>NC_135485.1:73902039-74277039 GCF_052094955.1 Ictidomys tridecemlineatus
GGGCACTTTCTACTCCAGGGGTGGTACCCCTCCACTCTAAGGGCAGGGGGGAGCTCTGCACACTGCTGCAGCAAGATTCCAGGGGACTCTCTTCTCCAGTGGCGGGACTCTTCCACCCTGAGTGCCTGAAGGAGCTTAGCACACTGCTGCAGTAAAGATCCAGGGCACACCCCTTCCAGGGGGAAGACCCCTCCAACCTGGGTGCAAGGGGGAGCTCCACAAATCACTGCAGCCAGGGTTGAGGGCACTTTCCCCTCCAGAGGGTAGACCCCTTCACCCTGGGTGCACCCAGGGTCCAGGGGAATCCCCCTTCCAGGGAGGGACCTCTCTACCCTAGGTGCCTGGAAGAGCAACCCACGCAGCTGCAACCAGGCTCCAGGGGACTCCCTGCTGCAGGCTAGAGAACCCCTTCACCCTGGGTGAAGGGGGGAGCTCCACAGGCCACTTCAACTAGGCTTCAGGGGACTCCCTCTTACTAGGGCGAGACCCCTCAACCCTGGGTACCTGGGGTCGCTCCACAACCGCTTCAGCAGGATCCAGTGGACTCCCCCATCTGGGGGTGAAACCTCTTCACCCTAGGTGCCTTGGAGAGCTCTGCATAGTGCTACAGCCAGACAAGGGGACTCCCTCTACAAGTGAGGGACCCCTCCACCCTGGGTGCAGGGTGGGAGCTCCACAGGCCGCGACACCCAGGCTCCAGGAGATTTCCCCCCTCAAGGGGCGAGACCCCTCCACCCTTGGTGTCAGGGGGAGCTCCGCATGCTGCCCCAGCAGGGTTGAGGGCATTCCCTCTCCTGGGGCAAGGCCCCTTCACCCTGGGTGCCAGGGGGAGCTTTGTACACCGCCCTGCCAGGATGAAGGGCACTTTCTCCTCCAAGAACTAAACCCCTCCACCCTGGGTGCAGGGGAGAGCTCCACACACCTTCACAGCCAAAGTCAAGGGCACTCCCCCCTCCAGGGGCAAGACCCCTACACCCTACGTGCCTGGGGTTGCTCCGCAGCTCCTTCAGTAAGAGTTGAGTGCAATTCTCCCCTTTAACCTGGGTGCCAGGGGAAGTTCCCTATGCTGCCCCAGCCTGGGTGGAGGGCACTCTCCCCTCCAGGGTGAGACCCTTCCACCCTGGGTGCAGGAGGGAACTGCATACACCTCCCCAGCCAGAGTGGAGGTCACTCCCCCCTCCAGAGGCAAGACCCCTCTACCATGGGAGCCAGGGGAGCTCTACATGCTGCAGCCAGGGTTGAGGGCACTCCTCTTTCAAGGCAAGACTCCTCCACCCTGGGTGCTGGGGGAGCTCCGCATGCCTCTGCACTCAGGCTCCAGGAGATTCCCCCCTCAAGGGACCAGATCCTTCCAACCTGGGTGCCAGGGGGAGCTCAGCATGCCACTACAGCCAGTATTGAGGGAACTTTCCACTCTATGGGCAAGACCCCTCCAACCTGTTTGCCCAGAAAAGCTGGGCATGCCGCCACACCCAGGGTCTAAGGGACTCCCCCCTCCAGGGAGATATGCCTCCACCCTGGATGCTGTGGGGGGAAGCTCCATATGCCACCGGAGCCAGGGTCCAGGGAACTCCCTCCTCCAGGAGCGGGACCCCTCCACCCTGGGAGCTGGGGGAAGCACCCCATGCTGCTGCAGCCAAGGTCCAAGGCACTCCCCCCTACAGGGGCAAGACCCCTCCACTCTAGGTGCCTGGGGGAAGCTCCACACACCATGGCAGCCAGAGTCAAGGGGACATCCCCTCCAGGGGCGAGACCCTCCAACCTGAGTGCCAAGAGGAGCTCAGCATGCCATTACAGCCAGGGTTGAGGGCATTTTTCCCTCCAGGGGGGAGACTCCTCAAAACTGGGTGCTGGGGTTGGCTCTGCGTGCTGCTTCAGCTAGGATCAAAAGGAATCCCCCTTCCATTGGCGGGACCTCTTCTCCCTAGCTGCCTGGGGAGCTCCATAAGCTGCTGATCCCAGGCTCCATGGGACTCCCCCATCCAGGCTTGAGATCCCTTCACCCTGGAAGCCTAGGGAGCTCTGCATGCTGCTGCAGCCAGGTTGGAGGGCACTCTGCCCTCTAGGGGTGAGACCCCTCCAACCTGTGTGCCCAAGAAAGCTCTGCAGCCATCAAACCCAGGGTCGAGGGCACTCCCTCCTCCAGTAGAGAGACCCTTCGACCCTGGAAGCCAGGGGGAGCACTCCTCTCTGCTGCAGCCATGGTCCAGGGCACACCCCTCTACAGGGGCGAGACCTCTCCACCCTAGGTGCCTGGGGGAGCTCCACACACCATGGCAGCCAGGATCCAGGGGACTTTTCCCTCCAGCGGGGAGACCCCTCCACCCTGGGTGACTGGAGGAGCTCCTTATTCCACCTCAGCCAGGGTCGAGGGCACTCCCTCCTCTATTGGTGAGACCCCTCTACCCTTGGTGCCTGGGGGAGCTCCACACACCATGGCATCCAAGATCCAGGGGACTCTTCCCTCCAGGAGGGATACCCCTCCACCCTGGGTGCCTGGAGGAGCTCCTTACTCCACCTCAGCAAGGGTCGAGGGCACTCCCTCCTCTGTTGGCAAGACCCCACCACCCTTGGTGCCAGGGGGAGCTCCACACACCTCCACAGCCAGGGTCCAGTGCACTCCCTCTTCCAGGGGGGAGACCATTCCACACTAGGTGACAGGGGGAGCTCTCCACACTTAGCCTCAGCCAGGTTCCATGGGACTCACCCCGCAGGGGCGAGACATTTCCACCTTAGGTGCTGGGGGTCTCTATGCATGCCACTGAATCCAGGGTCAAGGGAACTTCCCCCTAGAGGGGCGAGACCCCACCACCCTAGAAGCCTGGGGGAGCATCCCACGCCACTGCAGCCCGGATCTGGAAGACTCCCCCGTCCAGGGTGCAGGAAGGAGCTCTGCATGTTACTGCAGCCATGGTCTAGCGCACCCCCCCCCCAAAGGAAGAGGTCCTTTCAACTTGGGGGAGCTCTGCAAGCCACAGCACCCAGGGTTGATGGTACTTTCCCCTCGAGGGGGGAGACCCCTAGACCTGGGTGCTCGGGGAGCTCCCTGGAGAAGACTCCTCACTCCAGGGTTGAGACCCCTCCACCATTGGTGCTGGAGGGAGCTCTGCACACTCTGCAGCCAGGGTCAAGGGGACTCCCCTGTCCAGGGGCAATACCCCTCCACAATGGGTGACTGCAGGAGCTCCTTACTCTGCTCCAGCCAGGGTTGAGGGCACTCCTGCCTCCACGTGGGCGATCCCTCCACCCTGGGTGCTGGGAGTCTATCCATATGCCACCTCAGCCAGGGGGAGGACTCCTTCCCTCCAGGAGGGTGACCCCTCCACCCTGGGTGCCTGGAGGACCTCCTTACTTTGCCCCAGCCAGGGTTGAGGGCACCCCCTTCTCCAGGTGCGGGACTACTCCACCCTGGGTGCCTAGGGGAGCTCCAAACACCACTACAGCCCGGGTGGAGGGGACTCCCATTTCCACAGGGTGCTGCACCCAGGCTTGAGGAGACTCCCCCCTCAAGGGGTGAGACTCCCTCACCCTGGTGCCAGGGGAGCTCCTCTCGCCGCTGCAGCCAGGTTTGAGGGGAATTTCCCCTCCAGGGGCGAGACCCCTCAAACCTCGGGTCTGCAACCAGGGTGGAGGGCACTCCCTCCTCCAGGGTGGAGACCCCTCCAACCTAGGTGCAGGGGGAGCTCTGCAGGCTGCTGCAGCCAGTTTCGAGGGCACTCCACCCTCTAGGGACAAGACCCTCCACTCTGGGTGCCAGGGGGAACTCCGCATACTGCTGCAGCCAGGGTCCAGGACACTCCGTTCTCCAGGGGTGAGACCCCTTCAACCTGGGTATCTGGAGAAATTCAGCTCACCTGCAGCCAGGGTGGAGGGCACTTCCCTCTCCAGGGTGGAGACCCCTCTATCCTTGGTGCCAGGGGGAACTCTGCATGCCGCCACATCCAGGCTCAACTCCTCCCACCAGGGGTGGGACCCCTTCACTCTGGGTGCCAGGGGAGGCCCTCAAGCCGCTGCAGCAAGGGTCAAGGGGTCTCCCCCCTCCAAGTCCGGGACCCTTACACCCTGGGTGTCCGGGGGAGCTCCACATGCAGCTTCAGCCAGGGTCAAGGGGATTCTCCCCTCCAGGGGAGAGACTCCTCCACCCTTGGTGCCTGGGGTTGCTCCACATCCCACTGCAGCCAGGGTCAAGGGGAATCCTCCCAGCAGGGGCAAAATCCCTCCACCATAAGTGCCTGGGGGAGCTCCCCATGCCTATGTACCCAAGATAGAGGGGATCCCCCCCTCCAGGGGTGAAACCTCTCCACCCTAGGTGCTGGCAGGAGCTCTGCAGGCTGCTGCAGCCAGACTTCAGGGGACTTCCTTCTCCAGGAGCAGGACCCCTCCACCCTGGGTGCTAGGGGGAGCTCCACATGCCTCACATGCCTCCGCAGGCAGGAATGAGGGGAATCCCCCCTCCAGAAGCAAGACTCCTCCACCCTGGTTGTCATAGGTGTAGCTCTGCCTGCTGCTGCAGCCAGGGTCAAGGGGACTCCCCCATCCAGGGTCAGGACCCCTCCAACCTAGGTGTCCAGGGTAGCTCTGCAAGCTGCTGCACACAGACTAGAGGAGAGTCCCTTTTCCACAGGGGAGACCCCTCCAACCTGTGTGCCAGTGGGAGCTCCTCAGGCTATTGTGGCCAGGCTCCAGAGAATTCCCCTCTTCAGAGGTGAGACTCCTTTACCCTGGGTGCCGGGAGAGCTACAAACGCTGCAGCAGCCAGGGTCCAGTGCACTTTCTTCTCCAGAAGTGAGACCTCTGGAACTGGGTGCCAGGGGCAGCACTGCAAGCCCCTGTAGCCAGGATCGAGGGCACACCCTCCTCCTGAAGGGAGACCCCTTCAACCTGCATGCTGGAGGGAGCTCTGCATTCTGCTGCAGCCAGGGTCCATGGCACTCCCCAATCCAGGGGCTAGATCCCTGCACCCTGGGTAGGGGGGTGCTCCACAGGCCGCTGCACCCAGGCTTCAGGGAACTCCCCTCTCCAGGGCCTAAACCTCCCCACCCTGGGTGATGGCAGGAGCTCTGTATGCTGCTGCAGCCAGACTCCAAGGGACTTTCTTCTCCAGGGGCTGGACTCTTCCACCCTGGGTACCAGGGGGAGCTCAGCACACTGCTGCAACCAGGGTCAAGGGCACTCCCTTCTCCAGGAGCAGGACCCCTCCACCCTGGGTGCGGGAAGGAAGGAGTCCACATGCTGCTACAGCCAGGGTCAAGGAGACTCCCCGCCCCAGGGGAGAGACCCCCTTCAACCTGTGTGCCAGGGAAAACTCCACATGCCACTGCACCCAGCCTCAAGGGGACTCCCTCTTCCAGGCACAAGACCCCCTCCATGCTGGGAGCCTGGAGAGCTCTGCATGATGCACCCAGGGAGGAGGGCACTCCCCCATCAAGGGGCAAGACCCCTCTACCCTGGGTTCCCAGGTGAGCTCAGCATACCACAGGAGCCAGGGTCAAGGGAACTCCTCCCTCCAGGGGCGGAAACCCTCCACCCTAGTTGCCTGGGGGAGCTCACCACACCACTGCACCCAGGCTGGAGGGGACTCCCCCCTACAGGCAGAAGACACCTCCACCTAGGATACTGGGTGGAGCTCCACACGCTGCTGCAACCTGGCTTGAGGAGACTCCCCCCTCCATGGGGCGAGACTCCTTCACTCTGGGTGCCTGGGGTCGCTACACAGCTGCTCAACCAGGATCCAGTGGACTCCCCCTTCTTGGGGCTGTACCCCTCCACCCTAGGTAACCTGGGAAGTTCTGCATGTTGCAGCAGCCAGACTCTAGGGAACTTTTCTCTAAAGGTGCGGGACCCCCACCACCCTGGGTGCCAGGGGGAGCTCCGCAGGCCGCAGCACCGAGTGTCCAGGAGACTCCCGCCTCCATGGGGGAGATACCACCACCCTGGGTGCCAAGGAGGAGCCCCTTACTCTGTCCAAGCCAAGATCAAGGGTACTCCCCGCTCCAGGAGCACACACCTCCACCTTGGGTGTCCTGGGGAGATCCGCAAGCCTCTGCAGCCAAGCTTGATGGGACTCCTCCCTCCAGAAGCGAGACTCCTCCAACCTGGGTGCCAGGGTGAGATCCACAGGGTTCTGCACCCCGGCTCGAGGAGATTCCCCCCCCCAGGGGCTAGAACCCTCCACCCTGGGTGCCAGGGGAGCTCCTCACGTTGCTGCAGCTAGGGTTGAGGGGACTTTCCCCTCCAGGGCCAAGACCTCTCCAACCTGGGTTGCAGGAAGTGGGGAGCTCAGCATGCCTGCAGCCATGGTGGATAGGACTCCTGCATCTAGGGTGGAGACCTCTTCCTGCTGCAGCCAGGGTCCAGGGCACTCCCTTCTCCAGGAGCAATACCACTCCACCCAGGGTCCTGTGGGAGCTCGAAAACCATTGCAGAAAGTCTTTGCAGACAATGTCGAGGTGATTCCTTCCTCCCAGGGCGAGACTCCTCCACCCTGGGTGCCAGGGGGAGCTCCTCATGCTGCTGCAGCCAGGGTTGAGTGGATTCCCCTACACAGGTGAGACTCCTATACCCTGTGTACTTGGGGAGCTCCACATGCCAATGCAGCCAAGGTCCAGGGGACTTCCTCCTCCAGTGGCAACCTCTCCACCCTGGGTGCTCATGCTGCTGCAGCCAGGTTCTAGAGAACTCCCCCAGGCTCAAGGGGACTCCCCCTCCTTCGGGCGCCAGATAAGTCCACCCTGAATGTTTAGAGTTAATATTGATATATGGTTTGTACTTCCAGCCATGTTTGATTATTTATCTTTTTTTAAAATTTAGTTTGTTTCTCCATGATTATCTTTCCCCCCACCCTCTGTCTTTACTGAGGCACTTCCCCCGATGGTTTTGGTTATTGTTTTTTATTTCTTCCTCGTGTAGTGTTTTGCTCAAGATGCTTTGCAATGCTGGTGTTCTGGCTGCAAATTCTTTTAACTTTTGTTTATCATGAAAGATTTTTATTTCGTTGTTGTACCTGAAGCTTAATTTTGCTGGATATAGAATTCTTGGTTGGCATCCATTGTCTTTCAGTGTTTGAAATATGTTATTCCAGGATTTTCTAGCTTTCAGTTTCTGTGATTAAAAACTCAGTTGTTGACCTTATTAATTTACCCCTGAATGTAATCTGCCTCCTTTTTCTTGTAGCTTTTAATATTTTCTCTTTGTTCTGTATATTGGATATCTTCATAACAATGTGTCTTGGCATTGGTGTACTGTGATTTTGTATGCTTGGTGTCCTGTATGCATCTACAATTTGTATATCTGTTTCCTTTTTTATTTATGGAAAGTTTTCTGTAATTATTTCATTCAGCAAATTACTCATTCCCTTGGTTTGTATCTATATACCTTCCTGTATCCTGATGACTCATAAGTTTGGTTTTTTTATGTTATCCCATATCTCTTGGATGTTTTTCTTGTGATTTTTTTACCAGCCTTTCTGAGTTGGCTAGACTCTTTTCAAGATGATATATTTTGTCTTCATTATCTGACATTCTGGCTTCTACTTACTCCCCTGTGTTAGTGATACTCTCAATTGAGTTTTTAATTTTGTTTATAGTTTCCTTAATTTCTAGAATTATTGATTTTTTTATAATCTCTATCTCCTGATAAAGATGCTTAACTTCTTCTTTTATCTGTTTATGTAATTCACTTTCAATGTGTTCTTTCACTGTTTGAATTTGCTGTCTCATATCCTCTTTAAGGTTCCATTCCATCTGTCTAAGGTATTCCTTGAGTTCTTTATTTGACCATTTTTCTGATGACTCTAGGTTCTCCTGAATATTTAGGCTGTCCTGCATTGTTTGTACTCCTTTTCTTCCTTGCTTTTTCATGCTCTAATGTTACTTCTTGTTCTGTTTGACTGCTGAGTTACTGTTTACTCCTATAAATTTATTTGGTTTTGTGTATCTCTGGGGTCTCTCTTTTGTGATGGGAGACTATGTCTAGAGATAATGCGTTTTGTTGCACTTTAAAGCAGATTCTTTGTTTCTTAAATTGTGTATGGATTCTGATGGCATATAGCGGTCTGCCGTTTGGTCTTCGGACTTATATTTAGGTCAAATGATGTGATGGTATTGAGGTTGATATCTCTTGGCAACCTTGGAACGTTGCTCTACTGATGAGGGATATTAATAGCAGAATGGTCTGGAGTATTTGGGGGTAGTTAGGGACTTGGTAGCACTATAGAACGCCTCAGAACATTTACCTATACATATTTAGTCAATTACACATAAACAGTGTCATGATGCTTGGAAGGAAAGGTATTAGAAGGGGAGGGAAGGAGTCACTAAAGAGAATGAGAGTAAACAGGTAGAATTCAAGAAAAGGGGAATCAGGAAATTGAAAAGAAATGAAAAGACAAAAGAAAAATAGAAAAGAAAAAAATTTAAAAATAATTTAAAAAATAAAAATAAAAAAATAAATAAAAAACAAATAATAAAAAAATTTTTAAAAATTTAAAATTAAAAAATGCAATCTTATAGTTCGATTAACCTCTCTTCCAGCATGTGGAGCTCTGCCCACCGGGCCAAGCTTCTCCTCTCAATATGCAGGAACCAATTACTGTGAAGCAGCTCCTCCTCCCTGACTGGGCGAGTCTCCAATCCTGAGTGCCTAGGGCCTTTTCTTGTGTCTAGTCACTTCCCCACTTTTCCTCTATCCAGGCCCTTCTCACTGGTGATGCTCACCACAATACTGGCTACACGCCAGGTCTGCTACTCCTAGGAGCCCTATTTTCTTGAGTGGCTGGGCACACTCTCCCTGCTTGCCATTCCCTCAGACCCTAAGGTTGTGGAGCATGGGGCTGAAAACCTCCGGTAGCCATGCCCTGGATAGGTGGTGCAAGAGACCTCAGTTGTCAGTACTGGTGGGAGCGCCGCGGTGCCGCTCCAGGTTCCCTGGGTCTAACTATCACGCTCATGGGAGAGCTGGGAGGGACCCTTGAGGATTCCCCGCCTTGTGGAGAGGGAGGGCTAGGGGGTTACACACCTGCTGCCGCCGCCTGTTTCAATGAAGTTATCTCCTCCGCCACATTCTGGTGATATAAGTTCTCTGCCATGGTGGTATCCCATGCGAATGGCAACAGTTCGTTCCCTTTGCTGGGTGTCCGATGCAATGGGTGAGTCCTGACCAGCTCTCCCAAGCCCCGTCTCAATCCTGTAACCACTGCCTATGAAGGCTCGGTTGGTATTAACCTCCGCAGTTTCAGGAGTAACCGACAAGTTGATTCAGCAGGAGAGTTTAGCGCTGAGTCACAGTGGTTTGTCTGCCTGAGTTCAGCCGCTCTGGGCTCGGTGTGTGTTCTGAGAGGTGCAAACCATTCGCCCCATATCCACGTCAACTCTGCATTGCCTAGTGATCCTGAGCAAACAGAATTTAGACGGTTTAAGACTTCCTATGCCCACACAGCTGAAGAGGTCAGAGACTTGATCTCTCCGCACCCGCCACCATGTTGGATCCTCCCGAAGTGACTTCTTATATTAGTGATTTTTAATGTCAATTGAAAGCAAAAACCTAAAATAAAGTGAATCAAGATTTCCCTCAGGTTCACAGAAACTTGCATGATCATCATGTTTTTGTACATCCAATATCAACTCTGTTTTTCTTTTCTTTTGGAGTTCCACTTTAACCAACTGGCTCATGTACATTTTAAGACCCAGAATCAGTTAAAACATCATTTCATTTTTTGAAAAACCATTGTGCATTCTCAAGTTTGTGTTTCTTTTTTTTAAAATTGAATTTTATCAATTTATTTTTTAATTGATTTTTTTAGGTACATGATAGCAGATGCATTACAAATTTTATTATACATATAGAGCACATTTTTTTATATATGTGTATATAAAGTGTGTTCATACCAATTCATGTCTTTATCATGTACTTTGTTTTTATTTATTATTTTTTTGCATTACAATTTTTATTACACATATATACCACAATTTTTTATATATCTGTTTGTATGTAAAGTGGGTTGACACCCAATTTGTGTCTTCATACATGTACTTTGGATAATGACATTCATCCGCATTCCACAATCCTTCCTAATCCCCTGCCTCCTCTCTACCCCTCCCACCCCTCTGCCCTATCTAGAATTCATCTATTCCTCCCATGCTTCCCCTCCCTACCCCACTATGAGTTAGCCTCTTTATATCAGAGAAAATATTTGGCATTTTTTTTGGGGGGGGGATTGGTTAACTTCAATTAGTATTATCTTCTCCAGTGCCATCCATTTACCTGCAAATGTCATGATTTTATTCTCTTTTATTGCTGAGTAATATTCCATTGTGTATAAATGCCACTTTTTTATCCTTTCATCCACTAAAGAGCATCTAGATTGACTCTACAGTTTAGCTATTGTAAATTGTGCTGCTATAAACATTGATGTGGCTGTGTCCCTGTAGTATGCTGTTTTTAAGTCCTTTGGGTATGCCAAGGAAGAGATCGCTGGATCAAATGGTGATTCCATTCCCAGATTTCCAAGGAATCTCCATACTGCTTTCCATAGTGGCTGCACCAATCTGCAATCCCACCAGCAATGTGTGAGTGTGCCTTTTTCCCCACATCTTTGCCAACACTTATTATCCTTTGTCTTTATAATAGCTGCCATTCTGACTGGAGTGAGATGATATCTTAGATTAGTTTTGATTTACGTTTCTCTGATTGCTAGAGATGACCAGCATTTTTTTCATATATTTTTTGATTGATTGTGTATCCTATTCTCAGAGTGTCTGTTCAGGTCCTTGGCTGTTGGGGTTTTTAGCCCCTGTCTTCTCTTGATCATTGGGAGAAGCCAGAAAAGCATGCCCCGACCAGGATGAGCCAAGAAAGGTAAAGGTTGACTGGCCGCCCACCCCAGCCCTCCCTCCTGGGAGGACAATCAGATGTGCCAGGGAGAACAGTCAAAGCAGGATCTTGTTTAATAAGGAAGTACACACAGCTTATAGCACAGAAGCCAATCAGAATAAAGGTCAGAGGGGTGGAGCAAGTTCACGTGTACACCCACCTCATAGTCTGTAAGCGAAGGCACAAGCTGTCCATGAGGGTGGAAGAATACTGGACCTATCCTGAGGTGGTCACTGTACCCACAGAACCGCCTCCTGGCAGGAGCTGTCCCAGCCACGTGTGCAACTTCAAGTCCAGGAAGCAAGCATCCACGCCCTACACTTGACCCATTTGTTGATTGGGTTATTTATTTTTTTGTTGCTTATCTTTTTGAGTTCTTTATATACCCTAGAGATTTGTGCTCTATCTGATGTGTGAGAGGTAAAAATTTGCTTCTAGGATGTAAGCTGTCTGTTCACCTCACAAATTATTCTTTTGCTGAAAAGAAACTTTTTGGTTCACTTCCATCCCATTTATTGATTCTTGGTTTTAATTCTTGCACTGTAGAGGTCTTATTAAGGAAGTTGGAGCCTAATCCCACATGATGAAGATTAGGGCCTACTTTTTCTTCTGTTAGATGCAGAGTCTCTGGTTTAATTCCAGAAAGAGGTGAAAGATCTATACAATGAAAAATATAGAACCCTAAGGAGAGAAATCAAAGAAGACCTTAGAAGATGGAAAGATCTACCTTGCTCTTGGATAGGCAGAATTATTATTATCAAAATGACCATATTATCAAAAGCACTATACAAATTTAATGCAATTCCAATCAAAATACCAATGGCATTCCTCACAGAAATAAGAAAAGCAATCATGAAATTCATCTGGAAAATTAAGAGACCCAGAATAGCTAAAATAATCCTTAGCAGGAAGAGCAAAGCAGGTGTCATCACTATACCAGGCCTTAAACTATTGTACACAGTAATAGTAACAAAACAGCATGGTATTGGCACTAAAACAGATTAGTAGACCAATGGTACAGAATAGAGGACACAGAGACTAACCCATAAAATTACAATTATCTTATATTAGACAACGGTGCCAAAAAACATGCACTGGAGAAAAAAAATAGCATCATCATCAAACAGTGCTGGGAAAACTGGAAATCCATATGCAACAAAATGAAATTAAACCCCTATCACCATGCACAAAACTTAATTCAAGTTTGTATTTCATACTCACTTTCAAATAAAACTGCCAGAGGTTACAAAGTCATTTCCCAGGTGCAGAGTGCTCTTTTCTAATAAAATGTGCCCCCAGTATACCAAGCTTTCCTGTCACAAATTTACTCACAAGGCTTCCTATCCTTTCAAGTGAAAAAAGACTCCTGCCATGGGACACATGTACTCAGAGGCAACGCGTTAACATTCTGAATAAACGTTGAGAAGAGTCAGCTGGAGCTTGCAAACATGCACAGAAACCACAACTTCCCTTGGATAAGGACATCATGAAAATCCTGAAAGGCTTTTCCCAGCTCCCCAGGCTCCTTTCCCTTCTCCTCCTTCCACCCACCATTCCCTCCTCAGTGGAGGACAGAATGCCTCCCCTTTCCTCCTGATCTTTTGGAATTTGGTCTCTGCAGACCCAGGACACGTTGGCAGCCACAGCAGAGACCTTCCCTAGGACAAAACACACAACTCGGGCACCCGCCTGTCCAGAAGCTGGGGAGCCAGCAGTGAGGAGGTGGCACCAGCGGTACAAATGTGGCTGGGACAAGCAGGGTTTAGCAGCAGTCCTCCTAGTGGTCACTCCAGTGCGGCTTGCTCCCATTGATGTGGGAGAGGTGAGGAAAGGAGAAGACCCAGGCAGCTTGCCAGGCAACCTTAAGCACCTAAGCCTGGGCACCTGAGACCAATTAAGAAATACCTTCTTTGGTTGTTAAGTTCACAGGTAGCTAAGTCCTGCCAAATAGAGTACAATGGGAAAAATTATTAGGGGCTGGTAATCAGTCTGGAGTGTGTCAGATAGTACAGTAGAGAATGTAATAACAGTGTTCCCTGAATAGTAGGCAGAAAGGTTACATGGTAAGAGTCCACCACACTGAATTTCAATACCCATAGCAATCTTTTAAGTCCACTTTTTTCATTGAACTATAATGTAGACTTTTAAAATTCCAAGAAATAAAATTAGCTTTTTAAAATTTACAACATGAATACACCTGTACATCTGCCACCCAGATATTTGAAAAGAGCTTTAACAATTTGCCCAAAACTTCTCTCCCGCTCCTTCCTAGTTCTTATCCCATCCAAGCGGTGCCACCATTCTGAAATATATATTAGTTTTTGTGTTTTTAATTAGTTATTTATATAATTACTAACTTATGCATGTGAGGGATCACCATTGAGTTATATCTCCAACCTGTGGGAATTTTAATAAATCTTCTCTTTATTCTGAACTCTGTCCTTGGTTTCCCACGAAGCTCCCACCAAATCCCTGGGGATCTTTTCATTGCCATATTCTCCTTTTTTTAAAATATATGACTGAGCTTCCTGATGAGATATTTTACATACATCTCATCTCTGTCTTAAAACTGCTTCATGATCCCACCTGCCCAAACATGTTTTAGTCATAGTCTTTATATGGGTGAATATTGCCATCACCTGCAAGAACATCTCACCCAAAGCTTGAGTGGCATCTGAAACACCTTCCCTTCCCTTTCTTACAACATTGTTCTACCTCTTTAGCACCTATCAAAAGTATCTTTTTTCATATAGCACTTGTTCTCATTTAAGCCCTCATCATTTTTTCCATGAATTATGCATTGTTTTTATTCATGTGACTCTTCAGTATCTTAACTGAAAACATATTTAGGGCCTAAACTTGTGAGGTAAGTGATGTAAAAGAATACAATTGGGGAACAGGGTTACCCTATAGAGAAGACCTGTCAGAAGCCTTAAACAATAAAGGGAAATGTTCTGATGAGTGAGAACTGCATAAATGAGCATCCTGAGGCAGGAAAACATTCAGAACATTCCAGAAGTTGAATTATCAGTTACTGGAAACTGCCATCCAATGAGAATGGAAAGGTAGTCATGGGTCAGATCCTAGATCAGATGGGCTTTCTACAGTGATTACAGAGGGAAGTAGAACTTTAAAGTAGGAGAATGACACAACTTTAAATGTTAAGATGACCACTGAATTCCATGTGGACCACATTGGATAGAAGCCTCTCTCCCTATGCCCAGACTTTTTGGATTGCCAGGAATTACCTCTAGGTGCTCCTGATTCTGAAACCAGAAGAATTAAGATTTATCTCCCATACCACTTCCAAAATAAACTTTAAAATCTTAAGATAATGGACTAGTATTTCACTACATAGCCTTTGCCTACTTGATCAAAACTAACACTCTTGGTCTGGGGTTGTAGTGTTCGCCTAGCAAGTGCAAGGCCCTGGGTTCGATCCTCAGCACCATATAAAAATTAATAAATAAATATTGAGTCCAACTACAACTAAAAATAAATATTAAAAATAAATTTAAAAACGGACGCTCTCTAAAAACATCTGGTACTTTAACCATATCAAACCATTTGTAATTTTTTTTATTTTTTTTCTTTTTAGATATACATGACAGCAGAGTGAATTTTGACATATTATACATACATGGAGTAATGAAGCATAACTTATTCTAATTAGGATCCATTCTTATAGTTGAACATGATGTGAAGTTACACCATTCATGTATTCATATATGAACATAGGAAAATTATGTCTAATTTATTCAACTCTCTATCCTATTCCCATTCCTCTTCCCCTCCCTGCATTCCCTTTTCCCCAATACAATGAACTTCTAATCTTCCCTCCCCATTCTACTTATTGTATAATAGCATGGAATGTAAGAGAGAAAATTTGGCCTTTGGTCTTTGGGGACTGACTTATTTCACTTACCATGATAGTCTCCAGTTCCATCCATTTACCAGCAAATGCCATCATCTCATTCTTCTTGTGGCTCAGCAATTTTCCCAGTGTGTGTGTGTGTATTATATTTTCTTTATTCATTCATCTGTTGAACAGCACCTAGGTTGGTTCCATACCTTAACTATTGTGATTTGTGTTGCTATAAACATTAATGTGGCTGTATCAGGGTAGTATGCTGGTAATATACTGATTTTAAGTCCTTTGGGTGTATGCAGAGGAAAGAGATAACTGGGTCAAATGGTGGTCTCTTTCCAAATTTTCTGAGGAATCTCCATACTGCTTTCTAGAGCAGGTGAAACAATTTGAAGTCCCACCAGCACTATATGAGTGTATTTTTCCCCACATCCTCACCAACATTTTTTATTACTCATATTCTTGATAATTGCCATTCTGACTAGAGTGACATATCTCGGTGTAGTTTTAATTTGCATTTGTCTAATTGTTATAGATGTTGAATATATATTTTTATATATTCCTTGACTGGTCATATTTATTCTTTTGCAAAGTGTCTGTTCAGTTCCTTTGCCCATTTATTGACTGGGTTATTTGTTATTTCGTGTTGCTTTATGAGTTATTTACAAATCCTGGAGATTAATTCTCTGAGACTTTTCCCATTCTGTAGTCTCCTCTTCACATTCTTAATTTCTTTATTTGCTGTGAAAAAGCCTTTTAGTTTGATGCCATCCCATTTATTGATTCTTGATTTTACTTCTGGTACTTTAAGAGTCTTGTTCAGGAATTCTTTTCCTAAGCAGATATGATGAAGAGTTGGGCCCATATTTTCTTCTAGTAGGCACAGGGTCTCTGGTCTAATGTCTAGGTCCTTGATTGAGTTTTGTGTGGGGTGAGAGAAAGTGGTTAAATTTCGTTCTGCTACATTTGAGTTTCCACATTTCCTGTATGTTTTTTTGAAGAAGCTATGTTTTTCCAATGTATGTTTATGCTGCTTTTGGCTAGTATGAGATACCTGTATCTCTGTGTCTTCTATTCTGTTCCATTAGTCTTCATGTCTGTTTTGGTGCAAATACCATGCCATTTTTGTAACTATGGCTCTTTAAGTTCTGATATTGTGATGCCTCCTGCTTCACTTTTTTCACTGAGAATTGCTTTGGTTATTCTGGGTCTCTTATTTTTCCAAATGAATTTCATAACCACTTTTTCTATTTCTATGAAGAGTATGATTGGAATTTTAATAGGAATTGCATTAAGTTTATGCATCACTTTTGGTAGTATGGTCATTTTGACAATATTAATTATCTCTATCCAAGAACATGGGAGATCTTTGCATCTTCTAAGGGCTTATTTAGTTTCTTTCTTTAGTGTTTCATAATTTTCATTGTAGAGATATTTCACTTCTTTCTTTTGTTAGATTGATTCTCAAAGATTTTTTGTTTGTTTTTTAAGGCTGTTGTGAGGGATAGTTTTCTTAATTTCTCTTTTAGTTGATTCACTATTGGTGTATAGACACATGATTGATTTATAGGTGTTAATTTTATATCCTGCTACTTCGCTGAATTTGTTTATGGTGGTGTCTTTTGGACCTTCTAAATATAGATTTATTTCTTTTGCAAATAGAAATAATTTGAGAGCTTTTATTCCTATTCATATCCCTTTCTTTCTTCTGTATAATTGTTTTGGCTAGAGTTTCTAGGACTATGTTGGACAGAAGTGGTGAAAGAGGATCTTCCTGTCTTTTTCCAGTTTTTAGAGGATATACTTTCAATTTTTCTCTATTTAGAATGATGTTGGCCTTGGGTTTAACATATATAGCTTTTACGATGTTAAGGAATCTTTCTACTATTCCTCGTTTTTATAGTGTTTTGAATGTGAATGAATTCTATATTTTGTCAAATTCATTTTCTTAATCTATTAAGATAATCATGAGATTATTTTCCTTAACTCTACTGATGTGGTGAATTATTGATTTCCACATGCCGAAACAACCTTACATTCCTGGGATGAACTCAACTAGATAAAGGTGCACTACCTTTTAAATATGTTTTTGTATGCAATTTTCCATTATTTTATTAAGACTCTTGCATCTATGTTCATCAGGGATATTGTTCTCAAGTTTTCTTTCCTTGATGCATCTTTGTCTGGTTTTGAATCAGGGATCACCCTGATTCAAAACCAGACAGATACTGGCTTCATAAAATATGTTTGGAAGGGTTCCCTTCTTTTCTATGGAATAATTTGAGGAACATAGGTGTTTGTTCTTCTTTGAAAGTCTGGTAGAACTTGGCTGAGAATCCTTCTGGTCCTGGGCTTTTCTTCCTTGCTAGGTTTTTGATGGCATCTTCAATTTCATTGCTTGAAATTGATCTGTGTAAATTTTCTATGTCCTCCTGATTCAGTTTGGACTCATTCATTTCTATGTCCTCCTGATTCAGTTTAGATCATACAATCTAGAAATTTGACAGTCTTCAAAATTTTTTATTTTATTGGACCATAAATTTTCAAAATTGTTTCTGATTATCATCTATATTTCAGTAGCGTTATATCTTGTTGATGTAAAATTCCCTAAAGCAGTATGAAATGACCTTCTGGGTCCTTTCTCATTAACTTTGGCTTAAAGTCCATTTTATGTGATATGAGGCTAGAATCTCCTGCTTATTTGTGAGATCCAGATAAATGATATATTTTTTTCCCATCCTTTTAGCTTCAGTTTGTGGATGTCTTTTTTTATAAGGCGAGTCTCTGGAAGACAGCATATTGTTTTGTCTTGTTTTTAATCCATCTGTCAGTCTATGTCTTTTGATTGATGAGTTTAGGCAACTTATATTCAATGTTATTATTGAAAAATTATTTTTATTGCTAGTCATTTTGATTTCTTTCTGGTTTTCACTTTGAATTTGTTTTTCTTTGATTGTCTATTCTTCTAGTGTAGTCCCTCCATTTTCTGATTTTAACTTTTATTTCTCATTTCTTCTTCATGAAATATTTTATTGGGTATGTTTTGTAATGCAGGCTTTATAGTTTTGAATTCTTTTAACTTTTGTTTATCATGGAAGGTTTTTATTTCATCTTCAAATCTGAAGCTTAATTTTTCTGGGTATAGTATTCTTGGCTGGTAAGCATTTTCTATCAGAGTTTGATATATATTATTCCAAGACCTCTTAGCTTTGAGGGTTTTGATTGAGAAATCAGCAGAGGTGCATATTGGTTTCCCTGTACATGTAAACTGTTACTTTTATCTGGCAATATTTAAAAGTCTATCCTTATTCTACATGTTAGACATTATCATAATACTGTAACTTAGTGTGGGTCTGCTTGAATTTTGTATATTTGGGGTCCTATAAGCCTCCTGTATTTGATTTTCTATTTAATTACTAAGGTTTGGAAAATTTTCTGATATTATTTCATTAAATAGATTGTGCATTCCTTTGGTTTGTATCTCCAAGCCTTAATCTATCCTGATAAACCCTATATTTGTTCTTTTCATGTTATCCCATATTTCTTGGAAGTTCTGTTCATGGTCTTTTAAATATTTTCTCCATGATCTACTCTATTTTAAAGATCATTATTTTGTCTCCATTATGTAAAAGTTGGTCTTCCAAGTGGTGTAGTCTGTTCATGATGCTTTTCATTGAATTTTCAATTTGGTTTATTGTTTCATTTTGGGTATCTCTGCTTGGTTTTTAAGAATCTCTGTTTATTAAAATGTTCTTTCACTTCATCTGTGTTATTTCACTCCTATGTCAACCTATACCTTGCAAATCAGATTAATTATGAACATTCTAAACTATTCTCTGAGATTTCTTCCACCATGGTATTGGAGGACTCTGTTATTGAAGTATCTTGGTTTTTGGAGGGTGATTTTTTTCCCTTGATTTTTCATGTTATTTGTGTTTCTATCCATCTAAAATTATGATTTTAAGGCAGTAGAATTTCTACATTGTGGACTTACAGTGTCCTTTAAGGTTTCCAGTACATCACAATTTAGTGGGAGAAAAATTAAAACACACAATACAAACAATATATAGCATTAAATCAAATAGTTCCTATTATGACATCTACAATATTAATTGTCACAATAAATAGAAATCATTTGGTCAGTTATTGCCCATAGTAATCAGGGTAAGTTTGCAAAAGATTTTATAATTTTAAATGATGGACAGGGAGAAAGCAGACGTGACATAGAATGTGATAATTATGAGGAAGGAAGAGAGAACCTAGAAGTAAAAATTAAAGGAAGAGTGAAAGAGAGAACAATAAAAATTGGTTGTTAGGAGAAGAAAAGGGATAAAGAGAATCAAGGGTAACAGAAAAGTGAGAGAAATAATATATAAAATTTTTAAAATAAAAATAAAAGAATACAAAATAAATCAAAATATATTACTCATCCTAGTCCTGAAAAACAGATTCATGAAAAAATCTGGCTTCAAAAATGCTAGAAATGAGAAAAAAATATGAATATGTATATGTGTGTCCATGAACCATTCAGGTCACAATTAAACAGAAAAGAAAAAATAATAAGAATTTAAAATTAAGAAAAAAAACATCTTAATGAAAATTTATAGAATTTTTTCCACTGGAGTTTAAAAGATTCTCAGCTTCCCTACTCCACAGTGTTAGATGGGATGGGCTGCAGTGTGATATCTGCTCCACTCTCAGATTGGGATTGCTGGAGTGTGAGAGGATATCCTGTAGGTAGAGCTTTCAGTGGTGGGGTTTAGGCTTTGGTAGGCTTCAGGTTCTTCATTGAATAGTGATTAGTCTAAAGATTTTAAATCAGCATACTGGCAGGGCCAAGTCCGTACTGGAAGACTACACCCCAGAGATCTCCCCTAGGTTCTACTCATGTGGTGGAAGAGCCAATTTTTAGCCCCCTCCATCACCTGTGGACCCTATGTTTCCTTGTCTATCAGGCTCAGTCTTCAATTCTTCCACCCTTGTGAATTCCTGGCTATGCACATCTCTCTCAGCAAGTAATGCAAGTGGCAGGATTGAAGGGGAAGGGAGAAGTTGGGTGGATTTCCACAATCAGTATACCTGTGTTGCAAACCTCTCTCCATTTTTTACTTTCTCCTGGTCACTTACATACACTCTATGTCATGCAGTATAAGTTTGCCAGGAACAAGTTCCCTCAGCTGCCAGCCCCTGCACAATGGCTGCAAAATCGTTCCTTCCTCTGGCCTCCACAAGCAGCAGGAGAGATTCATCTTCTTCCCACAGAAGGAAATTATGTAGCATGCCTTTCAATTTAGTTGGGCAATACCTTTGATCTCTGATCTCTCCATATCAAAACATGCCTCAGGCCTTCTAAAAATAAAATAATTCCCTTATCCCTCCAAGTTGCTCTTGGAGGGACATCTCTGGCTATTGCCTCTGATGTCAGTCACTACAACCCCAGCAATGGCACTGGGGATTTATATCTCATTTTATTATATCCAAACTTCTGAGTCCCTAACCTGTTTTGAATGTCCAATATTAAATCTCAGTAAAGCCCTCCCGCCCCCTTTTTTTTCACTCACCTTGCTGAGAAGCTGCCTATCTGCTTTCTTGATTTCACACCATGGAGCAGTCAGGAAAATGACCTCATGTGTTCTGCTATCTTGAGAAACCTCTACATAAGGTTTTGGAGTTTTTCATACCATATGTATATATACGTGTGTGTGTGTGTGTGTGTGTGTGTGTGTGTGTGTATTTTATGAAAAAAATAGATGTTTTATGAAAATTAATATATACATATATTTATTTTATGAAATGTTGATTATGGTATTGACTATAGAAAATATTTAATACTATTGGAGAAAAACTAAACCCAAGACTTAGTTAAAAAAATTAACTTTTAATATACAGAACACTATGAAGAAAATGGCATCTCATTGAAATGATAGTATTAGCCAGTGAATCTTTACTTCACCCACAGGATGGAAAAATTGACTATAAGCCTGCTTTCACTATGAATCTGTCAAACAGAATAACCATTGGGAATTCGGGTCACCCAAGAAAATGGAAGGATCCTGCTAAAAGCTGTCTTGAAAGAATGAGCTCAGTGGTAGACCATCACTTGATTCAATCTCCAGTATAACCAAAAATAAAACAAAACAAAATATAAGTAAAAAGATAAATATAATACAAAAGTTGGATAAACATACTAGTATATATTCTTATTAAATTCATATTTTGAAAGTTGGTATTATAATTTTGATAATTTGCCTTGTTCTGATTGGTCTAGTGTGAGGGTAAGTTATAGATGTATGTAATATGAAAGCACGTACACAGTGAGGTAGGAATGGCCAGAACTGTACAAAACACAGTAAAAATTTATTCACCTGATATTCACATAATAACCAGGAAAACTGTATAAGTTTTGAGATGATGCCTTAGTCAAATCATAAGAAGAAAAATATTTTCCTTAAAGTTCAAATATAAAAATACAAACCTTTGTCCAGACACATGTTGTAACAACATTGCAGGCAGCTCTGAAGGGCTAAAATGATATACAAGATCACCATTAACTGGGGATCTCTGTTGGCTCGCCCCCAAATTGCTTGATTCCTGTAAGTATTTTGCTTTTAGGAAGGGTAGCTGGATGGACTGTGACCTCCTGAACTGTAGCCCAGAACAGTGAAACAATGATGGTAGAAAAGTGGTGAAATCTGGACAGAGTGTGCAGTTGAATTAACAGCAATGCATTGATGTAAATTTTTAGCCTCATCACTATACCTTGTTTTATATGAATCATATAAAATATTAATATTAAGTGAATCTGGGTAAAGGGCACATGAGAGCTTCCTACACTATCTTTTCAACTTTTCTATAAATCTTAGATTACTTGAAAATTAAAAGTTTACCAAAAAATGTGGGAAGGAGACTTAACTATGTACCGGTGCACACAAAAACAAACCTGAGCTGTAGTGATGTTCTGATAACAGTAACAGAGATGAATACACAAGTGTCATTTCCAAAACAACCCATGGAGAAAAGAGGAAGTAGTGGTTGGGAAAAGGGCACATGGGCCTCCTGAGTGCTGGCCATGTTTTACCTTCTTGACCTGAACTGGGGTTACACACATCTTAATTTTTGGTAATTCATTGAACTGTACTTTTTATTACATACCCTTCAATCAAAGAAAGGATTAAAAATATTTCAGTATTACTGGCAAATACTTTCCCATTTCTGGTAAAGGTGAGGATGAACACAGAGTATAGAAATAAACGAGGTGTACAAGTGGGGGGGGGATCCTGTGTGGGCCCAGATACAACAGTCATTAGACTCTAAGTCTAAAGTTTTTAAACTTGGAAGGACCTTGGAAATGACCAAATTTAGCCCTGGCAAATTCTTCATGGAGGCAGGTTCATAGGTGCTGCTGTGTTGAGACAGGCAGGGCCAGACATGGGTGTCTTAACAGAGCTCTCAGGAGATTCTGAAGCAACCACATATATGCCACCGAGACATCTGGGGAGTGAAGTGATTTCAGAGCCAGAATATCCCAGAAATTCACAAGAACCATATCCTCGGCCTGGCTTTCTGTATAACTAAATCTCAAACCCATAGTAAAGACTACTAAGATTTGAGACCCCCACTAGAAGTATGTAATATGAAAGCATGTACACAGTGAGGTAGGAATGGCCAGAATCATAGACATGTTTCATTATCATCATGAATTTTTTACCCTAGAAATATCACTGTTTTTTCAATCTAATTTAGATTTCATTCTTCCAATATAGCATTAATATTTTAACATATTTGTTATTTATTAAGTAATGGCAGGTCATAGTTTATAAACTATTAAAATAGAAGGGCTACTAACCTATGTATTGAGGTTGAAAAATGAGAAAACTAATCAGTCGGAGATATTATAACTAGTCAAGAGTTTCTAGAATTCATTTCTCTTTTTTCAGACTGATAAATTCAACTGAATTTCTCCCCATAATTATTGTCTAATAAGAGGAACTTATATATACTAGTTTTGGGCTTGGATTCTTTCATTTATAGTTCTGTTAGCTGTGATTTTTCTGAAAATTTTTTCTATTGAAAACACTTCAACAGTATGTTGGCAATCATACACAACAAAAAAGTCTTCACTGGATACTTAAAATAAATTAAGGTGCTTCTTATTAATGCAAGAGTAACTCATAGTATATTAAGGGTGATTTTAATTACTTCTTTTAAGAAATAACAATTTTAGGTAGGCAATTGTGAGGAAAATTATCATCATAAAAGCCAAAGCCACATGATCCTTCCATAAACTCCAAGGTGAGAGATCGATGCCCTGGTTTGTCAAGAATTCTTCACCAATACATCTGAAATTCAACACAAAAATATATGATTATATTCCTAACATCTTTCAAATTGTACTAAATATAGTTGCTATTCCTTTGTTAAAGAAGTCTACAGGTCATCTAAATATTCAGTATCTGTCATTTCATAAGTAATAGCTGACAGTCACTGAGTACTTCAAATTTTGCTAGATATATTAAGCAACCTGTGCCTGACAGCTTAGTTAATTCGTAAAACAATCTAAAGGAATATAAATATTATGCATATTTCAAAAAGGAGATGATGCAGGCTTAACTTACTTGGCCAAGTTTACAGATTCACACTATGAACCAATTTCCTAGGCTTCTCAGATTCATCTGTTTTCAAATCTATAATGCTGCTCTCTTCAAAGGAAATACTGATCAAGTAAATTCATTTTCTCCTCGTGGGAAAACCTCAGTTTTTATGATGACAACTCTGTCCCCTGTTTATATGATCAAAGCTCCTTAAATTCTGCTTACATCACAAGATAGTCATCCAAAAAATAGGCTAAGAATTCTAAAACCAGAACCAGGGGGGAAAAGGGCTTGTGAACAGAATTCTGTTCTGTCAGCTCTCACACCAATACTATAATGAGTATTGCAGATAGTCAGCAATGAGAAGATACCAGCAGGTCTAGGATCAGGCTCAAACCTTAAGTAGCAGCTAGAGGAGAGCAGGATGGAGTGCCTCTGTCAGAGGTGAGAAAAGCACCTGGGCAGGGCTTACCAGTAGCCAATCCAGAGGTTCACAGACTATAAGCCCTTAGTAAACCATGAAAATAGTCTATTACAAATTCAAATGTTCTGAAAAAGAACTCATTTTTTCACATTCGATAATATTTTACTGTTAAGAGAACAAGAGTTACACAACATGTTCACATACATTAGTGCCCAACAACTCACTTTACGAGTTAAAAAACTTAGGCTTAGAAAGTCTTATTGACCTTGAAAGAATCCTTACCAGCTCTAAGGCCAGGGACCTTTCCATATCATACTATGATAGTAAGCAAACCCAACGTGACACTGAATGCAAACTTACATTACATAATTGGAACAGCTACTGATTTCTGTTGTATTGAGTTCTGGACAGTAGTTTCGTCCCAAAAATTCATTGTGTTGCAAAGCCTAAAACACAAGGGGGAGAAGGGTAAGATAAATAGTTTCAAGGGATTATCACAAGGGGGCAGGGTAAATAGTGTCAAGGGATTATCACAATTATGCCCTCAAGTTTAATGTTTATGATTATTTCTAAAAAATATTCTCTTTCTTGCCATGTCTTTGCCACAGCAAAGTACCTAATTTTCCCTGGAAATAAAGTAGGCTAGGGTTGAGATGCTGGCTCCCATTGGATAAGAAAGGAGAACTCTGGTTAGATTAGACTGTGGTTACTTCCTTCTCTCCCAATTTTATAGTTTGAACACTATATTTAAAATGATATAACAGTAAAATGGTTCTGTGATTTGGTTTGGAATCTTTGATGGCTTCATAACTGTGGCATGCTTGGTGGCTAGGAAGTTTCTGTGCAAAGACACAGAATGCCTGGCTGCTAGGAAAATTTCTGTGCAAAGACATAGGATGCCTATCTGCTGTAGGAATGCTCTGCATAAGGAGGATCTGTGCTAGAGTCTTATCAGCCTCAACCTTGACCTCAGGCTCACAGCTCCTGAGAATAAACAAAACTCTCTTGTTAGACAACTACAATGTTTCACAAAGCTCCACTGCACCTGAACCTGTCCATATAACAGTAAATTTAAACAACGGACACTTGAGAGCTACACAAACCTCTTAACATTACATATTGCAACTGTAGCATGTAAGTGAAGAATAAGCTGCATAATGTTACTTACTCTGTAAGCTGCCTAATGACACAATGAGCGATAATGTACTACTGATGCCAATGATCTAATGAAACTTATTGATATAAATAAATAAAGCTGACAGCTTGGCTATTCTGTTAGTCTGCCTCTGTATCTTGTCTCTGTGTCTCTTTTTATTTTCCTTACATAATAGAGCTCAAAGAATATTGCTGATTTATAATAGCAATCTTCTCTTATTTATTTTTTCCAATCCATTTTAATTATGATAGTCAAAAACGTAATCATTCTATTTTGACACAGGTTATTTTGGAGTTGAATAGCTCATGAAAGACAATATGGTTTTGAGTATTATATGATTTTTGTTCTGTTCTAGTTTTCCTTTTGATATAAACTATAAATTCTAGTCTCTCATCCTCTCATTTACTTCCTTATTTAACTAAAACACTACATGTTTATCATCAACTTTTATTTTCACATTTTACTATGAGATTTATCTATGACTTTCCTCTTCCTCAAACAATGGGGTGACTGGGAAAAACCCCATGTGACTCCAGGGACTTGTGCTAACTGAGGCTAACAGGATAGTCTCATTAATTGCTCTTGAAAGGAGACTCCAAAATCACAGACATTCACATCTCATGGCTGGGGAAATGAGCTGGTCAGGCTTTATTTTGCTTTTCTCATAGCTTGGAAACACATGTATTGTAAGAGAATAAGACAACTTACCAAATAGCCATAGTGAGGGATACTGAAGTACTCAAGCCATGATAGCCAAGGTGGAAGAGGAGTGAAAGTCAGCAATATACCCAATAAACCCTATAAAAAGCAAAGACCATGAATCAGAACCCAACTTGTGATTTTATGAAGAATTCTAGATAATACCCTTTTCAACTTTCAACTCTACAACTTTCCAAACATTTCCACTAGGATCATCTCTCTTCATATTCCTTCCAGTTACTCTAAAAAAAATCTTCATCGTTTGAATGTGTATACACCTCTGTGTATCTAAGGTTGTTTATTATTTTAAAGGAAGGACCATTTCCTATAATCTGCATAATATATACTATTTGGATGATCTAAAATTATTAAGACTATGTCCTCAACATTCTCTGTAACTGCACACAATGGAAGTTTAAGAAATAGTCATTCCTTGGTACCTGAGGGGGATTGGTTCCAGAACCTCAGTTCACAGATACCAAAATCTTCAGGTATTCAAATACCTTATTTTTAAAATGGTGTAGTATTTGCATGTAAATCATGTACTTCCTTTTTTACTTTAATATTACTTCCTATATATTTCAAATCCTTTCCATATTCCTTAATGATACTATAACACAAATGCTATATAAGTAGTTGACAATACATATTTTATGGCATAATGACTAAAAAATGACATTAAGAATAATTTGAGGTTCAGAATGCAGGATTCAGATTACCCAAAGCCTAGAACTGATAAACACAATAATATGATGAAGTACAGCAGAAAATATGGTCAATACTTCCATTTAAAGCTATCAGAAATTAATATTACAATAGAGATACTAGGAACAACTTCTCAAAATACAAGGAACAGCTATGAGGTTCACATAACACTTGTCCTAAATGGTACAATTTAGGTGGTACTTGGTACCACTAGGATAACAACATAATGACAACGTTGTATGTCTGCCCACATTTAGATTTGACCTAACCAAGTGCTTCATATAACACATACCATCTCTGAGTAATATGTGGTTTCATGACTATGGTTTTAAGGTTCTACCAAGATCCTTTACATAATATTCAGTCAAAATATCCCATAAATCAAACAATTCATCTGTATTTATTAAAGGATATTTTATTTATTACATGAAATATAAACAAGACATCACTTTCTGAATGAGATACATTGTAGTTGACAAATTCAGAAATTCAGAAATGAAAGATTTACACTTTGACAAGAACTTATGCTGATTATGTATCACTGAAAGACATCTATTGTAGCAGAGATGACAAGTGCATTAATTGGTTAAGCACTCCTATTTAGTCCATGTCATGGAACAAAAATGTGAGAACTATGTTGGGGATATAGCTCAGTGGGTAGGGTGTTTGCTTCATGTGCACAAAGCCTTGAGTTCAATCCCCAGCAGCACACATACACACACACAAAAAAAAAACAAAACAAAACAGGGGAACTTGTTCTGTTTATCTGTTAATTCATCTATGTGATTACAAACTTTAGGTCCATGTGAGATTAGAATTAAGTAACTATTATAAAGAAAAGATAAGCAGAAATACTTGATATAGAGATTCTTAGGAACACAAAAAGGGAATCACCTAGTACTGTGGACTTTGGAATTTTCCAGTATTCTTAAAACACTCCTTTTCAAAATACAGGACCCAGGTAAGACCCCCCTCCCCATGCCACACACTATTACACTTCTCAAGGAGCTTCACATTCACCTTGGAGTTTCAATGCATCCAATGAAACTGTCTCCACTGGTTAAACAGCTAGGAGTTCTCTAACTCCAGCATGAAAATCAGGTAGAGTCTACTGATCGCATTACTCTGATTTCTAAAGTTCAAGGTCTTATTCAATACTATCAAGAAGTGTCTTTTAAAAGCTCATCACTAAAGACATGTTCATACTAACGACATTAGAACACTAGCAAAATAAGCTTGGATAAAGTTGAGAAGGAAAGCTGGTAAATTCTCTAGAATATACCTCATCTAGGCCTCCTGGAAGCGACCAAATCCCATGTATAGAATACTCAAAGTAGGTTTTAAATGACAGGTAAAGGCACAATAAAGAAAGAAGGGGAAATTTCCTTCTGAGAGAAGTACAGTTTATACTCACCAGCATTAACAGATAATAGGTACTTAAAACTGCTGCTATGAAATAACGTTGATGTGAACCTATAGCCAGTAGCAGGGAAGCAGTTGAATAGTACACCATCAAAACAGTAAGCATCATGATTGAGAAAGCTTCTGCCTCCAGTTTCAATCCTTAGGAAAAAAAGAAGGGTTTATCACGGCTGCCTAGGTCAATATGTATTCAGGATCATTTACCATGCAAATAATGCTAATATTCAGAGCAATTAATACCTGAATGAAGAAAGTTACCCACATCCAACTACCATGGGCCAGCAATTTTAATTTTCACCTATATATAATTGCATGAAGTTACCACACAGATTTCTTTTGTACATTTACTTGCAAAGCACTTTTCCGTATAGCACCTCTGTTTTCCTATGTGGAATTAGGACAAACTTCAGAACTACTTAGATGGAGAGGCACAGGTAACACAACTGGTCAAATTATACTGCCTTCTCCTATACTCAGACATCACCACATTGCTCACTATTTGCTGTCACTGCATTACTGAAGAAACAGGAATCAGGTTTCACAACTTCAGTGGTTTTAATGCCTGGGGGAAAGAAAGGAATCTCCATACCTAAGTCTCCCAGACAAACCATCACATGGCTCTGTGATAGAGAATGGAATAAGATAAGTATACTTTAAAAAGTGTACCAAGCAAACATTCATTATATAGTTTAAAGATTTGGAACAGCTATAAAAACACTGATCAGGAGTCTGGGCCTAGATACCATGATCAATTCCTTATAATACACCTCTTATTTGTATACCGGAAGTTTTTGGTTCTTATACTATAGTGTGTTATCATAAATAGATATTTCCAGTGTATGTGAGAAATAGAGAAACATATAGAAATTCAGAAGCAATGACCCTGGGGTAAAGTCTGAGAACAATGCAACAATGATCAAACCCCAAAGTAACCATCTTTCTCTCATTATTAAGGGTATAGGGAAAGAAGACATGTATACACAGATTCTTTACTTTTCTATATATCTCTTAGACCTTATCAATAATACATACCAATCTAAATTTTATCTGTATATAGTCACATGTTGAGAGACAAAGAGAAACAATATAGATAGATAGGCAATAACTATCACAGCTCCTCAGCATAGTGTTGAGTTTTTTATAAATCATTTCTATGTTTCTTCATGATACATGGCATCTTGGTAAAATGAAGTTTTGTAAATATTGAAAGTTCTGTTGAGTAGAGCATGGGGCATGTGTGCAATCCCAGTTCTTCAGCGGACTGAAGCAAGATGATCTAAATTTTCAGATAAGTCTGAGAAGCTTAGAAAGACCCTGATCAAGACAAAAATTTTTAAAACAGCTGGGGATGTATCTCAGAGATAGAGCATTTGTCTATCATCCATGAAGCCATTGGATTGATACCCAGCATGGCACCAAAATAAAAAACAAGAAGCTTCACTTGGGAAAGACTTGAAAACAATACTCAACTGAATGGCTATTGTTGAGCATGCACAATGGATACACACTTCCCTAGTGGTGGGAAGTGTGTACTTCTAGTTGTAAGAACCATAAACATGCTTGCAAAAGAAATTGGTTTTAACACATAAGCAAAACTAAAGACACATTCTCTTTGTATTGGTACTTACCTATCAAGAAGTATGCTACACAAGTACATATAATTGGCAGCAAACTCCTGGGTAGTAATTCAGATACCAGTTTTCCAAAGAAGTAAGATGACACTTCATACCATCCACTAATAAGCTCTTGTCTACAAAACAAAAACACACACCACACATCCCAGATTAGTCTAAGGCACAGCCCAGTGGAGACACTGCTGTCCAGGTTCCTGCTGCCACCAGGTCTGCCACCAGCTGCCCACGGGCTCCAGGCTGACCCTCCCACCCTGCCCCCATCCCTTCTCCATTGCAGGTATTGCCTCCCTGGAGGTGGGACACAGAGTCTGCATCTCCTCACTCTTCTCAGATACCCTGCTTCTCCTCTCAGGCTGACCCCTTCTTAGTAGTACCAAAAGGGCTAATCTTAGCAGTAACAGAAGATTTTCTTCACTCCAATTCTGACCCTGTAAAAGATGACACTGTTATTCTCCAAGGCCTCAAAGCAACTTATGATCCCTAAACTTTTTATACTTCTGCTACTCTCATGTTAGAAAAAGAAAATGACTTCTCCCTCCAACGATCACCAAGCAATACACCCATCAGCTACCAAACCCTCATCTTTCTTCTTCCTGATGTCTTTCTCCTGAAATTCAAAACTCTTCCACCAGTATCTTCATTCCTTCCCTTTCTGATAATTCCAGTCCTTGGCATATAAATAGGGTAAAATATCTTCCATTTTTGAAAGCAGAAGAAACAACCCAGTCTGCTTTTTAGTGTAAGACTGCCCTCTTGATCTTTTCATTCCTTCATCCACTAAGGCCAACTGTACTCTCACCTCCAATTGCTAATCCTACAACTTAACTCTCTACTAAGAACTTCAAACTTTTCTTGCAAGGGTCATGTTGGCCTGTTGTTTCCAAAAAACCTAAAGATACTTTTCAGCTCTTTATTGCTGGCTTTCTCTGCAGCACTGCAAACTGATGACCACACCTAATTCTGAAACTTTGTTTTCCTTTGGTGACAGGCCCCACAAGCTCTTGATTTTCTATTTCACTCTTGACTGCTTGTTTTCAATTAATTGTGATAACCTGCATACATATTTCAAAAGCTCATGTTACACAATGATAAATACATACAGTTTATATTTGTCAACTAAACAAACCAAGAAATAAAAGAAAAATACTGGTAATCCTCTGGGTCACACCTTTGACCCAATTTTAGATCCACTCCCGAAATAAAAACCTACTCACCTAAAGAGCTTCTCCAGTTCAACACTCTTTCCTCCTAACAGGCCGGCCAAACTCTGGAAGATAGTCAGTGTACAGAGTGCCCGGGCTCTGCCAGGACAGAAAAACAAACAAACAAAAAAAATCCTCAGTCAATTCAAAGCTATTAGATCAGCTTTCAACTCACAGGATCTCCTTCCACAAATTATATAACATTTTTCTTTAAAATAGAGTCTTTAGTATTTTGTTATGGCAGCCTGAGCTATCTGGTCAAAGAAATACCATCACCTTGAATTCAGTGTTTCTCTGTTTATATTTTAGGAATGAATGCTTGGCACCATTCCTAAAATATAAACAGAGAAACAGCAAATTTAATAAACTTCTCAGATGGTTAAAAATTTAATTAGCCAGTTTGATTTTAAAGTTGAGTCAAGAAAATGGTGAGACATGTGGAAGAAAAATGCCAGATGTTAGAAGGAACCCACACTCCATTCCTTCAGACACACAGACAGCACACACGTCAGCAAAGCCCAACAGTCATCCTTGACCAGGACAGCCACCTTCCTACAAGGTCTTCAAAAATAAATCAAAGAGATATAATTTAAGAAGAAAAAAAAAATTCTGTGTACCTTCTCAGTAAAAGAATTGTGTTTTTTTTTAAAAATATATATAATTTTTATGATTATATACCAACCTCCTGGAAATAAGAACAAGCTTCTCTTCAAACCAACTTAACTGATATGAATGATTTTTAATTGAAACATTTTGAAAAAAAAAGATAAGGTAGTACATCAGTTAAGTGACATAAAAAACAAGAGGAAAAAATATTTTAAATATAAATTCAAGTGAACAATTCCAGCTATATTAAAGGAAAAACAGGAGTCCAGAGACACTCCATATATTTTCCTAATGCCTAAAGAATGATGAAATAATAGTACCTGTAAATGTGTAAACATGTAAATGTTAATATGATAATTAAAATAAATAGGAAACAGCCATGCCTAGTAGATAATCAACTACATAACTTTGAGTCCAAAAATTTACCTTATGTAAACTTATAAGTTAATTTGAAATGCATGGGATATAGCAAAGATTCAGTTCAATATAGCTAATGATATTATAGTGTTCATAACTCTGAGAAGACAATGAAATTCATTCAGATACATAATATGATTTATTTTATATTACTTTTTATTATTACAGAACCAATTCATTCTAATTCTTTATAAGATAGTAACTTACATTTGTCATATCTATTATTTATCTGATTGATTTTAATTTTTAATTTCAAATAAATCAAAATATACTTGTGCATATATGGTACAAAGTAATGATACTATTTATAAATATGTTAAATAATGAAGTCAAGGTAATTCAGGTGATCTCTACCACTTCAAATATTTATCATTTTTCATGGTGAAAACATTTGAAATTTAATCCAAGCAATTTTGAAAGGTATATTATTATTTAGCATCTTCACAGCAATGAGCAATGTATCTCAAAAAAATTAAAAAAAAATGTGTCTCTTCAATCTGAGACTTTGTACCCTTTGATCATAATCTCCTCATTCTGCCCATCCCTCAGATTCTGGCAACCACCGTTTACTATTCTATTCTATGCTTCTAAGAATTATTTAATTGTTCTGGAATGTATGTATAAGTGAGAATATGTATTATTTGTCTTTCTGAGCCTGGATTAATTTACTTTCCATAATATTCTCCACTTCCATCCATGTTGTCACAAATGACAAAATTTCATTTTTTAGGGCTGAATAGTATTCCATTATGTATACATACTACATTTTTTTCCCCATTCATCTGCTGACAGGCACTTTGATTCCTTAACTTGACTATTGTGAATAGTGCTGCAATGAACATAGGACTGATGACACCTTTTTCACAAACTGATTTCAAATAATTTCCATAAATATCTAGAATTGGGATTAGTGGAATCATTTTAAAATACATTTTTCAAATTTGCTTAGCCATAACTATAACCTTATAAAGCTATTGAATCAAAGGTGCTCACACTCTACATAGAATTCAAAGCCAGTTCTTAGTTATACAGGTTAGAGAAAGTGCAAGGATAGTACTTGATCCCAAAGAAGAACAAAACCTTTGGCCTCCCTAGCAATTTCAAATGATAAAGGACTGATAGTCACTGCTGGAGAGTGCTGTAAGGACATAGTTTCCAAAATGATGCAAAACTACTGTTTTCTAATCAAAAGAATAAATCACTGTTAGGTAAGCCACACACACAGGCTACTTTTACATAACCAAATGCCCACAGAAAATGTGAACAAAGGTAAGTCAAAAGGACAAGTTAAAATAAGGTTGATGTCTAAATTCTTCAAAAATAATCTCAAGAAATTGACCAAGATGCTTAGCATAAACAATGTTTTTTGGAACCGGGGGTTCAATCCAAGGGCTCTTTACCACTCAGCTCCAGCCCCAGTCCTTATTTTTTTGTCTTGAGACAGGATCTTGCTAAGCTGCTGAGGCTGTTCTGACTCCACCTCCCAAGTAAGTGGGATTATAGGCAGTACCTGGCTCTGACATAAACAATTTACAGGGAAAAAATAATTTACACTGATATACAGTTTCAGAGGTTTCATTCCACCCTTGGCTGGCTTCTTTGGTTGGGGTTAAAGCAGAATATTATGGCAGAAGTGATGCTGGAGGAAAGCTGCTCAGCTCATTGCAGCCAGGAAGCAGAGAGAAAGAGAGATGAGGAGGGGCCAGGGAAAAGATCAACCTTCCACCAGGGCATGCCCCCAGTGACCTGCTACCTCCAACTAGGTCCCACACCCACGAGTCTTTCTAACTATCAATTGATGAATCCACTGGGGAGAAATGTGCCTTCATGATTCTATCACTATCCAAAAGCCCCACCTCTGAACACTCCTGCATTGGGGAACCCTTCAACATATGAGAGTTTGGGGGATAGTGTAAATCTAAACAATGCTCATTCTTAGTTTAGAAAATAGCCAGCCTTCTCCATGTATCAAAACAGACTCAACACAAGCTTTTACAATCACCCTCTATAATAAAATGGGGATAAGACCATACAGCCCCTTTGGCTGTTTAGAGGTAACCTTAGGCTCTGGATGACAGGCAGCCATCCCATCAGGTAGCCACATATGGTTCTCCATACATGAACTATGAGGAGGACCCTGGGTCTGGGATGTTGCTGAGCACCTATGTTCAGGACATGACACAGCCAGTTAAATCTCTCATCATGAGAAGAGATTAAAGGACACATTACAGTTGAAACTAGGCAACAATCACAAAAAGTAATATGAGTGCTCCACACAACAGAAAAAACTGAGTTCTGTCCTCTTAACTGACACTCCTATGTTCCCCCCCAAAAAAAATTCAAAGAAATTGACTCACTAGTAACAACAACAACAGACAATCTTGATTACATCAAAAATAGAAACATTTATGTGTCAAACACACTACCAACAGAGTGAATAGATAACCCAAAAGATAGGAGAAACTATTCACAAATTAAGTAACTGATAAAGGATCAGAAATTCATAAATATAAAGAACTCAAAGTCAACAATAATGAAAAATAAAACAATTAAATTTTTGAAAAGGCAAAAGACTTCACAAGATATTCACCAAAAATCCAATAGATCTCTATTATTTACAAAAATAAAAATGAACAAGTTCTGGTGGGGATGTGGAGAAACTGGGACCCTTGCATGCTGCTGGAACAATGGAAAATGGTGCAGCTGCAGTGGAGGACAGCATGGCAGGTCTTGGAAATCTTAACAGAAAGTCCTTATCACCCAGCCATTCAATATACCCCATTGAGGTGAAATCAGAGACTCACAGAGATAATTCTACTAATCGCAGTATTACTCACAATACTGAGTAATACGGACCCCAAAAAGGGGTCAATGACACAGACTTTCATGAATGGATGCATAAACAATATAATGGACAATTAGTTGGCCTTAAAAAACAAATTCCAACATATACTACAGTATGGATGAACCTTGAGAACATTATGCTAAGGGAAATAAGCCAGTCATATGCAAAAAAAATATTACATGACTGCAACAGAGAAAGTCAAAGATGGTTGCCAAGGGTTGGGAGAGGTGGGTATGGAGACTTACTATTCAATGGTATGAAGATTGCATTTCAGAATATGAAAGAAAGGTCTGGAGGTGGATAGCAGTGATGGATGCTCAGTATAAATGTATGTGATGCCACTGAACTGTACATATAAAAATGGCTGAAAGGGTAAACTTCAGCTTGCATATAATTTACCACACATATGTATACATGTGTAAAAAGAATACTGACTCTTTCCTGAGTTTTGCATCATACTTATCATAAATTCAAATTCTTGAATGGGTGTCTACAAGCTTGAATAATGTAATGGAATTTTATAAAAATCAAGATCCAAATTTACCTACCTATGGTAGATGTCAGTACAATCATGTTTTAGTGCCAGGAAAAATGCACCTATGACCACTCCCAGAATGACTGCCACAGTTATCTTTTCAAAAAGAAAAATGAACATAAAAAGGGTAAGAATTTCAATTAGAGTTAAGATTTTTCATGTCATTTATTATTATATGATATATATATATATATATATATATATATATATATATATATATATATATATATATATATATATATATATGATCACATCTCTCCATTTCAATGAACACTTTAATGGTGTGGCCAGAGTCACTAAGCAGTATATGTTATGAAAATGCTATCTAAATTAGATGGCAAATTAAGGTATCTTTTCTTCAGGGAATTGGCAGGACAACAAGTAGACTACTGGACAAGCTAAAATTACTCTCAGTGTCCACCAGGCACTGTCAGTTAAGGGTCCAGTTCAATTCAGGTACTGAACCCACAAATGCTACTAGAGTTAACAGACATGCAGGGATCTGGGGAAGTCATTTGGGAACAAATGAAACTCAATACTATAACAGTATTAAAATGTGAAATAATCAGTGAAGGACATTTATGGCATAAAGGAAAATAAAGTTTAAAAAAATTAAGCATGATCTGTAAAGAATAGTTTGTGAGGACCCTAATCTGGAAAGACTTCCAAATAAATGCTGATGGTTCTACCAATGTGCAATATAAACAGGTAAACAAGAGTCTTTACTTTCATACAGAATAACTTTTAAGAATATTCAATTTTTCAGTTTCAACACTCCATATTCTTAGTTTTTTTTTATTCCAACTTGACATCTTATACTACCAATAAGTATTAGGATGTTTCCTATAGTTTTCAAACATTTAACAAAACAAAGAATTGCATGACAATATCATGCACACTATTATGAGGTTACACATATTATTCTGTCTTACATTAAAAAAAAAAAAGAAAACTAAGCATTAGTAGTGATAATGTCCACATATCTGAGCTTTGCGCATCTGGTTTGTTTTAAACACAAAGATGAAAAAGGAGTTCTCCCAAAATGTTACTCAGTCTTTGTTCAAATATGTTGAAACAATATTTCTCAAGGATATGTTCTGAGGGATGTCTATAGCTTTTACTAAAAAAAATCTATAGATGTTCAATATGTTAATAGAAACAATGATTCTCAGACAGATTGATAACAATGTCTTCCAAATTGATTTAATCAGGAAAACTTTAGCACACTGAATAAATTCTAAATAATTTTATATAGATAATTCATTTATTCTAAGAACTTCCAAATACAACTGCTGGCTAGAGGTCAAGTCTGAACTGTATAAATAACTAGTTTAAATCAAAACATAGTTATCAGGTTACAGATAGGGTCTTATAAGAAGGAAGCCATAAAACAAATCTATCTTAACATTTTAACAAATCTATCTTCAAAACTTAGGCGAAAAGAACACTCCAGTTTAAGAATCCTAAACCACAAGGATCATTAAACTATTCTCCACAGGTCAAATGGGGCCAACTACTGTTTTTTTCTTCTGCCCACAAACTAATAACAGCTTTATAAATTAAAAAAAAATCATAAAAATACTATGCCTTTTGATAGGAGATTTATATGAAATTCATGATCCATGAATCAAAGTTTTAGGAGAACATAGCCAGGTTCATTTTTTTTATTATGACCTAAGGCTGCTTTCACTCTAATGTGAGAGGTAACTACCTGAGACAAGGACTATATGGACCTGAAAAGCCTAAAATATTAACTATTTGGCGCTTTCCACAAAAGAGTTTGCCTCTTCCTACACAAACATTCCAGCATTTACAAAATTGTTGAGATTTGTCCTACTAAACTCAGGGATCTCTAAGAGTTCCCCCCTTATTCTGGAGACTACTATTCTCTGAATATTGCTGGACTTCCTTTTGCAGAACTGAGTTCACTGATGAGACCAGAAGGCTGAACATCAAGCCTGGAGGCACTGGGCTTCTGTTTGCATCTTAAGGACACCTAGGACCAAATGCACAATCCTGGTGTATTTGCAAGTAGCTATGTCCTAATCATACTCTGTCCAGAACTACTACTTTGAGAATCAAGTAAGAAACATGATACATAAATCATATGAAAGAATGAATGGATTACATCACATTGTTCAAAAATATATAATGCAGGTTGATAAATCTAAGTCATCTGACATGCTTCCAAATAACATCAAATTTGCTCTGAAACAGTAAAACTTTACCTTTGATTGGTAGGACATAAAACTGTCCATGGTCTGAGAGAAATGACAGATCAAAAGCACAACAAATGTTTGCAGAAATTGACAATCTGACTCAAATACAGATGCAGGCAATAATTAAATATGAACATTATGATGGTTAACATTAAATAGTCAGTAGTACTTCATTAGAGCCAACAAAGGCCATATTTCAATACTTAACTGAAAATCAATGATTGACAATGTGCATTTCGTCCTAGGCCTCCTTAAGATGCAGACAGAGGCCTAGTGTCTTTAGGCTTGGTGTTCAACCCCAAACAATCAGCTAAACTGATTTCCTTACAAATGACAGAAAATGAACTGGAAGTTAGAAAAGCTTTGTATGACACAGGGGATAAAAACAACAGAAAAACCTTGAGAAGTGATAATCAACAATGACCACAGAGCTAGCCAAAGAAGAAAATTACATTATATCATCTTATTTAAGAGGGTTAACCTGACAGTGAATAGACTTGTTAAGTCTGGTTACTATCTGTGCATTAAATGCAAACCCTTTGAGGTATCTAGTGCTTTCTAAAGTTTAAAATCTCTCAATAAGGAAGGTGAATTATAAGGAACAGCACTTTGCATACAGGATCCTCCACCAGACAGTGGGCAGCCCAGACAATGGTCAGCCTAGTCAACTCTCAACTGTATTCATTAACATCATGTTCCCTCACTGCCACATTTCAAGGGCAAAACAACCCACTTGCCCCTACTACCTTTTGTCTCCCATCCCTCTTCTCCCTCCGTTGGTGATTAAATTTTCTGTATAGACCTTTCTGCAATCTAATATATTAATTATCATGTCTCTGCCCTCATAACAAATGAATTGCATGAGACCAGAAATGTTTATTTTTACTCATTTTGTGTACTGCTTAGTGAGTTCCCAAAATGCAACACATGATCCTGTGAATGACTCTGCAAATGAAAGTGGACAGCTATGCAATACCCATACATATCTGAGACACATTGTCTTTATTTTTTTTGAGGAAAATTTTTTTCTACTCAATATTACCCATTATAATTTGTCTAAATCAACAAAAATTCTGGTGAGGTAATCCCAGAATCACTAAGAAACTTTCCCATAAGTAAAACTTGTGATTTTTTGTTGTTGTTGTTGTTCTATTGGCCATGATTACATACCAAATGAAGCAAGAATAATAAGTGAATGGAAGAGAATAAACCAATTCCTGAAGTAGATCATAGCAAAACCATGTTAATTCTACAGGGGTATTTCACAGCATAATTAAAAGAGTCTCAGGTCACCTAAAATATGTTTTCTTCAGGATCACTCAGCAAGTTCTTGAAAAAACGCCAGACAATCCATCTGAGCTGATGATAGAAGGAGGTGATATAGGTGGTCTCCTTGAAGGCCGAGCTCCTCTTCTTCTGACCACCTGAGAGTTGGTCTAACTCAGCTTTCGTTTCTCTGTAGATGGAGGAGTTGAGGTAAAACTCAGCTAATGTTTCTATGACTGGTATTTTCCCCTTGGAAAGCTCTTCAGTCTCGCTGACTTTCAAAGAAAAAATGAATAAAGAACAAAATCACTACTATCAGACAACAAGTTATTTAATCCATTTTTCTATGACTCCTTTCTTCAATAACAATTTGATTTTAGAGCTTGAATATAAAAATTACTAGCTTTATTGTCACATTTCACATTAGGAATACACAGGTAAATGAGCTGGCTACTACTATGATTGTAATTACGGATACAGGAAACTCACTGACCTTTTCCTCCCAACTTGGAACATAACTATGAAAATAAATATCTTCATACAGAGTGATAATGTTAATATAAAAATCTGGTCCTTTAATTCTACATGTTAATGCATAAAAAACTGTTTCTCATTTATAAGTACTATAACAATGAACATATTTATTTTTAAATGGAAACCCCCCCATAAAATCAAAAGTAGCATATAAATGCTCACTCTTAAAACAAACAAACAAACAAACAAAAAACCATAGCACTGACAGGTAGCAAAGTCTATCTGCTGACTGGTATCAGAACACAACATTAATGCAAATTCACAAAGCCCTGTTAGAATATGTTTCCATATCACAAAACCTCAGCCAAATTGATTAGGCAAAAACTGTAAATCTGAGACTGATGTACCTTCACGCCCTTCTTCCTCTCTGTTTAATACCATAGCAGAAAATTCTCCATTAATGATCTCCAGAAAGAAGACTGCAGGGCTGTTGTACAGCTCACAGGGATAACCTGCAAAAGAAGGCACTCCAAAAACTCAACCCAATAGTCTTCGAAAGTAAAGAGGACTCACACAGTGTGAGACGGGTGAGACTAGGGAAGGCAGAATTATCATCTTCTCCCTCATTTTCATATATATATATATATATATATATATATATATATATATATACACACACACACACACACACACACACACACACACACACACACATACATACATACATACATATCCAACCAAATCTGGACTCTTTAGAACACATTACATTAGTTATTATCTACAATAAGTAGTAAAATTCAATAAGCTATCTAAATTTCCTGGAGTTTATCAATACTCCTGCATAAGACTAAGGCTAAGTACAGGAAGGAAGTTTTGAAGGCCCCGATGCATTGTATTCTGAGTTGATCCAGGAAATACTGGAATGGCAGTACTAATGACAACAAGATAGCTTTTCTACCTATTAAATTAATATTTCAAATTTATCATCTGTCAATCTGTCATAATTCCAAAGAGGAACAAATCTTTCAGAGTAGCATTCTGGAAAGAAATTGACCAGTACAGTACACATGAACTCTTTCCTTCACTTGTAGTGGCTTAAATCATCTAAACTTTGCCTGTGGTCTGATTCTTATCTCCTCTGGACTCCCCAGACCTATACATGCTTGGGTACTTTTTTTAAATTTTTTTTTAAAGAGAGAGAGAGAGATAGTTTTTTTCTATAAAGAGAGAGTATGAGGAGAGAGGGAGAGGAGAGAGAGAGAGAGAGAGAGAGAGAGAGAGAGAGAGAGAGAGAGAGAGAGAAAATTTTTTAATATTTTATTTTATTTTTTTTTTTAGTTTTTGGCGGACACAACATCTTTGTTTGTATGTGGTGCTGAGGATTGAACCCACGCCGCAAGCACACCAGTGGAGCACGCTACTCCTTGAGCCACATCCCCAACCCCCATGCTTGATTATTTTTAAAGGAGAGATATTAAACAAAAACAAATTTAAAAAGACAACTGCTTGTGGTCATAGAGAAGCATCTATGATCATACCCAAATATCTCTGAAGCAGATTGTATGAGCTGTTAAAAAAATCACATAATTTAATAAAAAAATTCAAAGAATCAGTCATCCCTGAAATATTGGTCTAATCAGATTTGGGATTAGCCATTCCATTGACTAATAGATCACTCACACCCACTTAAGTCCTAAATCTTGAGTCTAATGTTTCTAGAAAGTTAAGTAGTATCTCCATGAGCTCTCGTGAAGGCAGAGCAAGATTACATGTCACAATAAAAACTAAAAAAGCAATATGTTATAGGTCTCAAAATAATAATATTGGGCCATTCCATAAATATTTAACTGACAGAATAACTAGATATAAATCCAAGTAGTTAAATTTTGAACTTTCAGGGAAAGATCACTGTTATGGTTTGGATATGAATTTCCCCAAATATTCATGTTGTTTTAATCAACTGTGACCAAAAGACCTGAAAATAAAAACATAGAGGAGGAAAAGATTATTTTGGCTCATGATTTCAGAGGTTCAGTCCACCATCAGTCAACTCTGTAGTGGTGGGCCCAGGCGAGATAGAACATCATGGTAGAAGGGCATGGAGTAGGAAAGCATCTCAGGACATAATAATTAGGAATTAGGGAGAGAGGTTCACTCACCAGGAACAAAATATAAGCCCAAAATATATGTCCTCAGTGACCTACTTCCTCTAGCCACCCCCTATTTGCCTATAGTTATGATCCAGTTAATATATACCAGTGGATTAATCCATTGATCAGGTTATACCTCTCATAGTCTGATCAATTTACCTCTGAACATTGTTATGCCATCTCACACATGACCTCTTGGGGAAAACCTCATATCTAAACCACAACACATGTGTTTAAGGCATGGTACACAATATAGCAATCTCATAAATTAATAACTTCAATGGACTACTGTGTGGTGGGAGGAATTAAGTCACTGGAAGTATGCCCTGGAAGAATTTATCATGCTCCTAATCTCCTCTCCCCTCCCTCCCTCCCTCCCTCCCTCTCTCTCTCTGTCTCTGTCTCTCTGTCTCTCTCTCTCCCTCCATCTCTCCCTCCCTCCCTCCTCGCTGGCAAGAGTTGCACAGTTTTCACCACTACACCTTTCTGCCATGATGTTTCTCACCAAAGGTCCAAAGAAATGAAGCTTAGTTCTCACCTAAGGCCAAAAGCAATGCATATAGCTGTAATGGAGTGAAACCTCCAAAACCATGAGCCAAAATAAATCTTTCCTCCTCTAAGTTACTGTTCTCAATTATTGATCACAACAGTGAAGAGTTAGTTAACAAGAAGTGTGGTCATTGCTGTGACTATACCTGACCATGTGCTTCAGAAGCCTTTGAAAATGATTTGTGGGAGGAATTTGGAAAAATGTGGAGATACAAGATAAAGAAGCTTTGGAATGTTGTAAGCAGAGGCTAATGGACAATTATGGTGTGATCTCAGGAGACCAGAATGTCAACAAGAATGTGGACAGTAAAGATTGTGTTCATGAGATTTCAGATTGTAATGAGGACTGTTTTGGGAACTGGACTAAAGTCCATAAGTGGTATATTCTGACAAGGAAGTTGTTTCCATTTTGTTCGACACTCTCTGAGGCTGAATTTAAAGATGATGAACTAACTAATCTACTGGAGGAAATTTCAAGGCAACAAATCATTGGGACTGTGGCATAGTTATTGCTAGTAGCTTTTAGCCATATTTTTAGTGAGAAATGGCAACAAGAAGCAGATAAGAAACATTTAAAATTGTCTGTTTGGCCAGAAAAACACTTGTAAAACTGCAAATAAGGAAGGTGTGGTTGCTGAAGAAATCAGAGCCTTTAAAGAGAAACCAATGTTTCATGGAGAAAAAAGGAAATATGTTTAAAGGAGTAAAAATGATAACTAGTTTGAAAGACTCTGCTTTGAGAGACCTGGGTTACATTGCAGGCACAGGGCCACCTAGAAACTTGTCCTGCCAGGACTCATTTTACTGTCCAAGCACTCAGTAGCTGCTACAGCTATTGTTTGAGCAGACCCAGCTACTGTTCCTACAGGCTGTGGGCCTTGGTGTCATTTGTGTTGTGCCAGTTTTAAATAATGCAGAATTCTGAAGTAGGGGGTTCATGAAAGTTTTTACCCAGATTTCAAAGGAAGGCCTGGGAGATAGGAATTTATGTCAAGGTTGCAGTCTCTGCAGACAACCCCTGAGAGGGTGATGTGAGATTCTGTGAGAGGAAGCTAAATCAGTAATGGAGTTGCCAGGACTAAGAGATGCCATGAACCATGGAATGTCTGCTGAGGAAGGATATATGCAAAGAACAAGGCTTTTTTGGAGACTGTTTATTCCCTTTTGGAATGGAAATGTCTACTCTGTTCCATTGTATATTAGAAACATGTAACTTACCTATTATTATCTATATGGGCACACAGCTAAGGTGTTACCTTGAGTCTCACAGAATACTTTGGATTTAGAGTTTTGAGAAATGTTGGAATTGTTAAAGACTAGTAGGACTGAATGCATTTTACATTATGAGATGAACATGAGCCTTTTGGGGTTGGGGCAGAATATTATGGTTTGGATATAAAGTATACACTTTAAATACTTAAATACTAAAGAATTTAAGACTCAGTCTCCAATGTACAGAGATGGAGCTTTTAAGAAATTATTTGATTATGAGGGCTCTAACTTCCTCAGGAAACTAATTCATTTTATGGGATAATAATGACAATAGATTACTTAGAAGTGGGACCTAATTTGAAAAAGTAGGTCACTGGGTTCATGCCCTGGAAGGATTTATTTTGTCCCCAACCCATTTCCTCGCCTTTCCTCTCCCCTCCCCACCTTTCCTTCTCATTCTCTCCCTCCTCTTTCTCCTCTTCTTCTTTTTCTTCTCTCTCTCTCCCCCTCCTCCTCTCTCTCTCTCTCTCTCTCTCTCTCTCTCTCTCTCTCTCTCTCTCTCTCTCTCTCTCTCTCCTCTCATCTCTCTTTCTCTTTCCTGGTTGCCATGAGCTGAACAGCTCTCCTCCACCTTTTTTCTGCCTCACCTCAGGCCCAAAGCAATGAAGCCAGTAGACTGTGGACTGAAACATCTGAAACTTGAAGCCAAAAACCATCATACTTTTTGTAATTAGTTTTTCTCAGATATGTGTTATAGGAATGAAGAGCTAACCCACACAGTCACTGGGAAGCAGAACAGCCACAGGACCAGTACAAACACTCTCACACACATATGCTGCCATATGAAGAAAATGTTTGGCAACAAAGTGACCAAGGATGTTTTAGAGTGGCAGAACCTGAGGTAAATTTATACAAAGATCAAACAGCACTCCCATCAACACCTCTGTTCTCTCCCAGAATTCCAAGAATGAAGGATCTAGTGCATGAAAAAGTCAACCAAACCTGCTGATGCAAAGTATTCCAAAGCCTTCTGTGCAGGACCTTGATACAATAGTTTTCCTGAGGCCAATAAGGTGAGGCTGTCAAACAGCTTGAAGATGGAATACCGAGGATGATTAATGGTAAAGATGATTGTTGGTCCCTGCTCAGAAATCCTAAGTCAAAAGAGGGAAGATAATGAATCATTACACATCAGAACCTTGCCCTTCCTAATAAAACAGTTTATTCTTACTACTAAAACGAGAGTTCGAAGTTCAACTTCATTTTCTCTTATAGTCTTATCACCTAATCTTATGTTACCTACATGACATAATCTAAATTCAACATTTTTTAAAAATATTTTTCTACTTGTAGTTGGACACCATACCTTAATTTATGTATCTTTTGGGTTTCTTTTTTTTTAGTTGTTGATAGACCTTTATTTTTTAATACATGGTGCTGATGATTTAACCCAGTGTCTCATTTATGCCAGGCAAGTGGGCTATTGCTGAACCACAGCCTCACTCCTAATTCAATGTTTTTATTAGTACTAAATTGTTAGAAATTCACTTTAATATGCAATTTAAAAATTAAACATGGTATCATTCTTTATTATTTCAACAACACTGCAACTCAAAAAAAATTCATGATGGGCTGGAGATATAGCTCATCAAAAGTGCTTTCCTGGCATATGTAAGACCCTGGGTTTCATACCCAGATATGCAAAAAAAAAATCAAGATTTTTGTGCACTAGTAATTATTATGAAAAAGTAGTAATTATTATGGGCTTTGTATCTTTAATAATAACAACTAAGGGAATTTTTTTATTTGCTTGTTTTGAAAGAATTTTTCATATACATTATTAATATTCTTTGTGTTCTAAACAGGATTTAACTTGGCAGCATTTAGAGTCAGTTTTTTCCTTGGAAGAATTTTGCAGTGTTTATAAGTACCATAAGAGCAATTAAAATACATAATCAAGATAAATAAAAAAGATGATTCTTACCAAGAAAAATAAAAACTAAAAACATTAGGCTTCTGAAAAGATGGTACATCGACTGTCTAGAATGTACTATAGGACTTGTTAAAAATACAGATGCCTGGACAGTGCTCCTAGACACTGAATTAGAATTTCTGAGGATGATACAGGGAGTCCATATTATTAACAAGCTGTCCAGGCAACCTACAAGTATAATCAAGTTTGAGAAGTAGTAATAGAGTAAATAGTAAGACAACAGTCTGGGCTGGGGATGTGGCTCAAGCAGTAGGTAACACGCTTGCCTGGCATGCGCGGGGCTCTGGGTTCGATCCTCAGCACCATATAAAAACAAAATAAAGATGTTGTGTTCACCGGAAACTGAAAAATAAATACTAAAAAATACTCTCTTTCTCTTCTCTCTCTCTTTAAAAAAAAAGACAATAGTCATACAAATAATTCTCATTGATGATTTGTCTTCTATCACTTTAGGATTAGTTTTTCTTTTTTCTACCTTGATAAAACAATGAACATTCTGAAGTATGTACTATGAGATTGCTAAACGCTTTAGAAATTACTTCATTTTAATTTTCACACTATTGTAATAAGGTAGTTTCAATATTATAATTTCATAACTTTTAACAGGAAAAGCTTAAAAGTTAATACTAAGTCACAATTATGAAGAAGTAAGGCTATGATTCTATCTCTGGTTTAATTTGTGGTAGAAATAGTGTTAAAAGGCCATTTCACATGAGTTATTACTATGGATGCAAAAAATAAAGGTGAAAATGTTCAAAGTAGATATTTAAAATGTTTATGAGCCAGGTGTGGTGGTATGTGACTATAATCTCAGCTAGGCAGGAGGTTGAGGCAGGAAGATTTCAAGTCTGAAGTTAGCCTAAGCCACTTGGTGTACCTCTGTCCCAAAATAAGAAGTAAGAAGGTCACAGGATCAATGGTAGAGCACACTGAGGTTCAATCCTGAGAGCAACAACAACAACAACAACAAAAAAAACTTTAGAAGACCCACTTCAATCTACAAATTTGATTAGTTCCTAGTATAGTTTAGTGCCCAATGGTGCTCTGCCCCAAAGAGATTTGGGCAAGAAGACCAAAAATTTCAATAGAATGTGGAATAGATATAGCTAAGGGTTCCTTGTAAATGCTAACAACCTAGGCTAAAGATGATACAAGTGGAACATCAAAAGGACCAACAGGACTCAGCTAAGAAAAGGATACTCCTGGTCAAAGAAACTCAGTGTTACAAAGCAAGAGGTGTGTTTATATGTGTTTGAGAGACAGTGACTTGGTATTAAATGAATAAGGTAACTAAAGAGTCTACAAAAAGAGAATGACAAGCCTAAGATTGGCCCTTCTCTCAGAAACTGGAACTGTATTCAGTAGACATCATTGAGCTGGTAGACAACTAGAAGCAGGAAGCAGAATTGTAGGAGAGCCCTGCTACCCAAAGTGTGATTGGATGGGCAGTGGCATTAGTATCAGTATTTCCTCTTAAAGTCCTCTAGGGGAAATCCTGGGCTCCACCTCAGACTTAAAGAAACAGAATCTACAATTTAATCAGACTCCAAGTGATGACTTTGCATAGCAGGGCTTGATCTCTGCAAGAGGCAGGATGCTTGAATGCTACTCAGTAAGAAACATAAAGGAAATAGTTACAATATTCTGTATCAATTCATCATTGTCTAATGAACACTGCCAGCAGAGCTGTAGATAATAAAAAATTTCCTGGGTATGTTCTATAAAGGTACCCGAACTCCAGGCCCATAACCTGGCATCTTCATTTATATGTATGTTGACATCTAGAGCATAAGATATTTAAACAAACAGCCATCTTTGCATCGTCTTGTTTTTTCTCTCCTATCAGAAACTTTCTCATGGGTGCATGGCCATCAGAGAAAGCAAGGTAAGTACTAGGGGAAGCCATGAAGGTGGTGTGTCAGGCACCTTACAGTATGAAGTAGAGGGGTTTCCAGAGGTAGGAGACAAAGATATAGCCCAGAGAAAGTGGCAGACTGGTTGCATTAAACAATTAAATCATAGACAGACCAAGTAAGTGAATATATTAAAATAAAAGGAGTCACATCTCTCATGGTCTGAAGTGACTTGCAAAGGCTGAAAGGGAAAGAACTAAAAATGACACAGAGGTATTGGACTGGAAATAAAAATAAAAATATGAACTCATGGGTTTCTAAATATATACTCTTATTTAAACAGCAATTATTACAGAAATATTTTTACATATTTTTATAATATACATACATATATACACAGAGAGAGAGACAGAGAGAGAGAGAGAGACAGAGAGAGAGAGAGAGAAAGAAGGACTGAAAATATTGCTCAGGTGTAGAGTAAGTGCTTAGCAAATATGAGGCCATGGGTAGGAACCCTGCCACACACACAATAAAAACCCCACTACACACACACACACACACACACACACACACACACACACACACCACATCTGTATACACACATATAAAATTCATGCAGGGCCAATGTTTCCAAATAAAATAGAATATATTTCCATATTTTATATAAACACATACAGTAGGCCTAGGTATGCCTACTGAAGATCTAAAAGCAATGCCACTCCAATAGCAGTGAGCACAATAGCAACCATATTTTGGTTTCTTAATATTAATTAAACCAGAACAAACCACATCCATCCACAAATAGCTAACTCAGGAAAAGTGCAACATAAACATGGAACATCACAGTGACTACAAAGTAATGATGGAAGAATGATCAGGGAGAGGTCAAAAGAACACACAGACCATTGAAAAGCCATCCCCTAGTCAAATAAGGATCAATTTAATCATTAAAACAGTGAAGAAAAGCAGATTCCAACCCATTGCATCACACAGAAAATGAACAGGGGAAAAACTCTTCTTTAGATAAAATGTCAACAATTACCTCTTAGGCAACTACCACAAGAACAGAAGTTATTAGCTTACGCTAAAATTGGTAGGTGAGACTTGAGGAGGAACACAATCTTGGTATAATAGGAAATTATCTTCCCAGAAAAAAAATACTAATCTACTCTAAAGAAGTAAAGTACTTTCCCAGCAGAGAAGCCCAGCAGACCCCAACATGATCAAATGAGGGAGGTTCACACCACCTATGAGACTGGAATCTGCTCATGGAACATAGGGATGGACCCAGTAGAGGGTCACCCCATGAAATCCACCAAAACTTGCAAGGGCATGACAGACAGGAAAGGACTGTGGTACTCACACAGATTATCAAACTAACCAAAACAGGAAAGCCAGAAAAGATATGTTTCAGTGAAGAATCCCAAGGCACTGCAGGAAACAGACACTGCAGGGGAAGCTGGTGACATGTGACTAGAGTCTAAGCACTGGATGGTTGTGAAGCCACCACTATCAACTTCCTTATCTGAAGGCTGGTGTAGTGGAATGTCCTTGCCTCTTGGAATTTACACTGGGGAGAATTTACCAGAGATGGAGAATGAGGTCAGAAAAAAACTTACACAGGTGGAACATAGATGGAGGAAGAGGGGAGCAAATGCAGTAAAATAGAAGTTAGGGAATCCAGGTGAGGAAACTGGGAATTTTTTTTTTTTCATTAAACTTTTCTTAGAATTTTCCTGTCAGTTTGAAATAATTTTTTATAATTTTAAAGAAGATGTTTAAAAATTAATCTTAAAAATTTCTCCTATTACATTCCTGCCAGTCTCCTTTCTTGTTAGAAATGAATGAATTTTTTCCCATTGTTCTACTTTTCCAGGCCCCCACTTAGGATTCATAACAGGCCAAGTCCATTTCCTAAGCTCATCCAGTTGGTTCCACCTTCAAAAAAGACCCAGAACCCATGCTTTTCTTACCACCTGACCACCAGCATCCTAGTAGGACGGGGCCTACTTCTGCAGCTATTTCTTGGTGTCCTTCATTCACCTTGGCCTCATTGTGCAGTCAATGCTGACACTCTCAAAATGTCCCTGGACCTTAGCAGCAGAAAATATGTCTCACAGGGGCCAATGAGGTCTATGTATTCTGTCCCAAGCCCAACTTTACTTTACATAATTTCTAATTGCCTGAATTGTGGCCTCTCCAAAACTGATATGTTAAAGTCCTAACACTCAGCACCTCAGAATGTGGCTACCTCTGGAGAGTCTTTAAAGAAGTCACTAAGATTAAAGAAGGTCATTAAGTGGTGACTCATCTGACTGTGTCTATTGAAGGATCCAAGAAGATACAACTTGTAGACACCTTGATCTCAACTTCCAGCTTTCAGAGCTGGAAGAAAAGTAGTATCTGTTATTCAGCCCCCCAGCCTGTGGTCTTGTTATAAGAGTCTAGCAGCCAACCTGCACTGGGTTCTGTCCCTCTGACCTCTCTGATGCTCCACACACATCAAGCATCAAGCGTCAAGCATGCTATGCCTCAGGGCCACTGGCTGCTCCTTCCAACCAGAACTCTCTGCTGACAGAAAGAGCAGGACTCACTCTGTCACAGGTCTCTCGTCACATACTTGTGGCCCTCCTTGACTATGCTGTTTTTTAAAACAATTCCTCACTCCCTTCATGGCCTTTCTTCCCCAAGTTGTTCATTAATTTTTCTTAATAACACTTCTTTGCTCCTTGACTATTTCTCTTTAAGAAGAAAGGAAAGAATTTTGCTCTTCACTTCTGAAACCCTGGCACACTGAACCACTGGTACATAGAAGTGATCCAATTGTAAATAAATAAAAGAACAATGTTCCTACAGTATTTACCTTTTCAGGAGCAAAAGTACAGTATTTGCTGTGCTTATATGTAAACCAGTTGTTGGTCGATCCAAGAATAAGATGGGAGGATCAGCAATCAGCTCCATTGCTACACTGGTCCTTTTTTTCTCTCCTCTAGATAAAACCTAAAACACAGATTATTACATTATCAACAAGAACTACTATGGTCACCACCATAGTGAATTAACTTCATTTGGTGGATTAACTTGATTCCTACAAGATACTTTTTCTCTATTACCCTCATTATTCTGAACAACAAATAAATGGACACCTGAAAGAAGAAGGAGGTCTCTATTTGAGGAGATAAGTACCTGGAGGCTAAGGGCAGAGGATCCAAGTGGCTGGACCTGAAGCTCATACTTTAACATTCTGTATATTCCTCACCAAGTGAAAGGTTTAAAGACAGTGAGTAACAAAACTAAAAGATATGGACCTGACACAGTGAAACCACAGTCTAAAACAGGAGATAAAGCTAGGAGATGAAAAAGGAAAACACCTTAAGTATTCTATTAGTCTTCTAACAACAACCCCCCTTCCCCCACACACACACACTTCATTGCTACTGACAAAAGTCCCTGAGTGGACTTATGAAAAGGGTACACTTGAAGCCAGGAGAGCTCTCGTTCTACTATATCACATAAGCACTTTTTAATTCCCATCAGATTTCCTAAATTGATACCATCTACACCCTAACCCAATACAGAATTCCCAATTAATCATTTCAGATAAAATCAGGAGGTGGGATAGTCCACAGGTATCTGGTTCAAACTTTTCAACCAGTCAATATCATTGTGTGTGCTAAGAGGACTAGAATACTTCTGGGGAGAAAGGCAGTAGGGAACAATTCTCAAATGAAGAGTCTCCAAAAAAAAAAAATAATCAAATGCAACTTATAGCCCTTGATTGGGAACTTTTAATAACTGAGCTTTAAAAAGACATCTGAAGACAATTTGGGAAATGTGGATGAATATGGTTTGACATATTTGGTGATATGAGGACATGATGTTACTCTTCATTTTGTTAGTTGGTAATAGCTTTGTGGTAAGGTAGGCAAATGTCCTATTTTCCCAATGCATATAAGTATTTTGTGGTGAAATATCATACAAATTTGTATAAAATAGTTCAGTAAGACAGAGTTATGATAATTATGAGAGATGTTAACAATTGAGAAATCAAGGTGAAGAGTACTAGTAATTATATTAATTTCCATATAATTAACATAATAATAGATACATACTAAACATAATGTATAATATATAAATAATACAATGTACATATAATATATAACTATTATATTAATTACCCCAAATCACATCATTATAATAATCAGATCATCTTGTCTAGATTTCTGTTATGTTCAAAATATCATAAGAACTAAAACTATATAAAATTATTTGATACTATTAGAGTATGTTAATTATAAGAAACCAAAAACAGCCTTTACATATGTTCCCCAGAAATCCAAGAAAGTAACTAAGGACAATGAATAAAATGGTAAAGAACAGAGTTAAAAAAAAAAAGTACCAAACTAGAATGAGAAGATCAAATAAATAAAGAGAGCCAAGGAAAAGAAAATCAATACTCAGTAATAAAAAATAAGTAGCATCACAGGACATTTTTCTAAATAAAACACTTCACATAAAGCCTATCAGCAAGTATAATAGGAAGCAGCAGCCAATAGGATGCTCCACCCACATTCTTCATTTTTTTTAGGAGGGAAGATCAGGGGCTTCATTCAAAGACACTACATTCTAAAAAACTCATCATCACATAAGCTCCAAATATCTGCTCAGCAAACCCTCCACATGGAGTGGTAAACTGTAAAGTTCATTCATTCTCTCCATGATCATGCAAACCCACAAAAGGTTGAGTTACTTAGTCCATTCTATTACTCTTGCCCACAAATGTACTTCTCAAACCTAAGAGCCTGGTAGATGAGTCTGGAAATAAATATTGGCAGAAAAAAATGGGAATGAGGAGAGGATGAGGAAAAAAAACTGCCAAAGATAAGGTATAGAAAAAATTAGTAGCAACGCAAATTAGAAGTCAGTCCTACTGTGATCAAATATAATTCTGGAAGTCAAATTACAGACAAGTTATATATACAAAGAAATAATACCTGGAACTTGTCATTTATCAATTCCAGAAATATGCCTCAAAAAAGCCATGAAACAAAGGTCCCAGGAAGAAGAGAAAGAAAAGAGCAGTGAAAGTCAGGAAGAGAAAAACAGGAAGAAGAAAAGTTAGAGCAAAGACATCAAATGAGCCCTGACTACAGCAATGAGAGCACACTCCACTCCAGGGATTCCACCATCTTTAAGATTGTTTCTCCAGCTTCATTTCCACCTTCACAATAGTTATGTAGTCATTTTTCTCATCATTACAGAAAACAGCCACACATGTCATAAGAAACTTCTGATTAAGGTCACACTGTCCATACAGGGAGGTCCGCTTTCCTGGCTAGAATTCTACCAGTTTTTTTCACATTACCTTGGAATCAGCCACTTCACTTAGATCTAAATCCTCAATGATCTTGTTGATCCTCTCATTTTTTTCATGATTTGTCATAGTTGTTGGAAGCCGAAGAGCTGCTGAGAACTGCAAATTTTCTCTCACTGTCAGGGTGTTGATCAGGACATTATTCTGAAGGAAAATACAATTTTCATGAGACATACTGAATCTTTTCTTAGACTATTCCTCTAGTATATGTAACTCAATAGATGAAAATAACAAACCCAAGAAAATGCTGTAGTTAATGTTGTGTTTTCAACTCTGCTAACTACAGAGACTCCATATACAGACAGCTGCAGAGCCCAGGGAGGAATTTCAACACCCATCTGAACATCCAAGTGGAGCACAGGGAAGTATGATATGACTACTGGCAGACACATTCAAGTATGTTCTCAGGAAGGAAAAGAGGCAGGGAGCGCAAAAACAGATATCAGCAGACCCTTCTGAAAATGATACAAGTAGAAGTGATATCCATGCCCTACATAGGTCATATTCCAGGTCCTCTACCTTTCCATTTAACTCCACCCTCTTTCTAATAGGAAATTATGAGAAGCAGATGTAAGAAAAGTTGATTCTATGAGTATGTCACAAAATCAACTAGAAGCACAATAAACTGCATACCAAGGCACTTCCCTATATAGAAACATATGAAACCTAAAAGTAAACCAACTAATACTTACTTGAACCACAAAACCTGAATAATATTTGAAATTGGCAGGTCGAGGTCCTCCATTGATCAAGACATCTCCGGATAATCCACTTAGATCTTTCCTTGCAGCTAAAATGTTTAGCAACCTACAAAAGGACAAATATGGTACAGCTTTTTTTCCCCTTCAATACAGGCCACCTCTCTCAGCTACTGTTAGTTCAAATTCTGTACAAGCTATAAAATTAACTAATTAAGAGATATATGACTTAACTAAAACTTTGTTCATATGTGTGTTTGTGTGTTTCTGTGTGTTTGTGTATGTGTATGTGTGTTTACATTCAAATTCTCACCTTCCTTTTCATTTGTGCCATAAGAAAGCACAGAAATGTAAAAGCAAGGCAAATTTGGCTTATCCTGCATAGACCTCCAAAAGGATCCAGCCCAGGAAATGTGCTCTTTAATCTAAATGTGTCTTCAATTATTCCTATGTTCCATCTCCCCACATTTAATATTATTCCCTTCTTATTCTTCCTCATTAGCTCATAGTAGGTTCAACAGGTGTACCTCAACCACTTTATGATGCTGTATTAGTGAGACTGATAAAAGTTATTTCTAAAAGCACACCGAAACTACAAAAAGAAACCTGACTTATAATTTCTGTTATACTCACAAAGACTTGTTTTGACCTTTGGGTACCATAATGGCGTTGAGACCAGGTTTCATGATTCCACTGAAACACAAAAGCAAAAATGAGTAATGATTCCATTTTAAACAAAGTTCTATTAAATTAGGATCTATGTCAAATACACTTAAAGAAATTTCATGAAATTGCATCAGATTCTCATTAACATCTCTTAATTATTTTTTTAAAAAAAGCAGGAAATTACTTACTGAAAATAGGTATATTCTGACTGAACAGAAGTTAGTCACATTCCTATCTGTGACTTTATGCTCACATAGTGTGTCAGTCATTTATATTAGACTTGCCCTTCCCCTTCCTTTCTTAATAGGAATACGATGGATGTCCTGTGAGTAGGGCAACAGACACCAGAATCTGGGAATACAGGATGGGAAGCAGTGAGAGAGTAGAGGGGAAAAGTTGTAGGCTGTGAAGAAGCTTATATGAGAAAATAAAAGAACTGAACAAATCAGTAATTATATTAAGACTATGAAGAGGCATTTTTTCACTGTTTTTAAATAGACTTTTTTAAAAATACATTTTTAAACATGGAAGAATCTACAGTGCTAGATTGGAATTGGTGCATTAATTAGAAGAAATAGGTTTTAATCTACACAATAGTTATAGAAGAGTATAGATGGAAGGGTGCGGAGGAACCATCTGCCATCCACCACTCAACTTACCCCTCCTGGACAGAACCACAACCTCATGCATTTGCATAAGGGATTCAGTTTTATTTTTTTAAACAAAGTTTATATATATATATATATATATATATATATATATATATATATACACACACACACACACACACATATATATGTGTGTGTGTGTGTATGTGTATGTGTGTGTACGCATGTTCATGCATATATATATATTCTCTAGGCATGTCCACTGAAGTGGTTTAATTCTAAAGACACATAAATAGCAATGAGCATTTTAAACACTCAGATGATGGTTTATAAATACCATTCTCCACAATTCCACAGAATGAACATCAGCTGATTCTGGCCTAGGGTCAGTGCACAGTTTGGATTTTTTTTTGCAATAGGATTAAACATAGGGACTCATACATGATAAACAAGCACTCTATAATTGAGCTACAGCTTCAGCCTTTTTAAAATTTTACTTTGATACAGGGTCTTTCTAAATTGTCCAGTCTGGACTTGAATTGTGATTCTCCTGTTTTGGTGTCCTGAATAACTAGGATTACAGGTATATGCCTCAACATTAAAAGTGTATGGAACTTCTAGCTATAACAAGAAAATACTCAAAGAATGAAAGAATAAGTCAAAACAGTGAAGGAGGAAGGGAACTCAAATTGAAAGGTCTCCCACTGACTAAGTTCAGACCAACAGAAGTATCAAGATATTAAATAACAATAATAATACATTACTACTAAGTGTTATTGAAAGAGGAATCCTTGACTATTGTCAATAGAGTAAATTAAAGAGGAAATTGTAAACTGAAGCTTTTTCCTATTAGTTTCATGCAAATTATGAGATAATGGAAATAAATCACCCTTTTGTAACTATCATATTTTCTGATCCAGACAGGAGTCATGAATGGGAGCTGAAGCTGATGAGTTGGAATATAATAAGGAGCAAGATTCTGGATTAATGTCAGAGCACCACCCTTCACAATAGTAATGAAGTGCAAAGAGGAAAATGGTGACACTGTGGTGAAATTTGGCAGACAGATGCATGACCAGGTGATCAATTTTAACATCACCTGGAGTGGGATGGAATTAGAAGGTACCAGTCTGGATGAGCCTGAAGAAACATGATGTGGTGAGGAGCACAGTGATGGACAGCCCTCAGAACCACTCCTGCCTTCATTCTGAGGATACATGTCTCCTCAGCTGCTGCCAGACAACAAATGAGTGATTACACAGGAGAGGGTCCTTCTTTCTAGAAAGTAAGGCTGAAAGAGATAGGAATAGAAAATGATCATGTGAACGGTCTGCTCTCAAATGATTCCCAAAATACACTAGTAAAGATGCATGAAAAAGGAGACACAGTAGGGCCAGGCTCAGTGGCATGCGCCTGTTATCCCAGTGGCTTGGGGAGGTGGAGGCTGGAGGATGTCAAGTTCAAAGCCAGTTTCAGCAATTTACTGAGGCACTAAGCAATTCAGTGAGATTCTGTCTCTAATAAAATACAATATAAGTCTAGGGATGTGGCTCAATGGTCAAGTGCCCCTGAGTTCATTCCCCAGTACCCCACCCCCAAAGAAAGAGACACAATGATGGGAGTAAACAGTGGAATGTAAACATGTAAGGAGTCTAGTGAAAGGATTATGTTCATTCAGGTTTATGTTTGAAATAATTTAAAAAATAATCATTAATCTGAAAATTTCTGAAAGAGAAGAATGAATTTTCCTCACCATTATAGAATATTCATAAATCTTCAGGAATTGATAATTTTTTCCCATAGTTATTAAACATTGGTAAGGAAAAGTTCAAGCACTGTGTATGAAGACAAACTAAGCTTAAGGGAAAGTTTTTCATGAGGTATGAAAATCTTTTCAATTCTCAAGGTCAAATTTGGTTTAACTTCTTCTTACAAAAGGAAAGCAAAAAAGTATCCAAAGGAAAATCGAGATTCTCACCACATTTCTTGGAATATACTTACTGTTTTGAACGGTGATTTGTGCTATCAAATACAAATAAAAAATAATATGAGTAACTCTTCCTCCATCCAATAGCCTACTAACCTGAAGTGAGCAGACAGGAGAAAGATCTGAAACACAACAACCCAAAATGGGTGTCCTTTCCCACAGATACTTACACCAGAAACACGAGAAACAACAGTCCCCAAAATTGTTAAAATTGAAAGAACTTGAAGATTTGACTGCACTTTTATTAGCCTAAGAGAACAAAACCATGACCCCTGTCCTTTGCTGAGAGGCACAACACTGAGCCTTAAGCACAACAAGAAGTCTTGAGAAGATGCGACACATAGGGTATCCCATCACTAGTCTACTTGGAGGAAAAGATAATCTAGAGGTGTTTGGGAGTGTGGCTCAGTGGTAGCAAGATGGCTCACTGTGCACAAGGCCAAGGGCTTGATTCCCAAAACCAAAGTGGGCAGGGGCAGGTAAATGTACCCTCACATGAAGAATGCACTTTATATGTATTTAGCCTACACATATTCAAATCAAATTACCTTTTACCTCTTTCAACACAAAATCTGAAAGTACCAATATTGTCTTGATTATCTCACAAAACTCTTGTCAGCTTTTCATAAGTCAATTCTATCTAATCATTAACAAAGGATAAAAGCTTTAGATCCACTATTCTTCTTCTTATTCACCTGGTCAGGAATTCTTAACCAACACAAGAGAGACAAGAAGCAGGCATGACAGCAGGTATTTCCAGAGAAGAGTTACAATCCTGCACAGAGCCCCTGAGCTCAGCCCATGAACCCTCAGATCCTCACCATTTTTCTCTCAGGCACACCTCAATACTGTCTACCCAACCCTGTCACTTCCTTGTCTTCTGAAAGATGTTAGGCACTAATGACAGTAAAGACCACAAATGCATACAAAATGTCAAGAAAACATGTCAAACACCTGATTTTATATAGAGCTACAACCATACCAGGACTCTTATAACCACTTTCCCAGCCTTGAAGAGTCAGAAAAAGTTGCTTTCTTCCACTAGGAGTAGTTATTTCCTCTAGTGAAAAACAAAACAAAACAAACAAAAAAAAAACCCAAAAAAACAAGAAACAAGTGTTGTTTCAAATCAAAATTCATTTCCCCTCATGATTATCTCACAAAACTCTTGTCAGCTTTTTATTAGTCAATTCTATCTAATCATTAGAGGGAAGCGCAGTTCTCTAGCAATCAGACAAACATTAACAACCCAAATGGCCAGCATCTGTGAGCTCATATAGATACAAGTAGCGAGAGGTTCCAAACTCACTGCCACTTTAATAATTAAATGACACATTAATTGCACAGTCATAAAACAAACACAACACGATGCAGTTCATAAATTCTCTTCAAAGTTTAAACTACCTGATAACTGATTCAATCATATCAGTCCTTGTTTAGCCTAAAGGAAAGAAAGCATGCATCTATATATCTCTACAAAACTTGTACTCAAATGCTCACAGCAGTCTATTGGTAGTAAGCAAAGCCTATAGGTCAATAAAGTGAACTTTTAAAAAATTCATGCACATACCTGACATTTGATAGTATTTCTTTCTCAACCATTCTTCGTTGGAGCAGAGAGCCACTCTTCACTTGTACTCGATAGCAGATATTATGAAAACTCAACACTGCTCCTTGGGTAATTGTCTCCTGGTCACCAGCAATCATCTCAGGGAGGTCATTGGTGTGTCTTTGTAGCATTGGGATAACAACCTGGTCATTACTGGAAGACATCTTCAGAGGTTTTGCCTTTCTGTGGAGGGAAAAGTAATAGTAAGTTGATATTCCATATAAATGAGATTGTAAACTCTAGATACCAATTCATTGAAAACAAGATGGTTTTAAACTGTGCTGCAGTGAGTAAATTCTTTTCCAATGAACAAACAGCCTGCATCATTATGATAAGAATAACCTTAGAACCTAAAATGAGAGACAGATGAAACTTTAAATGCTTGTACTCAAATTAGATGTCAGATAAATTCCAATAAGCAAAATAGTTGAGTAAGAAAATTACCTATAACTCATAAAGGAGAAAAAAGACAAGTGAGCCAGGTACATTGGCACATGCACACCTGTAAGCCCAGTGAATCTGAAGTCTGAGGCAGGAGGATTGCAATCTCAGCGGTCAACCTGGGCAACTTAGCAATACCCTGTCTCAAAAGAAATATACATGTACCTCAGTGGTACAGAACCCTTGGGTTCAATTCCCAGTACTTTAAAAAAAAAAAAGGTAAGAACTGCTCCTGACTTCAAAAAGCATATTATGATACAGCTTCAGTTCTGGGACAGCCTACATGAGCATCATAATATCCCCTGTACTTTTTTTAATGTTGGAAGTGTTCATAGTGTTGTTACCAAAAAGGGCTTAGACAAGCAGAGACAGGAGAATTCTCTGTATTTAGAGTCCAGACTTCACATATCTGGTTATTGTGTACTTTCAGTCAAGTAAGAAGGTAATCTACAATATTGTTTACAATGCAACAGATTTCATTACTAGGAAAACATTTAAATTCTAGGAAGATATCAAATTAAGTATAAAAAATGATTAAGTTAATTAAACCAATAGTTAAGCAGATCAAGACTTGAAAACAAAAACTGAAAAAAGAAATCAAAATTAAGAATTCAAGCCATAAGTGGTTGTGCATACCTACAGTCCTAGCTATATGATTAGGCCGAGGCAGGATCATCATGAATTCCAGGTAGCATTGGTAGTACAGTGAGACTCTTATAAAAAAAAATAAGGGACTGTGGGAGTGTAGCATAGTGGTAGAGTGCATATTTGAGACCATGAATTTGACCCCAGTACAGGGGAAAAACATTAAGCATTCAATAGTTGAGTTTAGCTACAGTTTAAACAATGACAATGGAAGAAAATTAGTAGAGTTTACTGAATTGAAGAGAATTAATAAACTTTAGTTTTCTGAATTGAAGAGAATTACATAAAAGAGGATAAGGAACACAGGGCATAATAGGAAGAGCCTGATCTACATGTAACTAGAGATGTGGGAGAGGAGGGACAAATGAAGCAGCATCAGTCATTAAAAAAATACTGGCCATAGTTTGGAGGTTGAAGCAGGCAGACTGCATGTAAGGGCAAAACCACAATTTTAAAGTTTAATATGTTGGAGGCAACAGCAACTTCAGAATCCATATGAAAGATCTTTGTCATTCCCATCCCTTGACCTTCTCTCCTCTAATGATCTTGTCCTCCCTACTCTGCTTCACTATGCCTATTTCTGGTCCCCCTTGTCTAAACAATATCACATCAGTACCACTAAACAAAGAAATGGTAACTCTGGTCCCCTTTGTTTTCCAGTATAGTTATATTGATTAAAATTCCTTTACTGCTTTTTGACATTACCTTTTCTGCCAGTTTTTAGAGACTAGTGGCTGGACCTAAGTTTCTGGGACTCCACCACATTGGACCTCTGGCCTAGGACTTCAGAAACAATACTTAAAGCAAGCAAAATTATAACTATGACATTTACAACTACGACAAGCCATTTCAAGAAGTACACTTAGAACATGCACTGCTGCATGTATTATGGAAACACTGAGAGGGCTCTTCCATTGCCAATCCTCAGTCTCCTCTGCATCCTTGTGTGACACACACGAAAGACACAGCCCTCAAAAGTAAACGCCAGATAAAGCTTCTCTGAAGAGACACAATGTTATCCCCTTTATTATCACTAAACTGTGTGACAGACCATTCTGTATTCATTATGGCCTCCTTGGTGTAACATAATTATTAAGTGCAGAGGGCCCTTGGGTCAGCCCATGTCCATTGTAATGTGCTCCCTCATGGCAGCTTTCTACTCTAGGTTGTATATGATTTTGTAAACATCATATTTATGCTCACTTCAAATGCTTCAAGGATGCTTAATGACAATAAATGCAGAAACATATTTTGCATGCTTGTGTAATTTAATACACCTTGTTTCAAAAAGAATGTGTTTCCTAAGAGAATTCCTGTATAGTACCCAGGACCTGGAATAAAGATGCCCAATATACATTTGTTACTATGAATCTCTATACATTTCTGAAAAAAATAATCAGCAATTACATTTCCATTATTAGGTAAGAAAATAAAACAAGGTACTATTATAGATACACACACAAGCTGATATATTTACAACTTAATTTTTTTGGTCATATATTTGAACATTTTTAGCATTATTTTTATATGTATTATAAAAGGCTGGTTAATTTTTAAAGTTAATTATTAAAACTTAACCACTCACAGAAAAATTACAAAAGGAAATTCAATAATTCTTCAACAAACCACCCAAACTTGGAGTTAAACTTCATTTCCTGTGAATTAAAAAAAGACCCAATATATTAGTCAATGCCTTTAAAATATGTATGTGAACAAAATTCTCCTACTCCTTTAGGAACTCCTAAGCTCAGTAAATTTATGTCCATTCAATATCAATTCCATTTATCTTCACACACTTGGAGACACATAAGGATTTTACTTTAACCAACCTGCAAAAACCCACTATAATCAACTGCTCCACCACATCATTTTCTGAAAATCCATTCTGAATTGTCAGTTTGTATTTCATAGTCATTTTCAAATGAAACTGCCAGATTCTGCACATATAATAAGGACTTAAGACTCTCCACTTGAGCCTACGAATATCCAGTTAGCAAGTAAAAGAAGGATTAAAATCTTGGAATCTCTGGATCCATGTTACATCTGTCTCCTTTACTTTCAGTCACCTTGGATTCTGGAAATGACAGACCTGACCAATAAACCCCTTGTGATGAGTGGAAACTACCCCTGCACACACCATACAAAACACACATACACATGCAACTAGGAAATACCAGCTTTCTTGTCTCCACCAGGTTCCCACCAGACCAACTGTGAGAATGATCACTCATGCCATAGTTTGACAAAAGCTGCCTAACTATGGATACTTCTATGTAGTTCCCCTTGTCTTAATAATCTAGAAGTTCATATCAATGCCCCCAATTACAGGGTCTGGAAACACTGGTCTACTTCCCAGTATACCTATACTGATTAAACTTCCTTTCAGCTTTTCACCATTACTCTTTCATTTGATTTTGAGACAAGGGACAGAACTGATTGCTAACTCCTCCCCACCCCACCCCCATTTCATCAGGCCTCTGGACTATGACTCTGGTTAACAAAAACTCCCATCATCTCACTTGAGCAGCATGCTTGCTATTTTTTAACAAATCACAATATAAACCAACTTTCCTGCCAAACAAATTTGCCCAAGTTGTGTGTGCTCAGAGGCAGGGCAGTTAACAGGTCTTCACTCAAACATTGAGAGGAGTCAGCTGGATCTTTCAAACAGGTCCAAAGAAACAGCTTCCTCTTAATATGATGCCAATCATTTTCTGCTGTGCTGCTGAATTCCTGAAGAGCTTTCCCCAAATACCTCTGGCTCCTTTCCAGGCTGCCTCCTTCCTGCAGTCTGGGACCACCTTGAAAAATATGACCCCTTAAAATTAAGAGCATAGAAATTCTGAGTGGGGAAATGAGACTGGCCCACCTCCCCTTAAAAGAGGGTCAAATGCTCCTCAGCAACAGGTACAAGTGAATAAACACAAAGACCCTTACATTTTTTCAAGGAACCAGCCTAACACTTTATCAGAGCCATATCTCCCTCTGACTCCCCAGACAGCCTCCCAACGTATTCACTTGGGGTTTTACCCACAAGCCAAGTCCAGTGGGGGGTTTCGGGGCTCACCATCCCCCAGAGTTCTGGGGACGTGGTCTGTGCAGATCCTGGACCACGCCCACAGCCACCGCAGAAACCTTCACAGGACCCAGAGGTCCCCAGTGAATCTGCTGTCTTGGGGTCAGCCACTCACCATTGGAGGCGCCTGGGAAGGTGCAGGCGGCCCAGCTCAGTGCTTGTGGGTGGGGAGGAAGTGGTGTTGATGAGGCTTCGCCATACTGGGATCCGGCTTCAGGGCTGGGGCGCCGGTGGCTGCCTCCCAAGAGCTGGCTCCCCAAAGCCCAGACAGTAAAACGAAAGAGGAAGGGGCGGTGCTGCTACCAGGAAGCAGTAAGTAAGCATCAGGGGGCCCAAGAGCCCAGGTTCGGGGAGGGTGTCCCAAGATAAGAAGAGGAAGCCCTGATGGTTGAAATAAGCCCTCACAGGGAGGGAGGAAGGGGTGCTGTCATGCACGCTGCAGGGCTGACACTTGCTGTTGGCAACATGGAACACCCCCTCTTCTTCACCAATACTTCTCATTGACTAATGTATAGAACTTTTCCTGAAAGTTGGTGAGGAATACATCCAATTATTAGTTTAAACCTACTAATCCTTTGATTTATGTGTGGAACTTCAGTTTTACAGAATTCCTGCTAATATTTGTCCTATTTTCTTTATTTTTTCCTTTGAGGCAATGAGGATCGAACTCGGGGCTTTGAGAATCCTAGGCAAGCTGTCTAGCTCTGAGCAACATTTTCAGCCCTCTTTAAATTATTTTTGAGATAGGAACTTGCTAAGTTGCCTAAACTGGCCTAGAATTACAATCCTACCTCAGCCTCCTGGCTAGTTGTGATCATTGGTAAGGGCCATGGTGGCCAGCTCAATGTGTCCTTATTTTATGTCCACCATAGACTTGTTAGAATACATTCCAGCACAGAGCAAGCAAGGAATTTATATTTCCTGTGCAAAGTGACAGCTTCATTAAGGCCTGATACTTGAGCCAAAGACATCTTGGTTCTACTATCTACATCTGGTTTAGTGACATGTTATAGCAATTTCATCTCCTTATTGGCCCATGGGTAATCATGGGAAAAAAGTTGATTTCTAATGGCTTAAGTTTATGTTATGCTTGTTTATCCTTTTGTTAATTAATTTTCAGAATTTATGGTTTTAAAATGCTTCTTGGTTATGTTATTTGTGGTTTGTTTTCTATTTGGGGGGGTATGCTCAATTTTTTTTCTTTTTCTTTCATTCTTATTTTTGTTTGTTTTAAATTTAGAGCAACAGAAATTCATTGTCTTGAAGTTCTGGAACTAGAAGTCCAAATAAAGTGAAGGTAGGGTTATGTTCTCTCTAAAACTGTAGGGATCCTTCCTTGCCTCCATGTCACTCCCAGTGATTGCTAGCAACTCTTGGTTTCTTTGGCATGGAACTGTATCACTCAAATTCTCTGTCTTCATGTAGAACTCTTCCTGTTTCTGTCTTCACTAGGTGCTCTCCCTGCCTCTGTCTTTAAGTGGACAACCTATTATAAGCACACCTGTCCAGCTAATTTTTAATTTTATGGATATACTGTTTTTCTGTTCTTGGCTTAGCATAGTACCAAGTTTTGTAAATATTCCAGAGATGCCTAAAAAAGAAACTAAGTGATCTCTTTTGATAGTAGAGACTGAATATCCCTTATTAGAAATACCTGAGACTAGAAGTTTTTCAGAGTTTGGACTTTTTTAGATGTTGGTCTGTTTGCATACATATGCTGTGATATTTTGGGGATGTGATCAAAGTTCACATAATCTTTGCATGGATGTAATTTATACAATATCAATGTACAACATTTTAATAATTTCATGGATAAAACAAAATTATATTGCTTGGAAATTTTCATTTGTAGTATTATACCTACCCCTCAAAGAGTTTCAGATTTTGGAACAATTTCAGATTTAGGGACATGCATCTTGTATGAAGTTAGATGTGTACATAGTATGTCACATATTCATTTCAAACCCTTCATATGTATAGGTCATTTTTGTCTACTTTCTCTGTCAAAGATTGAGATATGTAGGGTTAAGTTTCCAATTACAATGTAATTTTCCTATTACTCTTCCTATACAATCTGATATTGTTTTATATATCTTAAAGCTCTGTTACTCCATATATAAAATTCATGATAATTAAATCATGTGTGTGAACCATTTATCCATATTAAATAACTTTTGTTAGATTCCATAGTCAACCTATTGAGTATAAGACTCCTTTACCCCTTTTAAGAAGCATTTCCTTCTCATATATTTTCTCAAAATTCCATTTGTCTTTAATTTTACTTTGAGGGATCTTATACAAATTCTAAGGTGATTTTTAAATTTTTAACCAATATTTGGAAACTCTGTCATCAGTAAAAGTTTAAATCATTTTTATTTATACTTTAGCCAGATTTCTATCACCTTAGTTCTTTTTTTATACTTTTACATAATTTTTATTAATTTCTTTTCTTAATTTTAATTCTTTTATTAATTTCTTTTCTTTGTTCTTTCATTCATGCCATGCAATTTACACAGAGATATGAATTTATTTGTTTTTAATATTTGTATCACCATTTCCCCAACAATATTAAGAATACAATAGTATCTATTAACTATTTTGAAATAATACACCATGTTTTAAAGGCAGCTTTTGGTAGTTTACATGCTGATAGTTTGATGCTCTGTGTCTTATGTTTTGTTATGGCTTAATTTTTGGAAAATTAGGGGTTGGTACAGGATTGCAATAACAGAAGAAAATATGTGCACATGGATACATATGTGTCCTTTAGCTGATGTATTGTAATATTCACTTTTCCTTTCTGGTCCTCACTTCAGGTTCTCTGTTCCATGTGGCAGCTGTGTCCTTCACAATTCATTTCATTTAGTGAGAGTGAGTGCCACCTTCCAAGTCTTTTGAATATGCTGATTTCTCCATTGGTAATGAAAGGAGAAGTGATGCAACTGTCACATCCCAGTTGCATTTTAAAGTGTACAAATACTTTCATATACATTTCTTTAGCTGGGCTTCACAAAACCTCTAGATAATATTATGCTCATTTTCTTGAAAATAGAAATCAAACCCAGGATAGTTAATAGCTGTCCAAAATCCCAAGACACGAAGCCTCAGAATCATGAATCTCAGAGTCAGACAGAATGGAGCAAAGATGAAACACTGACTCAAATTTTCTGACACTAAATCCAGGGGTCATTTACATTCCAGTTACATAGAATTATGATGTAGCTGACTTCTGAAGTGTGTATAATTGGCACTCAAATACAGCTGAGACAGCCCAGGATTTAGGGAAGGTGAGAAACTAAGTTTATGTTTGCTCATTAAAGATGTTTCAATAATCATTGAAAGCTGAAAGGCTTTGTTTCTCTGGCTGTCCAGCAGGGGGTGCTTTACAACCAAGGAGATCTGTTGCTTATCTCTTACTGTACAAAACCAATATAAAGTTTCCAAGAATTTCAAAAGTGAAAGTCAATATTGGGTTTGGAACACAACAGGAAAATAAAGGAGGTACATTTTTTAAATTAGTAGCTAAGATACCTATATTTACTTATTATGCATAACTATACCATTATTTAGAATTCAAATATTTTAAGTAATTTTTCAAAATTCCTAAAGATAAACTGCAAACCCACAGGTGAGAAAATAGCATAATGCTCTATATTAATCTATCCAAAGCACCTTCTACTTTTATATTAGTTGAAAGAAATTAACTTGTTTAGGTGTTTTAGGAAACTTCACTCCCTATACTTTCATGTCAGCTTTGTCCCATCAATTGGCTCAGAATCCACAGAAGGCCTCTGCAGACTGTATCATATCTGTGTCCATCTCTATATTGGAAATGCTCAGACAGCTTGTTCCCTGGGGAAATTATGAGCTCCTTTTCTGGAAGGATAAGTAGTAGGCTCTTGTTAATCTTCATGTTCAATACCTGTTCCATGAATATGAATGTTAGAATTCTACACCCTTAATTAGGGCCCAATACAGTTCTAGGTATGGCAGGTCATGTAGCTCTAGAAGATGACTGTTTTTGTCCTACCAACTTTGATTTATAGCATAACGGGTGAGGGCATCTTACTAGGGTATCTGAAAATTATTTCTAATCCTTCTGATATATTACACAAGTGGCATATAAGATAGATAGATAGATAGATATTTATTGCTATTAACAAATGTGGGTTTTGAATGTCTTGGTCATGAAGAAAAGGATCTATGTGACCTGACATCATAATTTCAGCAAAGCTTAGAAGGTGATTCTCTCTTCCGTGCCCTACCAGAGTCAACAATATCAGGAGGACCACCTTGAGACTTATCGAGAGCTTGTTTTACTATACTTATATATCATGTTTTCACCCTCCATGAATCAGTTGATGCACTGTGGTTGATACTATATTTTGGCTATTTTGAATAGTGCTGCAATAATGGGAGTGCAGAGATCTTTTGAATATACTGATTTCATTTCCTTATACATTTTAGTGAGGTTGCTAGCACATATGGTATTTCCACTTTTAGTTTGTTAGGGAATCTCCAAATAAAGTATAGTTATATAAAGTTTGAATTGGAGAGGCAAAATTTTTCTGGTTTAAAATCCCTATTTCTCAAATGTATATTTGTGATTTTAAATTTATATTGACACATATGCGTATTTGAAGGATTTCTCTGTTTTTTTTTTTTTTGTGTGTGTGTGTGTGCTCTTTGGTAAATATACTTCCAATGTCTATTATATTAAGAAAGAATTATTATCCAAAGTACATGTATGAAGACACAAATTGGTGTGAATATATTTGTATACAACCAGAGATGTGAAAAATTGTGCTCTATATGTGCAATAAAAATTGTAATTCATTCTGCTGTCGCATATAAATTTTTAAAATCAATAAAACAAAATAAAGAATGCTTGTTCCTTTTTAGATTGTGACAGTAGCACCAGGGCACTGAAGCAGGGAAGGATAACACAAATGGAGCAAGAGAGAAACACAGTGGACCAATTGGCATGGGAACACCTGTAGAACAGAAAGGCAGTCTGAGCTTAGATGATTTAGAGGTGGCACAGTGAGCAGTATGTGAAATGTTGTCCATGTTTCTCAACTTGTGAGCAGAAAGCTGAAGCAGGGAGCAGGCTCATGCTGTATCATGCTGTGGGAAACCTGGGAGATCATAGCAAATATTGTCTCATTGTGCCAGCTAGCACATACTATGTGGCCTAAATGTGATTAAAACAGAGATGATTGCAAACAGGGGAATTCAGGTCAGGGATTCAGAGGGGAGTGAAACTCTCTTTCCCTTTATGGCTGGTGCTTGCACGACCATCTGGAAAGTGTTGGGAACTGAACAGGTGGATTTGACTACATTCAGGGAGACTTGGATATTTATGGGTGGTAAAATGTACAAGACCTGCCTTTCCTCTTTCAATCAAGGCAATTGGTTAGCCCACAGTATGTGTTGAAATTTTGGGAAGCCCCCGAGGTTCAGATAACCAGCAGAAATCAACCTGTGCCCACCCCTAGAGATGTGTTGATCTAATCTCTATGCAGTAGAAAACAGCCAACAATTTCCACAGATCCTAGATGTCAGTCATTGGAACTTCCTATTTAGGTCTAACTCTGCTTCAACCCTGCCCTACAATTGTAATCAATCTAATATGTCCAGACAGAACTGCAATAGAGAGTACTTCCCATTGTATCCTACCTCATGTTGGTAAACAATGAATCTGACAGCCATTTCAGTAAATTTCTGTTCCCAACACTCCTGCCAGCCACTTGGTAAGCAACACAAAAGAAGGAAGGGTTTAATATCCCAAGCACTTGCCAACTCTAAGGGGTGAATAACCCAAGAAGAAATAGATCATATCAGAATCTCTGGGACACTATGAAGACAATTCTAATATGAAAGTTTATAGCCATGTGTGTCCACATAAAATAATCATAAATGTCCCAAATAAACAACCTAATAATGCATCACAAGATATAGAAAACCAAGAATAAACAAATTATAAAATGAGAAGAATTGATAACATAATTAACATCAGATTCAAAATTAATACAATACAGAATAAAGAAGATACAAAGAATCAATGAAATGAATGGTTAGTTTTCTGAAAAGATAATCCAGACTAATAAATGCTTAATCAAACTAACCAAAAGAAAGACAAGACCCAAATTTATAAAATGAAAGAAAAGGGATATCACTTAGACATCTTGGAAATCCAGAAGATTATTAAGCAATATTTTGAAAATCTTTAAATCAATAAATTGGAAAATGTAGGAAAAAATAGATATATTTGTAGATGTATGCTTCCCTCCCCCCAAAAAAACTGCACTTAGAGGATATAAAAAATGCAGACAGAACAAAAGCAAGTAATGTAATTGAAACAGTAACATAAAGACTTCCAACACAGAGAAGGCCATGATGACAGGAATTCTCTGAAAATTCTACCAGTATTTTAAGTAAGTACTACTGCCAATACTCCTCAAACTATTACATGAAATAGAAGGGGTGCAACACTTCCAAATTCATTCTAGTATCACCCTGATTTATAAACCACAGGACATATTCAGGAAGGAAATCTACAAACCAATGTCCTTGGAGAAAAAAAACTGATATAAAATCTAATCAAATAATATAAATTGCATTCAACAGCACATTAAGAAGATTTTACATCAAGACAAAGTTGATTTTATTCCAATGATTCAAAGATGGTTTAACTTATGCAAATCAATAAATTTATTTCATCACAAAAACTTAATTAAGCAGCTGGAATTGTGCTTCAGTGGTAGAACGCTTGCCTGGCTGATGTGAGGCTCTGGGTTTGATCCTCAGCACTGCATATAAATAAATAGATAGAAAAAAAGCATTTATAAAGAAAAATATTTTTAAATATGTATATAATTAAGGACACAATCACATAATCATCTCAATATGTGCTTTGGGTTTCTCATACACGTTTTATAATGTTGAGCTAAGTTATTTCTATCCCTAGTTTCTTCAGATTTCTTAACATAAATGCATAACTACATTTAGTTAGTCTTTTTATACATTTATTGAGATTATCATATTACTTTTGTCCTTAATTCTATTTATTTGATAAATTGTATTTATTGATTTTTGCATGTTGAACAATACTTGCATCCCTACAGTGAAACCCACTTGATTATGGTGTAGTATCTTCTGAATATGTTTCTGAAAACAGTTTACTAATATTGTATTAAATTAGGTTTCTGGTATCAATGTTCAATAGGGATATTAATCTGTACTTTCCTTGTAACATCTTTACCTATTTTTGGCATCAGGTGATATGGCTTCAAAGAGTGAATTTGGGGGTCTTCTTTATCTTTCTATTTTATGGAATCATTCAAGAAGAATTGACATGAGTTCTTTAAAACACTGGTACAATTCAGCTCAGAATTCATCTGGTCCTGGGCTTTTCTATTACTACTTCAATAGTTTTGCTTGAGATTGGTCTGTTTAGGTTTTTTTATATCCTCCTAGTAGGATACAAAAATTGTGGTAGGTCCTTTGTGTCTAGTAATTTATCAATATTTTCTAGATTCTCCAATTTAGTGGAGTATGTGTTTCCAAAATACTACTTAATAATCCTCTGAATTTCAGATATACCTGTGGTAATATCTCAGTTTTCTTGTCTCATTTTATTAATTTGGATATTCTCTTTCCTTGTTTTGATTAATTTTGCTAATCAAAACAAGGAAACAGATAACCAGGTTGCCAACTAGAGCAGCCTGGAACTGAAGCTATTTGAAATAGTTCTTAGCTTCCCTTTTCTGCAGTATAAATCAGAATAGAATGTGAAGTACTGTCTACAGGGGTTTAGTCCAGACAGACTAGATTGATGTACACCTAGGGTGGAGCTGATGCAAATTTCTATGTGGGAATTTCCAATTTTCAGAGTTAAGCTCTGATCAGACCTTTGAAATTTTGTCAGGTGCTATCTCCTAGGAGCAAGCAGATTTCTATCTCTGCTGAGTGTCTCAATCTCAGAGGCCTCTTGAGAACTCCACTCACAGGATGAGATAACCAAATTTCTACAACTCTTACAGACTTCACCACCCATGAACATGGCCTTCCCAGGCTCAGTTCCTATTGTAATCATGCCTGCCTGTTTAGCTTCCCAACTCTGTTCAGCTGGTTACATAAACCAGCCGGATTCAGAGGGAAAATGAGCCACATTCCCCTCCATATCCCTAACCTTAGTCCCCTTGGGAACAATCTTCTCTAGGCCTGTTTCAATCCCACTCTAATGGACCCACCCTAGGCCACACTGTAGGTCCTTGCCAGCACAGTATTGCAATATTTGCTATGACCTGGGTTCCTGTTCCATGCTGCAACAGGACATCTTCAAAATGGCTGCCTGCCTCAGCTCTTCCAGTTGAGAAACACAGAGCACTTTTAAACACCAGCTCTGGGAGTTTGGCTAAGTTCAGACTGCTTTTGTGTTCCACAGGTTTTCTCATGCTGAATTTGTGTGCCTCACTTCTGTCTTTCTGTTTGTGTTTTCCCTCCATTCTGTGGGGAACTCGTGCTGCTGCCACCACTGCTTTGGCTCTAATGCATGCTTTCTTGTCCTCTGTTACAAGAAACCAAATTTCTGGATTTTTATGATTCTATGACTTTCCAGTATCAAATGTCAGTGAATTCCTTTTGTCACAGAGCTTTTTGAGGAGCAGAACTCCTGCTTCTTGAATCCCAAGCTATGGAGCAACTAAAAAGTGCAACTCTCTTCTAATCCACCATCTTTGATCTCTCTCTGGCATGATTCCAGACTCATTCTTATATTAAAATTTCACTCCTTTTTATGGCTGAAAAATATGCCATTATATGTCTATACCACTGGGTTTTTCCAATCTTTTTTTTTATGTCTTCCCTCTTTACAGTTCTTCAAATCCAAATTTTAACATGACCATGAGTCTGCCATGACTGTCTAGAGGTGGCAAAGTTATTTCCAGTTAATATTCCACACCTTCTATGCTCAGGTTGCTGACTTCAGTGTTTATATAATTAAGAAGAAAATATTTAATGTGAGATCATGTCCTTTTCAAGGATGAGGAAATATTCATGATTGCCACTTGGTGGCAATTTTTAACTATGAAATGTTAAAAATTATCACTCAAAATGGGACCCACAAACGCAAAGAAGTCAATCCATTATTAAATGTTGATGTCTATGCAACCTGCCCTTGCACATTGAGATATAATGAAACAGCTATAGAAAACCAGCACTATTCCATAGACCAAGGTCTTTTTAGCACCTAGTTTGGACTGGAGTCTCTGAAAAGACATCCCTGTATAGTTTCATTTCTGTTGAAAATTGTTGTCATATACTTAGAAATTGAACTTATTTAATAAGAGAAAAGATGTTTCTAATATTTTAGACAAAACTTAGAACTCCTTTTATCTTTTTTCTAAGTTCTCATACATGCAAAAAACAAAACAAAACAAAAGAAAACTAGCCAGCATCAGACTTCTGTCCCTTGTATGAAGGAGTGAGTAGTTAGTAAAGGAGAGGACTCCTGTGATAATTGATTGATAGGGTTTTTTGTGTATGTGGGCAGAGTTATCTCTAGTTAATTGCTGTTTGATAAAAGACAGAAATTGAAATGATTTATGAAAACCTGACCCTGGAAATACAAATTCACTTTTATCTCACTTTGAGTGAATGAAAATATTAGATTTTTGAACATATGCAATTCTGGCAATTCTTTAAAAATTTTTGTTTTTCTTTTAAGAAATTTAAATTTTCAGATCCAGAGTAACCACTGTAAAAAATTGAGTTATCATGGTTTACCCAGATTGTACATGGATTCACAGAGCCACATCAATTAATAATAGTTATTTTTCATATTAATCGAAGAGAAATAACAGGTAGAATGAAAACATATTATCCTTCCAGAAGACTTCAATTGCTGACATAAGTAGCAAGACTTTTTCAATGATATTGACATTTTTATTATTTGGCAGCTCTCCACAACTGCCACAACTGCCTGAAATGTGAAACCGTCTTTAAGAAATGTTACATTAACAGCTGGGTGTTCTTCAGCATTGTATTCTGATGTTTTGCTTTGTTTTTATATCTTCTCTCAGTTCTGCATCATTTTGGTATATCAACTTGGCAGAGTTTAGGAAGTTAATAAAGTTTCAGAACCACTGTATTTTACTACATTTGTACTTCATTCTTTAGTATGTACACTATTGTTTATAGTGTGGTGATATAGGCTCCATGTTTATAAATGAGCATCTTTTTTTCCCACACTTTACTTCCCATCATGGCAAAGAGCAGACAAAATTGATTTTAGAAAATTCATGTTATTTTTCATTGCAGACCTTGATCAAATATCATCTTTATGGTCTTTAATTTATCCATTTAAGTGTGTTTAATCAAAAAAAATAAGAGCAAGTACAAATTTATAATTACCCCAAATAGTACTTTATCTCAATAATAGAATATTCTAACATGCTTTTTTTTTAACTTTAACGTCAGCACCTTCACAGTCACTCACTAGCATAAAACTTTGTGTATTTTCTCTGTACTGGGGATTGGACCCTTAGGCATTCTACCTCCAAGCCACAACCCCTACCTTATTTATTTATTTGTTTGACAGGATCTTGCTAAATTTCTCATGCTTTCCTCAAACTTTTGATTCTCCTTCCTTAGCTTCCTGAGTAACTGGGATTATATGCATGTGCCAACAAGCCTATCTATAGCTAATTTTTAACCCTCTGAAATGTCCTCTCCCTTTTACATTTTAAAGAAACACATAGGGGAAGTTCTTTGTTTGTAGTATTAGGACTTGGGGAAACCGGAATGTATCCTAAAGAGCCACAATCCAGGAACTGAGAGTCCTTCAGTGGATCCTTCAGTTGACCCTGGCCTTCTAGTTTTCAGTTTATCAGTCACCTACCTGAGGAACATAACTGTGGTGATTTGAACTGCTCAAATGAGGTCTCATTTGAATGTTGTGCCTTAATAGGAAGAACCTTCCAGGTTATTCAATTCATTTTATCAGATCAAAGATCACAACAAGAAAATAAAACCTTGGGCTGGGGATGTGGCTCAAGCAGTAGTGCGCTCGCCTGGCATGCGTGCGGCCCGGGTTCGATCCTCAGCACCACATACCAACAAAGATGTTGTGTCCGCTGAGAACTAAAAAATAAATATTAAAAATTCTCTCTCTCTTTCTCCTCTCTCACTCTCTCTTAAAAAAAAGAAAAGAAAACCTTGTTTTTTATATTAAAATATTTTTATACTAGTACACAAGAAGAGATTGCTTTTTTTGAAGTCTTCACATAAAGATAGATGATAGATATATAATTGATAGATGGATAGATGAATGATAGATAATAGATATGATATAGAGGCTACTTTCAATATAAAATCATTTTTTTAGCCAATGAGAAGCAAATTGTAGGGTGCATTCATCCCATCCTCCATTTAAAAATAACCTACAGGGGTGTGAAATGCCTGAGATAGAAATAACTACCACCACACACAGAGGGAGAGACCTCCTAGTACAGAGACACTTATGTGACACTTTCATTATTGAATGGGGAGTAAGTAGGCAAGCTTCATCTTGCTACCATTTTGAAATCCTGTCTCAGCCCTTGTCTGCTATTAAAAGCCTGCTCAGATGACCCACCCTTTAACCATTTCAGCAGAGACATGGGTATGCATCAATTAGCAATTTGGAAGCCAATATAGAATGTTAGATGCCTCTGTTGGGAAAGAGAAGTTGGAAAACATTCCAACTGAAATTATCAGTCCTGAAAATGGAGCCTTTGGCCAGGAACTTATATGTATATTCTATGTTCTGTTCTATATCTGCTATACAATATTAAGATTCTCTCTTAATTGATAAAGATTTATTAGTCCTTCAGAATAAGATAGCCCTAATGTTCAAATAGATATTCCACCATTATATCTCCATAAATATTTTATATTGTGTATACTATAGATTATAATATATAATGTATACTATACTTATATCATACAGTGTGAGATGTGGTAGATGCTGAGGATACCATGGCAAATAAAGCAGATCCTAACCCCACTGTGATGATGATTCTGTGAACTTGTGGAGAAATGTCACTAAATACACTGCTCTATAGTTATAAGGCACAATTATATGTCATTGGGGTAATTATTGGTCAGTGCCTAGGAAGGCTTGTTGTTCATGATGGTGAGATAAAAAGAGCTTCAAAGAATGTGGTTATTTGGGTAAAGGGGTCCGAAACTGGCCACTTCCCTTGTCTCCAATCTGTAGGTGGGAATCTTCATTATATAGTAAAGAAATGTACTCATAAAACATCTGAAGAAATTCATCTGCCACATAGTGGGAATGCAGTCTCTCATATATATCACACAAATGATAGCTAATCTAGGAGAGATAGAAAGATTGTAGCAGAAAATGGAGTCCCATAAAATCCATCTAATATTGGGAAGGACTACTTCAGTAATCCTGTGAACAGATGTGGGTAGAATTAATACAAACAAGAGTGGAGGAAAAGAAAATAGATAAGCAACCTAATGCCACTATGGTACAATTTGGAAGCAACTACCCTTATCTTCCAAGAAGGAAAAGAAAGAGGAGATAGTAATGAATAATAAATTAACTCCTGCTCCCAAAAGAGGCAAAGACAAATTCCTGCTATTAAGAGGTATAATAGGGGCTAGGGATGTGGCTGAAGCAGTAGCACGCTCACCTGGCATGTGTGGGGCTCTGGGTTCAATTCTCAGCACCACATATAGATAAAGATGTTATGTCCGCAGCAAACTAAAAAATAAATATTAAAAAATTCTCTCTCTCTTTAAAAAATAATAAAATTTAAAAAGAGGTATAATAAAAGCACCATGAACTTGCCTGATGAATTTTTGGCTGTTTGCTTAAAGGATGAGAAAGTTGGGGGTCAAGGTTCAGGCATCTGAATTGTATATCTGGACTGGAGGCCATATATAAAATTAGCAGTATATTGGTCTTCAAAAATATTGAAATTAACAGTATTGGTGGATATGGAAGCTGAATATGCATTGATATATTGTATTCCTGACAAAGTCTTGGGCAAGTTAACTGCTATTGATGGGTGTGATGGGAAAAACAGTAAGGGTTCAAGCTGTCCACACTTATGCTTCAGTTTAGACATCTGCTGCCTATCCACTACCTAGTGTTCATAGCTCCCATTTTTAATATGTAATTGATATCCTTATCTAATGGGGTAGATTTCCATAAAACATAGTAAGGGAGTTTCATTTTATTGTCAAAAGATTAAGCATATGAGCTGTAAAGCCAATATTAAGGAGGGATGCTAAACACTCAACCATTGATTTTCCTGAGCTTCTCTGTATAGTCACCACTAAACAGTGCCAGCTTCCAAATTGTTATCGAGAGATAAGGGACACCAAACATGAATTGACTAAAATAAACTGTGCTCAACCCACAGTCCTTTTAACTACCCTATGTGGCCAATAAGAAATCTGGACAGGACTTGGTGCATCTCAATTGGTCTCTAAAAGGAAAACAAATCCTCTGATTAAAACAGAATGTATTTTGCCAGTGTAATAAGTCAAAATGGCATCAATTTTGCAATTCCTAAAGGATTGTTATATGAATCATCTATAGGTTTTTTCTTTTATGAACTGATTTTTTTTAATGATTCTTGGGATTTAACCCAGGTCCTTGAGCATCCTGTGTAAATACTCTACAACTAAGCTTCATTCCCAGCTCAACTGCTGGTTCTTGTACTAACTAAAGGATATATTAATATTATTGGGGCACAGATACACCCAAGATGTAATTAAGGTGACTATTAGAATGTTATTACACAATATTAGCATTACAAAGACAAGGGCATTTCATTGAAATATTGGTATTAGCCACTTGTGCTATATGCATTCAGAGGATGAAAAAAAAAGAATATATGCCACTTTTCACTATGAACCAACAGATACCATAGTGATTGGGACTCAGTAAGTTAGTTACCCAGAAAATTAAAAGATTATGGTTAAGAGTTGTTATCAAAAATAAGCTATGTACCCTTTGTAAGTTACACTTAAAAGCTCTCAAGTGGATTAGAAAACAAAAAAGCTTGGAGAAATGCAATGTACATTAACCATTGGAGGCAGTAAGTGTTCCCAGAAAATCTAATGCCTATGAACTTCATCTCTAAAGAGATGTAGTGAATGAATTAATGCTATGAATATAAATTTACTACTAATCCTAGTCACTCTTGTAGTTAAATATAAGCATACTGCAGAATATAATGTGCAACTGCAAATAAAGTTGTTACTTTTGTCTATTATCTTAGTCCAGACTTTTTTAGAAAAAAATAATTTAGAAAGACATTTGAAATAACATGTTCTAATGGCTCTTCTTTACCTGAAGAAAACACATTTATTTTCCACTAGATCAAAGTATAAGATTATAAAGGTTTGAAAAGCAAATTTCCATCTCTCAATTTGAATCCCAACTAAAAATATTTTTAGTAAAGCCGTGATAAATGACCTATTTTATCTTGATAGTTTATTTGCATATGACGAAGCAAATTTGTCCAAAGTCTTTAAGTATACTAAACAGTTTCTTGGTCAATTACTTTGTTTTCTACCTCTAAGATTTCTAGTAAAATGCATCCTGTGCATTAACAAAAAAAATTCTCTACTGGATATTGAACCCTCATTTAGTCTAGGAAAGTGCTCTACAATTGAGTTCATCCTCAGCCTTTTTTTAAGACAGGTTTAAGATAGATTTCCCAGCTGGCCCTGGAAATTGTAATCCTCTTGCTTGTCTTCCCAATAACTGTGATTACAGTTGTGCACCCCATGCCTGGCTAATGATTTCGATTTTTGTTGGATGTTGTGTCATGTGTTTCTCATATCAACCCCAATGAATATTTTAGCCATTTTATCTTATGCACCGCTATTATATGCTATTATATTTTCCTCTCCATTTGTATACTGTTCCATTACTGTCATTTCTCCCAAAATGGGCCCTTCTGATGATTTTGGATATGTAGAAAAAAGGTTTGTTCATATGTTATAATTAAAGAGGTTTTACTAGTATAAGTAAGTGAATTTATACTATAATATAGGATCTAGTCTTTCTTTATACATTACTAATGTAGTATTTATGTCTTAATTATTATAGTATATTTCTTCTGTATTATGTAAATCCAGTAAGTTCTGATATTTGTGTAGTATTTACTAGTATGAAGCCACCATATTTTACTTATGCATTCCTATAGTGAATGTTTGGTTCTATTGACATCATTTCAAAATCTTTGCATGAACATAATTCCCTTGGTAACTTTTCGTGTATTCCTCTCTGGATGTATGATAAGGGTTCGAGTGATAAGAGTGAAGTGAATAAATTTTATCTAGGTCTATCAGGCTGCCCACCAGAATGACTGCCCAGGATAATCTAATTATGTGCACTAGGACTCCAGTTTAAGCCATAACCTCACCAGCACTGGTATCATATACTTCCTGATAGAATGAGCTGATATTGAGCCCTTTTTTTCCTGATTCCTGGTAAGAATGAATATATACTCTAGAGTTGTTACATAATTGAGTTTCCCTTTCTGTATATTTCTGATTCAAACATTTAAAATTTTATATTTTGACTTAATGGGAAACGAGTATGTTTTGTTCATTGCCTGTTTTTTCAGTTAGGTTGATTACAGTTTTGCACCCCATGCCTGGCTAAAAGATGTATTTGAATGAATTAATGCTATGAATATAAATTTTATTATTAATCCTAGTCAGTCTTGTACTTAAATAAAAGCATACTGCAAGCTCTATTGGTTTAATGTAGATATTTGCAAAGTTATATAAAGGAATAGATAGTGTTATGTTTTGTATGAGAGGTGTCCCCCCCCAACCAAGCTCACATTTGAGACAATGCAAGAAGTTTCAGAGGAGAAAGGATTGGGTTGTAAGACTCTTAAGCCAATCGGTAATTTAATCCACTGATAGGGAGAAACTGAGTGGTAACTGAAGTGGTAGGAGTGTGGCTGGAGGAGGTGGGAATTGGGGTGTGGCTTTGTATCTTGTGAGTAGAGTCTTTTTCTCTGCCTCCTGGTCACTTTGATGTGAGCTGCCTTCCTCCACTATCCTTTCTCATCATGATGTTCAGGCTTAGGTTGAGCCTTGAGGAATGGAGCCAGTCTTCTATGGACTAAGAGCTCTAAAAGTGTGAGCCCTCAAATAAACTTTTTCTCCTCCACAATTGTTCTAGTCAAATCCTTTAGTCATAGCAGCAGAAAAATTTTACTGAAACAGATAGTAAATACTTAGGCTTTGTTGGTGACACCCATTTGCTGACTCATCTGCTCTCCTACAATGTCATAAACATACCAAGAGCCCAACATCAGCTCCTGTTGCTGACAGCTCTAGCACCAGCAGTGCTGTCAGTACCTCAGCCTTTGTGACAGCCCCAGCTGCTTTAGGACCAGTTGAGAGCTCCATTCCTGCCACCTTGAAGATTTTCTTCTAACGCCTACTGAGCAAGCACTGGAATAGTGAAAAACATTTCATAAATGAGTAATCCCACTTTTCCAATGTATATTTGCTATGGATGTTAATAAAATTCGAATTTAAATATATATAGGATGACTTCAAAGGCAGAAGAAGAAGAATATATTCTTCTTTAACATCTCTCTCCAAACTACTCACTTTTTCTCCCTTTTTTCCTCCCTCCCCAACTTACCAAGTAGCCTTCCATAGCCACAGGCTTTTTATAATCTTGGTTGACTGTCTTAAAAAGTAATTGGAGTATAAATAGAAACAGAAATTCATTTATTTCCGTGGTTCCTTTTAGTTTAAACCAAATTAATTGGCCCTATCCATTATAGATTAATTCTGACATCCAAGAACAAAAAAACATTTTATTAAGATTATAGTCATATTCTTAAATATCTAAAACTAACATTTTTCTTTCTATTTCATAGAAAAATAAATTCATAATTTAAAATTGCACCTTAATTAAAATATAGAGATGATAATTTTATGTTATATGTTTCTTATCACAATGAAACACTATACAAAAAGTCAATAATAATGCAAAAGGGTGATAAACATAATAATTTATTTGTAGATGCTATTAAATTCTTATTAACATGTATGTGTTAGTAATTTTGACTGTTGTCTTTCTTCTGGCAGGTATATTTTTAGCACAAAGTATAGATATGCATTTCTCTGCATAATAGGGATGTCTGTACTTAGTAAAACATAGTTATATAAAAAGCTGGAATTGTATTCAACACCCCAAAAAATTATTGGCCTTGATGTTCACATAGTAACAAGAATATGACATTATTGGTAGAATGAAGATGGTATGTGGAAATCAATGAGGTATATAGGTGAATCCTGTGTAGGCCCAGATATAACAGTCATTGAATCATAATTCCAAAGTTTTCTGAGCTGAAAGGACCTTAAAAATGACCAAATCCAGCCCTGGTGTTTTTCAAGGAGTTGACTCTGCATGTGTTGCTGTGGAGGGACAAGCAGGGTCAGGCATTTGTGTCTTAACAAAGGCTCTCAGGAGAATCTGATGCATATACAACTGACTCAACCAGGGAAGTAAAGTGACTTCTGAGTAGAGTGTCTCAGAAATGGCACAGGAGTTACATCCCCAAACCTTTGGTCTCTATTCTAACTATGATCGAAAGCCCCCAGCTGAGACTCCTGAGGTTTTACAATTTCACTAGAGAAGTATCACTAACTTCTAACATCATCAATAACCTCATCAAGATGTCTTTTTATATCATCATAGATTTTTGTCCCCTAGAAATAACACAGGTTATTACAACACATTTTAGATTTCATATTTTAATACAGCATTTATATATATATATATATATATATATTATATATATATATATATATATATATAATTTATTATAGAATGGCAGATCATGGACTCATCATCTATTAAAACTAGAGGTCTACTAACCTCCCATGCATTTTGAAGGTGAGAAAACTCATACTAGAGATATTATTAACTTTCTAAGCATTTCAGTAATTTAATTCTCCTTTTCAGATCAATAAATTAGACTGGACTTCTTTACTGTTTGATAAGATGAGCTAATATAACAGGTCAGTTGTTTTGGCTTGGGTTCTTTCATGTGTAATTCAGTTTGTTGTGATTTTTGTGAATATTTTCTATTAAAAAATATTTTTTCTGAATAACAGTATGCAGGCTATTGAGCAAAGGTAAAAACATCTGCATTGGTGAAATAAATTACGATGTTCCTTTTTAATATTAGGGTAATTCATAGTAAATTAAAGGGGATTTTAAGAATCTATTTTTTAAGAAGTAACAATTTTAGGTAGGTAATTGCGAGAAGGATAGTAGTTATACAAGCCAAAGCCAGGTGATTCTTCCACAAGCTCCACAGAGATGGATCAATGCCTTGGACTGTCAAGTATTCTTCACCAGTACATCTAAAATTCAACACAAAATTTCTGATTACATTTGTAGCATCTGTCAAGGTTTACTCAATATATTCACTATTTCTTTCTTAGAAGCCAATAAGTAACCAAATCGTATGAAATCATCACTTCATATATAATACCTATCATGGAGTGCTTAAAATTTTTCTAAATACTGTGCTGCTTGCACCTAGTAAGTTAAGGAATTTTCCTAAAATAACCCAAGGGGGTATAGGTATTACACACATTTCAAAGAGGAGGATTCATTAATAAGGATTAATGAATTTGGCCAAGTTTACAGTCACACAATGAACCAAGTTCTAGTCTCCTCAGATTTATTCCATTTCAAATTTATAATGCTACTCTTCTCAAAGGAAGTATTGATGAAGGAACTTTTCACCACTCCTAGTGGGTAAAAGCTCAGCTTTAACTGATGACACCTATAGACCTTACTGAGAGCATCAAAAGTTCCTTCTGGTTTGGCTCACCTGTGGTGAGCCGTTCCTGCGGACTGTGGTCGCCATTACAGGATGGCGCTGGCTCCGTTGTGGTCTGTGAAGGACAACTCCATATCAGAGAGAGTTGGCATGTTCCCAGCTCCTTATCAGAGAAAGTTGGCGTGTCATTTTCTAGCACCCTGTGAGAAGGGTACACGTGGCAGCTTTGCATTGGGGTTCGAGGTGCTTTATTAAGGCTGGGAGGGGCATCCAATTATTATTCCGGGTAGTAGAAGTAGAGTAGAAGAATCATTAGAAGAATATCAAGGGCCTGAATAAACTGCTGAAAGAAGATTCCTGAGTCGCGTCTTCCTTGCGGGCAAGGGGGTCGTGACAAGTGGTGCCGAGACCCGGGAGAAAAGAAACAAAGAAACACCCAGGAACCAGAACTTTCAGCAGTCAGGGAGGCGCGCCGGTAAGTCCCAGGTAAGGTGGGACCCGCTGTTAAAAAGCGGAGGCTCCTCTATACATAAAGAGGGAGCATTAAAAGGTACCTGCTCCTCTGTAAACAGAGAGGGCGTTACATCTCATAGCAATTGCACTCTGTATTTTCGTTTTTGTTTTCTGTGTATGTTCGTTTTGTTTTGTGTACTTTCACTTTCGATTTCTGTGTTTTCTTGTGTTGCGTTATGGGTGCTGTGACTTCAAGTCCACTCCTTCTAGCCCTCGATGGCCTTTTAAGTTCCAAGGGACTGGAGGTGAAACGCAGTACCTTAGAGAAATTTTTACAGAGGGTAGATACAGCTGCACCGTGGTTTGCATTTTCAGGCAGCCTCACTACACCCAGCTGGGATAAATTAGGCAAAGACCTTGACTTTGCTCGTGAGCAGGGCATGCTAGAGGGCGGGGTGATACCCCTCTGGAAGATGGTCCGTAGTTGCCTTACGGATGGCAGATGCCAAGAAGCGCTTGTTAAAGGGCAAGAAGTTTTAGAACAATTACATGAGGAAAAATCAGAAACAACAGAGAGTGAAGTGTCTCAGGAAGAGGGGAGTGTGCGGGGCGTGGAGAACGGGAGGAGACTGTATCCAGATCTCAGTGTGCTGCGCACGCCCCCATGCGAAAGTGGGTCAGAGGCAGAAGACGCTGAGGAGGAGGAGATAAGAACGCTGTCCCGGCAGTTAGGGAGTTTAGGTACAGGGAACAGAGATAAGCAAGGGCTCGGGAACGGGCGGCCTCCCGATCCGCCTCCGTATGGCGGGGGTGTTTCAGGCTGCCGCTGCTTTCCTCTGTTCCTCAGGGCTAGCATATCATTGCTATTGACATTAAAGACTGTTTCTTTTCTATTCCTTTGCATCCTAAAGACTCACAGCGTTTTGCCTTCACCCTTCCCTCGTGTAATCACGAGGAACCAGATCAAAGGTTTGAGTGGGTCGTTTTACCACAGGGAATGTCTAACAGTCCTACGATTTGCCAGATGTATGTAGGGAAGGCACTCGCACCTCTCAGACAACAATATCCTTCCATTAAGATTATTCATTATATGGATAATGTATTATTGGCAGCCAAATTAGAACAGTCAGTTTATGAGGCCTATAAAGACTTGGTGAAGTTGTTAGCTCAGTATGGATTACATATTGCACCTGAGAAGGTTCAAACAGGGGATTCTATTCAGTATTTGGGAGCGACGATTGGATATGACGTGTTAAAACCACAAAAAGTTACTATAAGAACTCAAGATCTCCAAACTTTAAATGATTTTCAAAAACTGTTGGGAGATGTTAATTGGATAAGAGGTTATTTACATATTCCTAATATCGTGCTCCAGTCTTTGTATGCTATTCTTAAGGGTGATCCAGATCTTACTTCCCCTCGTTCCCTCACTAAGGAGGCCAGAGCGGCCCTTATAAAAGTAGAAGAAGCTATACAACATGCCACTCTATGCAGGCTCCAGAGTGATAAACCTTTCCAGTTATGTGTGCTTGCCACTATGCGGCAGCCTACTGGAGTACTGTGGCAAGATGGGCCTTTACTATGGATCCACCCACATGTATCCCCAGGAAAATCTTTAGAATACTATCCTGATGCTGTTGCAGCGTTAGCACTTAGAGGGATTCAACAGAGCATTCAATTTTTTGGACAAGCACCTTCTTCTCTTATCATACCCTATTCTAAAGCTCAAATTAATGTTTTGTGTGCTACTCTAGACAACTGGGCCATTCTATGTTGCTCGTTTCAAGGGGATATTGATAATCATTACCCTTCTCATCCATTACTCCATTTTGTTAAAGAGCATCCCATCATTTTCCCTAAAGTAACTTCACCCACTCCAATTCCAGGGGCTGTTAATATTTTTACTGATGGCTCTAAGTCTGGAATGGGAGCTTATGTGATTAATGACTCTCCCCCTGTCCAGCATCAATTTGCTCCTGGAAATCCACAATGGGTAGAACTGCAAATTGTCATTGAAGTTTTTAAACAGTGTTCTTTTCCTTTCAATCTCATTTCGGACTCCATTTATGTGGTGCAGGCGCTCAAAATTCTGGAGGCTGTAGGAGCTATTAGTGACACCCATGCTATGTCTGCTTACTTTAATCAGCTTCAACAGCTTATCCGTAGCCGTACTGCCCCTTTCTATCCAATGCACATTCGGGCTCACACCTCTCTTCCTGGCCCGTTATCACAGGGTAATGCCTGTGCTGACTCGGCAACTAGAAGCCAGTTGGTATGCTTGGCCTCCTCCTTAGAAGAAGCTAAATTGTTTCACCACAACTTTCATGTCAATGCTATGACACTGCGCAGACGTTTTTCCATCTCCAGAGCAGATGCTCGTCAGATAGTATTACAATGTCCCCATTGTGTCACATTTCTTCATCCTCCTACTTATGGTGTAAACCCACGAGGATTGAAGCCATTGGTCACCTGGCAAATGGACGTAACTCACGTGCCTGACTTTGGTAACCTCAAATATGTACATGTTTCTATTGACACATACTCTGGAATTATTCATGCTTCTGCTTTATCGGGAGAAAAGGCACGTAATGTTATTACTCATTGCTTAGAGGCATGGGCAGCATGGGGTGCACCTGCATCCCTTAAGACTGATAATGGACCTGCTTATACTGGCAGACAGTTTACATCTTTTTGTTCTACTATGGGAGTACAACTTGCTCATGGGTTGCCTTACAATCCTCAAGGGCAAGGCATTGTTGAACGTGCCCACCGCACCTTAAAAGGAACCTTAGAAAAACAAAAAGGGGGAATAGGAGTTGACCACACTCCTAAAGAACGCCTGTCCTTAGCTCTTTTTACCATTAATTTTTTGAATTTGGATATTCATGGCCGCTCTGCGGCCGATAGACATGTGTCCCCTCAGCCCTCTGTGACTGGCTATGTTAAGTGGAAGGATGTTCTTACGGGCCAATGGAACGGCCCTGACCCCGTGCTGACATGGGCACGAGGATCTGTATGTGTTTTTCCCCAGGATCGCACGGAGCTGCTGTGGATCCCTGAACGCCTGACAAGAAGAGTCTCGAGATCTACTAACCAGCAGCAGGAGGTGCCACAACAGTCCCATGATGAGGAGCTTCATTCTGATGAGTGCTCTGGCTCTGATGCTGGTGCCAACAGTACAGATGGCACCAATGCAGTGGTGGGCAGTGGCACGGGCATGGCCAATGCCAATGCCAGTTCATAGTAATTCTAGTGTCCTCCCCACTCTTTTTTCTACCTCATGTGAGATGTCTGCTCCTTGTACCTCTCCTAGGGGGGACATGGAAAATATTTTTAATCAGTCTCAAGTTAATCTCACAGGAGTTTTTGTTTCAGTCTTGGGAACACTAATTGTATTAGCCTTAAGACCAAAAATTTGACTAACTGGGAGGACCCATTGCGGTCCAGTCGAGTCTCAGGGAGTATTCTCAGTGCTGTATTGAGCCAAGTAGTTTCAGGGAAGCAATCAGGCTCAGGGACCCCCGCAACTAGCTCTGTTTTAAACATAACTACTTTAGCTATTATCTCCGAGGTATTAATCCCAATGCCTCCTTCTTCTAATAGTACTTGCTATGCCACTCATTTCAAGGCCTCTCCTTACTGTACCCCTAATTTTGGTTTTCCCCCGACATTTACGCCTTGTCAGGATCATTCTTGGGAGAAACATCAAGTTGCTAAAGGTTTCTCCTTTTCCCCCCCTCTAAAGAGATATATTTACAACTTTAACAACAATGCCAACTCCTCTACGGGAACAGGTTGGTCCTGGTTTCAATGGCTCATTTCCAATGAGAAGGGGGCTTCAGCCGATATTTCCGCATTGGCTCAATTACTAGGAGCCAAAAGTTGGCTGGCTGATGTTTCTGGCACTACTAAGGAGAGTGAACGAGGTAATAGGCTTACATCTGTTTCGTTCAACTCTCTGTTACATTATGCCACATTGCCTCCTGCAATGGTCTGTATCCAATCCCCGTTCCTGTTCCTTTTAGCTAATCACACCTCATCGGGGATGCTGGATTGTTCTATTATTACCTGTTTCTTATCTGAGTGTTGGAATGGTTCTTGGACTGTAGCAGTAATTATGAAAATTCCAACTTTTGTCCCAATACCAGTCACTGCGGATCCAGATAAATTTCCTATTGTAGAGCTACTTAGAGTCCGCAGAGATTTTGGAATCACAGCAGCTATAGTGACAGCCGTGGCGGCATCTGCTGCTGCAGCAGTTACGGCCGCCGGAGTAGCCATGGCCAGTCAAGTACAAACTGCTGCCACTATTAATCAAGTTGTTCAACAAACGTCCACTATACTTGAATCGCAAAATGCGATTAATCAACATATTTTGTCGGGGATTTTAGCTACCAACCAAAGAATAGATTTTCTTCAAGCTCAGGTAGAAGAATTGGCTGACCTAGTACTTTTAGGCTGCATTGACCAACGTGCACATTTATGTATAACCTCTGTCAGATTTAATGATTCCAGGAATGCTTCCCACATCATTGGTGGATATCTGGCCGGAAATTGGTCCATGGAAGCGGAAGACATGATCCAGTCTCAACTAACCCAGATAGCTGTCTTGAATAGTACCCGTGTCGATCCCGTGACTCTGGGTCAATTCACCAATTGGATATCTTCTGCCTTTTCCTTTTTTAAGGAGTGGGTGGGAGTAGGCATTTTTGGTGCCCTGTGTTGTTTTGGTATGTTCCTCTGTTTGTGGTTTCTCTGTCGCCTTAAGGCTCGTAGTGCTCAAGATAAGGCTATGATCATACAAGCTCTTGCTGCTTTAGAAACTGGCAACTCGCCACAGGTCTGGCTTGCGCATCTTAAGCACTAAACTTTTGACATGGTCATTGCACCCCAAGTTATTATAACATTGCACTGGGATTGACATGTCTTTCCTCGTTATTCTCTTAGTGTCAGAAAGCCCTTGCACTCTGCCGGTCTTGCTACCATTGCACGCAGATGGGTTTCTACACTAGTGCCTTTGACATGGTCGTTGCACCCCAAGTTATTATAACATTGCACTGGGTACGACATGTCCTTCTTTTGTCTTTCTCTTAGTGCTGGAAAGCCCTTGCACTCTGCGGGTCTTGTTGCCATTGCACGCAGAAGGGTTTCCACACTGGTCTTTATCTATCACTTTAAAGTCCGTGCCTTTCTTTCAGGGTGCTGCCAACTTGTTTGTAGTTGTACCTCTGCATGGCCACAGTTCAACCTCAGCTATTCCCTCTTACTCACCATCGTCACGATACAGGATGCGAGGCAAGGCACTGCACTTGAGTGATCCATTGAGAAGAGGGACCTCAAGGGGAGCATGTCCTATTGCATGCGGGTTTGACGTGTCTCCGCCCCGCCCCACGAAAAAAGGCGTCGGCTGATATGGTGTCAGGTCTGGGGAAGGCGCCCCCTGGGGCTGGCCCATACTATGCAGCCACTTTTGCGCAGTGGGATAGGACCTCTACTCTCGCCTGTATTGTCTTAGTGAAACAAAAAGGGGGAGCTGTGGTGAGCCGTTCCTGCGGACTGTGGTCGCCATTACAGGATGGCGCTGGCTCCGTTGTGGTCTGTGAAGGACAACTCCATATCAGAGAGAGTTGGCATGTTCCCAGCTCCTTATCAGAGAAAGTTGGCGTGTCATTTTCTAGCACCCTGTGAGAAGGGTACACGTGGCAGCTTTGCATTGGGGTTCGAGGTGCTTTATTAAGGCTGGGAGGGGCATCCAATTATTATTCCGGGTAGTAGAAGTAGAGTAGAAGAATCATTAGAAGAATATCAAGGGCCTGAATAAACTGCTGAAAGAAGATTCCTGAGTCGCGTCTTCCTTGCGGGCAAGGGGGTCGTGACACTCACCCACAGAATAGTTATCCAAAAAACACAGGCAAGAATTCCACATCTACAAATAGAGGAAACAAATGCTTCCAGGCAGTCAGGATCTGTCAGCTCTTGTACCATGATGGTAATAATCATCACAGACACTCCACTACAGAAAGATACCCAGGAATCAGACTTAGGTAGCACCTGGAACACAGCAAGATGGAGCATTCCTGCCACAAGGTAGAAAAGTGGCTCTTAATAAAAACACCTTGTGCAGTCACAATTATTGCCTGCTGCCATTCTTGTGCATCTCTTGGAATTCAGCCATTTTAAAAATATCCTTGACCTCTCTGTGCTATTAGAGGAGCTTCTTATTTTCTCTTATGTGAAAGAGCCTTCTGTGAGCATGAAGCCTGTGGTAGCTTCTCCTTATGTGGTCTAATGTTTCCCATCCATTTCATCCTGACTAATAGCCTGGCACTAACTTTTTGTCACAAAGAGTATGCCCAGCTCAAAACAAAGAGAGTGGGTAAGGAAAACTCCTCTTAGTAGAGGCGTTATCAATCATTAACAATAGGGTTTGTGTTTTTACAAAGACTTAATTCTATACATTTGAAAAATCTAGGAGAGATTGAACACACCAGATTCTCTTTTCCCTTGGTAATTTATCTGTTAACAGCAATCATAGAAAATGAAAGTAGTATTAAAAATTAAAAATGAGATCTTCTAAATTGATTGAAATTTGCACTTCAGTTTTAATGACATTATTCAAAAATAGATTTTTTGTAAACTAACTGAAATATGTATTTCTTTCTCTAGAGGATATAGCCTTTAATAAGGAGTATACTGAGTCAATGTAAAGACATATACACACACCAACACACACACAACTACGCAGGCTTTGATTTCCCATAAGTGTGAACAAAGAGAAGGGCGGGGATATCAGCAAAGCAACGTTAACCACTTTTATGCTACTGCTGCTCTTTGAGCTATTACTAATCTCCAAGGGATGGGATCACTGGTAGCACAGAATCCAAGTGATCAGAGACTATGATCCTTCACTAAACTGTCAAAACAATTAAGTTCAAAATCAATAGTTCTGAAAAAATAAGAACTGAATCCCACAACTAAAACATCAGAAAAATTTCTCAAAAGGGTCTAAACAATTATGTCTCCACATTAAACTTAAACACAATTTTATGTTCAATACAGGAATTGTATGGGTGTTCATATATATTACTGTACAAGGACTCATATTTCAAGCGATAAAACTTAGAATCAGGAAGTTTTGTTAGCCTTGAAATGAATCAAATCAGCTTTAAGCCTGGGGGCCTTTCTTAATCACATCATAGGAGTAATCAAACCCTTTGTGACATTGAACACAAACTTACATCACATAGGTGGAACAGCCACTGCTTTTTGTTGTATTGAGTCTTGGACAGAAGTTTTGTCCCCAAAATTTGTTATACTGCAAAGCCTACAGCAAGGAAGAACAGAAGTGAAGCAGACTTGGATTCCAAAAGTTTCCCAGAAATTATCCCAATAATGTCAAATCTAATCTTAATTTTGTATTTACAGCATGCCAAAGTCTCATATTCATAGTCTATTTCCCACAAAATACCTTATTTTTCCTGGAAATCAAGAGGCCTAAGCTTGGGATGTTGCTTCCCATTGGCCACGAAGTCATTCCTTCATCTCTTCCCAATTTTATAGTCCCATAAACACTACAACTAAAATAATACAGTGGTGATCAAAGGTAATGTTGATTTATGATAATTATGATTTCCTGAAAACTAGTTGTAATTATGTGAGTTAAAAATTTGGTTATACATGGATGGACAGTCATTTTGGAATTGATTGGCTTGCTAAAGCCGATACAGTTAAAAGAGTGTATTATGGTCTTATTTTTGCTTCTTCTATTTTCCCTAATTTCTCTACAACCTTCATCTTCCTCAAACAATAAGGTGATTGGGGAAAATCCATGTTACTCCTGGAGTTTGTACTAACTGAGGCTAATAGGAGATTTTCAGTCATAAAAGGTAACTCCTGGATAGGACTCCTTCACTTTTCATGGTCAAAGCAATATGGATAGGCATTGTTTTTGTTGCATCCAGCTTGAGAATACATTTCCTATGACAGATGAGGTCAACTTACCATATAACCATAGTGAGGGATACTTAAGTACTGAATCCATGACAGCCAAGGGGCAAAGTTTCCAAAAATTCAGTGAAAAACTTATCAAAATCTAAAAAAAAAAAAAGCAAAAACCATGAATCGAAATTAGTCCAGTGATTTTATGAGAAATTCTAGATAAGTCTCTCCAAGAACTCTAGAATTTTCTATACACTTCTGCTACGACTAACACTTTCTGAAAATTTCTTCAACTTATTCTAGACAGGAAGCATATTTATACCTCCACACAGCTAAGATAGTTTATGTATTAAAGGAAGAACAATATACCTATAGTCTGTATTAAACATTCATTTATTTAGGAGATTCATGACAATATTATCTATATTATATTTTCCACTTATTTGGAAGATTTATAATTATCAAGACTAAGTCCTCTAATTTCTCTGTGACTGCACATAAAAGAATACCAAGAAGTACAGTTATCCTTTGGTAGCCCAACGGTATTGGTTCCAGGATATCTAGTCCACAGATACCAAAAATCTGCAGATGCTCAAGTCCCTTATTTTTAAAATGGCATAATATTTTCATGTAACCCACATACATTCTTTATGCATAAATGAAAACATAGTGTTTTAAAAATCATTTTAATATTTCTTGATGCCTAATACAACATAAATATTATGCAAAGAGTTCATACGAATAGAGCAAAATGACAAAGAAATAAGCACACATACTCGTTGTAGACATAATTTTTGCTTTGCATAGTTTTAATCTGCAGTTGGTTGGATCTTTGAATGTGGATCCCATGGACATGAAGAGCTGATTTTACTGACTATTCAAATTATACTAAATTATATGTACCCAGTAAGGAACCTGACAGTCTAAGAACAATCCTAAGCATCACATGCCCCTTTTTACTTTCATACAACATGTAATTTGTTATTCACAAGGGTCGACACTATATATCCATTACGTTAGGAATCATCTGGAGTTCAGAAAGGAGGCCTTAGAAAACTCAAACCCTAGACCTGATAAACAACATAGTGTGGTGAAATACAGCAGGAAACATAGTCAATCCCTCCATTTAAAGCTACCAGAAAGCAGTGTGGCAATGAAGGTGCCAGGAAAGACTGCTGGAGACACACAACAGACGCTGTGAGGTGCACATAATGCTTGTCCTAACTGGCGTGAGGTACCCTGGGATATTCAGAGCAATGACAATGCTGTGGTTGTGTCTGCATGTGTTAAAACTGGACCTAACCAACTTCTTAGTATATAAGTCAGCATCTCTGAGTAAAATGCGATTCTGGGACTTATTTTTAAATTTCTACATAGAAAACCTTACATAATAATTAATCATATATTTTATTTTATGACAGTGTAGAAACTATAAACAAGACATTGCTTTCTCAGTGATATACGTTGGTTTTTGCCAAATTTATACATGAAAGAATTAAACTTTGGCAAGAGCTTATGCTAATTATGTATCTTTGAAAGACAACTCCTCCTACTATAGAAGAAAGGACGTGTGTATTGATAGGATAACCACTCCTATTTGATGTCATTGTGTGGCAAAGGTTGGTAACTAGTTATCTGCTGATTCAACATTGTGAGTGCAAAATTTAAGGCATAAAAGATTAAAACTAAGGAATCATTAAAAGCAAAATTAAGCAAAAAAATATTGATATAAAAAGCATCAATGACCCATTAATACGGTGACCTTGTACTATGAGTTTTGGATTTCCAGTGTTTTTAAAATACTCCTTTTCAAAATGCAAAAGTCATTCAAGTTAGACTCCCTATGTGGCACAACTCTGTTAACTTCTCATGGAACTTAACTTTGATCTTGGAGAGTAATGAACCCAACTGAACCACGTCTGCTCTTAACTAACTGGCAGTTCTCAATACCATCATGAAAGGCAGACAAATAGCTTATTTGTATGAAGGAAGTGCCTAATCATTTTTCTTCTGGTGTTTGAATTTCCAATATATCAAGGTTTTATAATGTCACCAAGATGTTCATTTAAAAGCTGTTAGTAAGGACATGTTAATTAAGTTTAACATAGTTCACATTAAGCACCAGGAAAAAAAAAACAAGATAAGTGCCAGGAGGAAAGTGGTACATTCTCTAATATAAACAGGATCTTAGTCCATGGCCTCCTGAAAGCATCTTAGGTTTATGCCCAGAATCCTCAAAGCAGGTTTTACAGGACAGGTGAAAGAGCAGGAAGGAACAAAGGGAAAAATTCCCTCTCAGACAATCACAGTTCACACTCACCATCATCAATAGAAAATATAGTCCCAAAATTGATGCTGTGAAAAAAATACTGTGAACTCCAATAGCAAGGATCAGGGAACCAGTTGAATAAGCCACCATCAAAATGGTAAGCATTATTATGAAGAAAGCCTTCACCCCTGGTTTCAATCCTTTGAAAGAAAAGAAAGGGTCAGTCTACCTGCCTAGGTTCCCATGTATTTTACACTCGTGTGTGTGTGTGTGTGTGTGTGTGTGTGTGTGTGTTTGTGTGTATATACACGTGTGCACAAATGACAGTATAATACTCTGAACAAAAAATAATATCAAGATGAAAAGTTGTCATCCAAGACCGAAATACCCAGGGACATTAATTGCATTGTTCACCACTGTATAACATTACCATACAGATTTATTACACTTTCTACCAAAGCATTTTCCCATATAACACTGATGTTGCCCTATGTGTAATTTTGACCAATTTAGAATTGGTGAGGTGGACGCAGGCAACATATCTAGCCAAATTATACTGCCTTCTCCTATTAAAAGAAACTCATCAACAGCACATCCATGTACTCAGACATCTCTACATTACTCACTGTCTGCTATAATGCATTTGTAAAACAGAAAAACTGGGATCACAATTCTATATTTTTTTCTAACAATGGTTTTAATATATGGGGAGGAAAGAGAAAGAATCCGTATGCTGAATCCCCCTAGACAAATCCTATTACTCTGATTCAGATTGGAGCCAAATGAAGTTTCGTCGATCACCTTGTGAACTCTAATGAGTTAATGCTCACCATCAGTCTTACAATGTTGCAATTGCTGCAGGAACACCAATCAGGACTGAGGGGGGAGGGGTTAGATTACAATTAATTTTTTATGAAACAACTTTTATTTCTAAACTGGAAGGTTTACACTTTCTCAGTGGTTCTTACTCTGTAGTGTATTGTCAAAAATAGATATTTCTGTGATGTGTGTATGTGTGCATGTGAGTGTATGAGAGAGAGAAAGAAATACATTTACATTCTTACAGAATGAGCTTGGGAAGAAGTCTGAGCATAATGCACGAATGAATGTGTCTATAGCCATTAAACAAGTACTCTTGTTAAATCCCTGAACCCAAAAGTCATCATCTTTCTTTAAATAAGGAAAAGGAGAGGGAGAATAAATGTGTGTGTGTGTGTGTGTGTGCATGCGCACATGTGTACATATGTGTATGTGTGTATATGTTGATTTTTAGCTCTCTCTTTGTATCTATAATACCTATTTATAGTTTTTCCATTTACATTTTATCTTTATGTAGAGGTATATGTACAGAGACACAGAGAAAAATTGAAAAGCAATAAATATCCCATTATCTCCAGCATAGTCTCAAATATGAAGGGATTCTTTCCATGAATCACAGCATTTTACTGACATAAAATATATTTATAGGTTTGAAAGTTCAGTTGAGTCCAGTATGGTGCCATACACCTGTTATCCCTGGAATTGGGTTGACCAAGAAAGGAGGAATCCAAGCTTAAGGCAAGCCTGAGCAAATTAGCAAAACCCTATCTCAAAATAGAAGTGTAAAAAAGGGCTGGAGATGTAACTCAATGGTAGACCACTTGTATAGCATGTGAGTGGCTCCAGGTTCAATCCTCAGTACTGCACACACACACAAGTAACAAATAAAAATAAAAGAATTTCTGTAGAACAGTTTTGACAACTGAACTACCATTTTAGAAAGTGAGGAATGAATACTTGCTCTCCTGGCTTATGACTTGATCTTTCATTTTGGGAACCTTAAATGTGTTTACAAAGAGAAATTGGTTTCCTTTCATTTGTAAGACTATGGACACATCCTCTTTGTCTTGTTACTTACCTAACATGAAGTATACTGTACAAGTAAATAGAATAATTGTTAACAAACTCCTGGGTAGAAAATCAGATAACAGTTTTCCAAAGAAGTAAGAATACACTCTGTAAGCAAGCAGGGGTGGCCATCCTCATATCGAATAAACTCAACTTCAAGACTAAGTTAATCAAAAGGGATAAGGAAGGATATTATATACTGTTAAAAGGAACCATTCACCAGCAAGACATAACAATTATCAATATTTGTGCACCAAATAATGGTGCTGTGACGTTCATAAAACAAACTCTCCTCAAGTTCAAGAATCAAATAGATGACAACAAAATAATTATGGTGACTTCAACACACCTCTCTCACCATTGGACAGATCCTCCAAACAAAAGTTGAATAAAGAAACTATAGAACTCAATAACACAATCAATAACCTAGACTTAACTGACATATATAGAATATATCAACCATCATCAATTGGATATACTTTTTTCTCAGTAGCACATGGATCCTTCTCAAAAATAGTCCATATATTATGCCATAGGGCAACCCTCAGTAAATATAAAGGGGTGGAGATAATACCATGCATTTTATCTGATCATAATGGAATGAAACTGGAAATCAATGATAAAAGAAGGAAGGAAAAATCCTACATCACATGGAAAATGAACAATATGTTACTGAATGATCAATGAATTACAGAAGACATAAAGGAGGAAATAAAAAAACTTCTTAGAGATAAATGAAAATACAGACACAACATATAAGAATCTATGGGACACTATGAAAGCAGTTTTAAGAGGGAAATTCATTGCCTGGAGGTCATTCCCCAAAAAAGAAAAAAAAAACAACAACTAAATGAGCTCACACTTCATCTCAAAGCCCTGGAAAATGAATAGCAAAACAACAGCAAATGTAGCAGAAGACAAGAAATAATTAAAATCAGAGCCAAAATCAATGAAATTGAAACAAAAGAAACTATTGAAAAAAATTGACAAAACTAAAAGTTGGTTCTTCAAAAAAATAAATAAGATCGACAGACCCTTAGCCATGCTAATGAAGAGAAGAAGACAGAGAACTCAAATTACTAACATACAGGTTGAAAAAGTCAATATCACAACAGATGCTACAGAAATACAGAAGACAATTAGAAATTATTTTGAAACCCTATATTCCAATAAAATAGAAGGTAGTGAAGACATGGATAAATTTCTTAAGTCATATGATTTGCCCAGACTGAGTCAGGAGGATACACACAATTTGAACTGATCAATATCAATGGATGAAATAGAAGAAGCCATCAAAAGACTACCAACCAAGAAAAGCCCAGGACTGAATGGGTATACAGCAGAGTTTTACAAAACCTTTAAAGAAGAATTAATACCAATACTTTTCAAGTTACTTCAGGAAATAGAAAAAGTGGGAGCTCTTCCAAATTCATTCTATGAGGCCAACATCACCCTGATTCTGAAACCAGACAAAGACACCTCAAAGAAAGAAAACTACAGACCAATATCTCTAATGAACCTAGATGCAAAAATCCTCAATGAAATTCTGGCGAATTGGATACAAAAACACATCAAAAAAATTGTGCACCATGATCAAGTAGGATTCATCCCTGGGATAAAAGGATGCTTCAATATATGGGATTCAATAAATGTTACTCACCACATCAATAAACTTAAACATAAGAACCATATGATCATCTTGATAGAGGCAGAAAAAGCATTCACCAAAGTACAGCATCCCTTTATGTTCAAAACACTAGAAAAACTAGGGATAACAGGAAATTACCTCAACATTGTAAAAGCTATCTAAGCTAAGCTTCAGACTAGCATCATTCTGAATGGAGAAAAATTGAAGGCATTCTCTCTAAAATCTGGAACAAGACAGGGATGCCCTCTATCACCACTTCTATTCAATTTAGGCCTCGAAATACTAGCCAGAGCAATTAGACAGATGAAAGAAATTAAAGGCATAAAAATAGGAAAAGAAGAACTTAAATTATCACTATTTTTGGAAGCCATGATTCTATACCTAGAATACCCAAAAGGGTTTACAAAGAAACTACTAGAACTAATAAATGAATTCAGCAAAGTGGCAGGATATAAAATCAACATGCATAAATCAAAGCCATTCCTGTATATCAGCAAGAAAACTTCTGAAATGAAAATGAGAAAAAACACCCCATTCACAATATCCTCAAAAAAAAAAAACTTGGGAATCAACATAACAAAAGAGGTGAAAGATTTATACAATGAAAACTACAGAACCCTAAAGAGAGAAATACAAGAAGATCTTAGAATAATATACCCTGTTCTTGGATAGGCAGAACTAACATCATCAAAATGGCGATATTACCAAAGTTCTCTATAGGTTTAATGCAATGCCAGTCAAAATCCCAATGGTATTTCTTGTAGAAATAGATAAAGCAATCATGAAATTCATATGAAAAAATAAAAGACCCAGAATAGCAAAAGCAACTCTAAGCAAGAAGTGTGAATCAGGCGGTATAGCGATACCAAATTTCAAACTATACTACAGGGACAAGACGTGAGAGGGAAATGGAGAAAGAAGGGAAATTGTATAGAAATGGAAGGAGACCCTCATTGTTATACAAAATTACATATGAGGAAGTGAGGGGAAAGGGAAAAAAACAAGGGGGAGAAATGAATTACAGTAGATAGGGTAGAGAGAGAAGATGGGAGGAGAGGGGAGGGGAGGAGGGATAGTAAAGGATAGGAAAGGCAGCAGAACACATCAGACATTAGTATGGCAATATGTAAAAAAATGGATGTGTAACCCATGTGATTCTGCAATCTGTATAGAGAGTAAAAATGGAAGTTCATAACCCACTTGAATCAAATGTGTGAAATATGATATGTCAAGAACTATGTAATGTTTTGAACAACCAATAATAAAAATTAAAAAAAAAACAAATTGGAAAGATCAATAGCAAGAGCTGTCTTAAAAATAAAGCTCCCTGGTAGAGCGTCACTGAATTCAATCTCAAGAATGTCCAAATATAAAAAATATATATATAACTACAAAGAAAATTGTAAAATAAAATGGAGATGAAGACAGTAGTATATATTCTTATTAAATTCATATTTGAAAAGTAGAAATGAATAAAAATTTTGGCATATATGAACAATGGAATATTATTCAGCAATAAAAGAGAATAAAAGCATGGCATTTGCAGATAAATGGATGGGGTAGGAGAGGATAATACTAAGTGAAGTTAGTCAATCCAAACAAACTAATGCTGAATGTTTTCTCTGATATAAGGTGACTGACTCATAGTGGGATAGGAAAGAGGAGCATGGGAGGAATAGACGAACTCTAGATAGGGCAGAGGTTTGGGAGGAGAAGAGAGGGGGTAGGAGATTAGCAAGGATGGTGGAATGTGATGGACATCATTACACAAAGTACATGTATGAAGACATAAATTGGTGTGAACATACTTTATATACAGAGGTATGAAAAGTTGTGCTCTATATGTGTAATAAGAATTGTAATGTATTCCACTGTCATCTATTTAAAAAATAAAATCAATTTTTTAAAAGTGTAGGTATTGTACTTTTGACGGTTTTGCTTATTCTGGTTGGCCTAGTGTGAGTGTAAGGTATACATGTACAAAATATGGAAGCATGTACACAATGAGGAAGGCATAGGTAGAACTGTATAAAAAACAGGAAAAATTTATTCACATTGACATTAACATAATAACCAGGAAAACTACTTATAAGTTTTGAGATGAAGGCTTAGTCAAATCATAAGAAGAAAATTTTTTCTTAAAATTCAAATATAAAAATACAAATCTTTGTCTTCAGACACATGTTGCAACAACATGACAGGCAGCATAGATGGGCTAAATGATATAACAGGATGACCAGTAACTATGAATCTCTGCTCACTAGCCCCCAAATTCCTTGATTCCTATAAGTATTTTGCTTTTAGGAAGGGTAGCTGGATGGACTATGACCTCCTGAACTGCAGCCTGAAACAGTGAAACAATGATGGTAGAAAAGTGGTGAAATGGACAGAGTGTGCAGTTGAATCAACAGCAATGCCTTGATGTTAATTCTTAGCCTGACACTGTACCTTGTTTCATAGGAACATATAAAATATTAACATTAAATGAATCTGGGCATAGGGCACATGAGAACTTTCTACACTATCTTTTCAACTTTTCCATAAATCTAAGATTATTTGAAAATTAAAAGTTTACTAATTGTGGGAAGGAGATTTAACTATGTAGCTGTGCACACAAGACCACAAACCTGAGCTGTAGTGATGTTCTGATAAGAGCAACGGAGATGATTACATAAGTGTCATTTCAAAAACAACCCATGGAGAAAAGAGGAAGTAGTGGTTGGGAGAGGGGCACCTGGGCCTCCCAGTTCTGGTCATGTTTTACTTCTTGGCCTGAACTGGAGGTTGCACACATGTCTTCATTTTTTTAGTAATTCACTGAACTGTACTTTTGGTTAATTACCCTTCAGTAAAAGAAAGTATTTAAAATACTTCAGTATTACTGGTAAATACTTTCCCATTCCTGGTAAAGGTGAAAAAAAACACAGTATATGGAAATAAAAGAGGTGTACAAGTAGGGGGATCCTGTGTGGACCCAGATCCAACCATCATTAGACTATAAATCTAAATCTTTAAGAGCTAATGGGCCTTGTACATGGCCAAATCCAGTCCTGGCAAGTTCTTCAAGGAGGCAGGTCTGCAGGTGCTGCTGTGGTGGGACAGACAGGTCCAGACATCTGTGACTTAACAGAGCTCTCAGGAGATTCTGAAGCAACCACATATATCCCACTGAGATATCTGGGAAGTGAAGTGACTTCAGAGGCAGAATGTGCCCAAAATGCACAATAACTATATTCACAGATCCCTGGCCCTCTACTAAATCTCAAAGCCCACAACCAAGACTACTGAAACTTCAAAATTCCAATAGAGAACTACAGTAAGTTCCAAAATCTTAATAGACTTATCATAAAAATAATTTTTCTATCATCATGATTTTTTTCTTTTTTTATTTATTTCTTACATACATGACAATAGTGGAGTGCATTACATTATAATTATCCATTCACAGCAAAATTTTTTGTAACTCTGTATATAAAGTATGTTCACACCAAATTATGCCATTATACATGTTATCGTTTTTTGCATACAATTCTTATTATTCTTATTATAAAGGTGTATTAAGAATTGTATAATTTTTTAACCCTGGATATATCTCTGTTTTTTCAGCCTATTTTAGATTTAATTCTACCATTATAGCATTAATATATTAACATCTGTTATTTATTAAGTAATGGCAAATCTATTAAAACTGAAGGGCTACTAATCAACATATTAATTTTGAAAATGAGAAAACTGATTCCAGAGATATTAGTGACTAGACAAGAGTATCCAGGATTCATTTTTTTTCTGACCAATAAATTCAACTGGATTTCTTCCCCACAATTACTGTCGACAATTACTGTCTAATGACAATATACAATAGTTTTTGGCTTGGATTCTTTCTTGTATAATTCCATTAGTTGTGTTTTTTCTGAAAATATTTTCTATTGAAAATAATTTGACAGTATGTTTGGCAATCATGCACAAGAAACAAAAAACTTCATTGGATACTTAAAATAAATTGAGGTGCTTCTTATTAATGTAAGAGTAACTCATAGTATATTAAAAGGGAGCTTAATAACTTCTTTTAAGAAATTACAATTTTAGGTAGACAATTATGAGAAAGCAAAAGCCACATGATTCTTCCATAAACTCAAAGGTAAGAGATTCATGCCCTGATTTGTCAACAGTTCTTCACCAGTATAGCTGAAATTCAACACAAAAATATATGACTATATTCTAAGAATCTTTCAAATTTTACTCAATATAGTTGCTACTCCTAAAGAAGTCTATAGGTCACCTAAATGTTCAGTAGTTGTCATTTCATATATGATAGGTAACAGTTATTGAACATTTAACATTTGTCTAGATATACTAAGCATCTTGTGCCTGACAGCTTAGTTAATTCCTAAAACAATCTAAAGAAATATAAATATTATACACATTTCAAAAAAGAAGTGATGCAAGCTTAACTTACTTGGCCATGTTTATACAGCCATACTGTGAACCAATTTTCTAGGCTCCTCAGATTCCCTTGTTTTCAAATCTATGATGCTGCTCTCCTCAAGGAAATACTGATGGAGTAATTTCATTTACACCTGGTGAGGAAATCTCAGTTTACCTGATGTCACCTGTGGCCCAGCCCATATGATCAAAGCTCCTTATAGTTCTGCTTACACACAAGATGGTCAATCCAAAAAAGGCTAGGAATTCTAAAACCAGGATCAGAGGGGAGAAAGGGCTTCTGAACAAAATCATGTTCTATCAGCTCTTGCACCAAGCCTGTAATGAGCATTGCAGATAGTCAGTTATGGGAAGATAACAGGAGGCCCAGGATCAGGCTCGAACCTTAGGTAGCAGCTGGAGCACAGCAGGATAGAGTGAGCATCCCTGTTACAGGTCAGAAAAGCACCTGAGTAGGGTTCATAAGTATCCAATAATCCACAGGTTCAAAGACTGTAAACTCTTGCAAATCTATTAAAACAGTCTATTACAAATTCAAATGTTCTGAAAAAGAACTCATTTTTTCACATTAGATAATATTTTACTGTTAAGAGAACAAGAATCACACAGCATGATCACATACATTAGTGTACAACACTCACTTTACAAGTTGGAAAACATAGGCTCAGAAAAGCTTATTGACTGTGAGAGGATCCTTACCAGCTCTAAGCCCAGGGATCTTTCCACATTATACTATGATAGTAAGCAAATCCAATGTGACACAGAATCCAAACTTACATCACATAGTTGGATCAGCTACTGCTTTCTATTGTATTGAGTTCTGGAGAGTAGTTTCATCCCCAAAATTCATTGTCCTGAATAGCCTAAAACACAAGGGGGAGCAGGGCAAGATAAATACTTCCACGGGATTATCACAAGGCGGCGAGGTAAATAGTGTCAAGAGATTATCACGATTATGTCAGCAGGTTTAATCTTTATTATTATTATTTCTAAAAATATTCTCTTTCCCTTTAATGTCTTTGCCACACCAAAGTAATTAAAATTATTTTTCCTGGAATTCAAGTGGCCTAGGGTTGTGATGTTGCTTCCCATTGGCTGAGAAAGGAGAACTCTGGATAGATTACACTGTGGTTATTTTATGCTCTCCCAATTTTATAACTCAAACATTATAATTAAAATGATACAATGGAGCACAATAATATTGCTGATTTACAGTAACAATATTTTCTTGTTGTTTTTTCAAATCTAGTTGTAATTATGGGAGCTGGAAACAGTCAAACTGTATTAACACAGGTTATTCTGGTGTAGAGTAGTTCACTAAAGCCAATATGGTTCTTTGTTTCTCTTCTAACTTTCCTTTTGATATCAACTATAAATATGATTTTATGGTTGTTTCTCTTCTAATTTTCCTTTTGATATCAACTATATATTCTAATCCCCCATCCTCTCATTTATTTCCTTAAATAATTAAAGCATAACATGCTTATCATCATTAGTAAGTCTTTCCATGTTACTATAATATTTCTCAACAACCTTCCTCTTCCTCAAACAATGAGTGACTGGGGAAAACCCCCCGTGAATCCAGGAACATGTGCTAACTGACATTAACAGTAGAATTTGATGCATTGCTCTTGAAAGGACAGTCCCAAATGGGAGACATTCACGGATCATGGCTGGGGAAATGAGCCAGTCAGGTTTTATTTTGATTTTGTCACAGATTGGGTACCCACTTACTATAACAAATGAAGACAGTTTACCATATACCCATCATGAAGGATACTGATGTACTCAAGCCTTGAGAGCCAAGGCAGAATAGGAATGGAATTCAGTAACATAATACATAAATTCTATAAAAGGCAAAAATACATGAATCAAAATCCAACAAGTGATTTTAAGATGATTTCTAGATAAGACACTTTTCAAGAACCCTACAACTTTCCAAACATTTCTGCTAGAAACAATTCTCTTAAAATTCCTTCCAGTTACTCTAAACAATAATCTTCATTCTTTGAATATGTATACCTCTGAATATCTAACATTGTTTGTGGTATGGAAGAAAGGACGACATACTTATATCTATATTATATTTTTTAATTATTTAGAAGATCCCAAATGATTAAGACCATCTCCTCAACATTCTCTATTACTGCACACAATGGAAGTTTAAGAAGTAGTAATCTGTTGGTATGCAAGGGGCATTGGTTGCAGAACCCCAGTCCATAGATACAAAATCTGAAGTTACTCAAGTCCCTTCTTTTTAAATGGTATAGTATTTGCACAAATGTAACTTATGTACTTCTTTTTTGCTTTAAAATCATATCTTGTATATTTCAAATCATTTCTCTATTTCTTAACAATACTTACTACAGTGTAAATGCTATATAAATAGTTTATATTGTATACTTTATGGCATAATGACCAAAAAATGACATTAAGAATAATTTGGAGTTCAAAATGAAGACTTTAGATGACCCAAAGAATAGAACTGATAAACAGAATAATATAATGAAATATAGCAGAAAATGTGGTTAATCCTCTCAATTCAAACTACTAGAAATAAGTGTCACAGTGGAGATGCCAGGAAGGACTTCTCAGAACACAAGGGAAAGCTAAATGATATAGTCCTAAGTGATACCAAGTGCACTAGAATAACAAAACAATGACATTGTTATGTGTCTGCACACATTTAGAATTGACCTAACCAAGTCAAGCCTAAAACATACCATCTCTGAGTAAAATGTGGTTTCTTGACTATGGTTTTAAGGTTCTACAAAGAAACCCTTACATAATAATCAGCCTAAGCATCCAATAAATCAAAGAAATCATCTGTATTTATTAAAAGGTATTTTATTTATTAGATGAAATATAAACAAGGACATCACTTTCCCAATGCAATACATTGTAGTTGACAAAGTCAGAAATGCAAGAATTAAACTATGACAAGAGCTTATGCTAATTATGTATCACTGAAAGATATTTATTATAGCAGAGATGACATGTGCATTGATTGCCTAAGCACTCCTGTTTTGTCCGAGTCATGGGGCAAAAATGAGGGAACTCGTTCTGCTCATCTGTTGATTCACCAGGTACGTACAAACATTAGGGCCTTGTGAGATTAGAACTAAGTAACCATTATAAAGAAAAAATAAGCAGAAATATTTGATATAAGAGATTCTTAGGAACACAGAAAGGAAGTGACCTAGTACTATGGACTTTGGAACTTTACAGTATACTTAAAAAACTGCTTTTCAAAATACATGGAGGACCTAGATAAGAAACTCTTTCTCCATGCCACACACTATAACACTACTCAGGGAGCTTCATGTTTTCCTTGGAGAGCAATGAATCCAATTGTTAAACAGCTGGCAGTTCTATATAACACCAGCATAAAAAGTAGGCAGAAAAACTATTGTTCTTGTTACACGGGTTTTAAAGTTCAAGATTTTATTATTATCAAGAAATATCTTTTAAAAATGCATTAGTAAAGAAATTTATACTAACTACATTAGAATAGTGACAAAATAAGGTTGGATAAAGTTGAGAAGGTGAGCTGGAATATTCTCTAGACTGTAGCAATCTATGTCCTCATGGAGCATCCAAATTCCATGTTTAGAATCCTCAAAGTATGTTTTAAATGACAGGAAAAGGTACAGGAAGAACAAGGGGAAATTTCCCTCTCAGAGAAGCACAGTTCTTACTCACCAGTATTAACAGATAATAGGGCTCCATAATTTCTGCTGTGGACAAATGTTTATGTGCTCCTATATCTAGTATTAGGAAACTAGTTGAATAGCATACCATCAAAAGAGTAAGCATCATTATTGAGAAAGCTCTTGCCTTCAAGTTCAATCCTTAAAAAGAAAAAAATGGTTCAGCCCTGCTACCTGGACAATATGTATTCAAGATCATTTACCATGCAAATGTTAATAATTCAGAGAAATTAATACCTGAATGAAAAAAGTTATCCATATCCAACTACTATGGGCCAGCAACTTCAATGTTCACCTGTATATAACTGCACAGAGTTATCATACAGATTTTTTTGGTACACTTAAATACCAAATCACTTTTCCATATAGCACCTGTGTTTCCCTATGTGGAATTATGATTAACTTCAGAACTGCTTAGATAGAGAGATACAGGCAACATAATTGGCCAAATTATATTGATTTTTCCTGTACTTAGACACATTGCTCATGGTTTGTTGTCACTGCATTAGTGAAGAAACAGGGATCAGGTTCCACAACCTCAGTGGATTAATACCTGGCGGAAAGAAAGGTATCTCCATAACCTAAGTCTCCCAGACAAACCATCATATGGCTCTGTGATAGAGAATGGAATAAGATAAGCATCACAAACTACTTAAAAAACTGTAATGAGCTAACACTACAGGTCATACAGTCTAACGATTTTGGAACAGCTGCAAGAACAGGAGTCAGGGAGTATATATTCCATGACCAATTCTTTATAACATATCTCTTATTTATAAAATGGAAATTTTACACTTTATATGTTGTTCTTATCCTATAGTGTGTTTTCATAAATATATATTTTTGGTGCATGTAAAAGAGAGAGAAACATAAAAATTCATAAACAATGACTCTGTGGTGAAGGCTGAGAATAATGTAATAATTATATATGAAATCAACAAACCCCAAAGTCACCATCTTCCTCTCATTAATAAGGAGAGAAGAAGAGATTACATGTGTACATAGATTCCTTATCTTTCTGTATATCTCTGTATATGTGTATTGATAAGCGTACCAATCAAATTTTATCTGTATATAGAAATATCTTTTGAGAGATAACAGAAAAAATATGAATAGATAGGACATAAATATAACAGCACCTCTAGAATAATCTCAAAGTGTTTTATAAATTCTTTCCATGTTTGAATATGATACATGGCATCTCTGTAAAACATAGTTTTATAATATTTAAAGTTCTGTTTATCAGGGCACAGGGCACATGTGTACAGCCCCAGTTATTGGTGGGATAAGGCACGATGATTTAAGTCCAGCCTGAGAAGCTTAGAAAGACCCTGTCTGAAGATAAATTTTTTTTTAAATTGTTGGGGATATAGCACAAGGGTAGAGCTTTATTTTTCTTCTTCTATCATCCATTATACCCAGAACACCATCAAAAATTAAAACAAAAATCTTCACTTGGAAAAATCTTTCCAATAAAGCTCAAATGAATGGCTATTTTACAGAGTGCAAAGTGCATACAAACTTTCCTAGATGAGAGAAAGCTCAAATGTTGGGTAAGAAGAAAAACTAAGTATGATAGAATTCTTTGAAGGTAGGAAAAAATTCTTCAATTTTTATGGTCAACTTTTGTTTTATGTTTTTCTTATTCAATGAACAGAAAAGCAAAAATCAAAGGAGAATCAAAATTGTTTGAAATGTTGTCACCATTTTCAATGATGGTAGGTTATCAAACACAAATCAAATATAAAATGAGAGCAACTCTTCACAAATCAGAGATTGTTTGAAGCCAACAGACAAGAGAAAATTTGGAAACATTTCAGCCAGAAAAATAATTACCTTCTCATGAATTCCTAAACCAGAAATGTAAGTAACCAATAAAACCAATCCTTGCTGTCTTTTAAAGTAAAAAAAAAATAAAAATTTAAAAAATTAAAAAAACTTCAATACTTACTACATTTTATAAGGCTAACAAAGCATAAAACAATGGCCTTCTCCTTTGCCGAGATGCACATCACTGAGTCATAGACTCAATGTAAAGTCTTGAGTAGAGAAAACAGTATATTGAGTCTGGAGTCTACTAGATGGATAAGATAAGCAAGTGGGATTAGGAGCATAGCTCAGTGTCAGAACAATGGCCCAGTGTGCATAAAGCCCTGCGATTGATCTGTAATACACATTGGAAAAAAAAAAGAAAGATTGAGAGAAAGAGAGAGGAGGAGGGTGAGTTAAACAATAAGGACATAGTACATATACATTCCCACAGTTTGCTTGTGTATCTATTCAACATGCATGTGATCAAATCACATTATTTCTACACAAAAATCTTGTCAGCAATTCATGAGTCAGTTTTACTGATGGAATAATTTTTGTCCTAGTTTAGTCAAAAAGAATGAAAGTAGGTGTCAATACATCAGCACAAAGTCTAAAACACAAATGCTCACAGTAAATTATTGGTAATAGGCAAAATCTGTGACGCCTGAGATAGGTCATTAAAGTGGTCTTTTAAAAAGTTCATATATATACTTGATATTTGATAGTAATTTTTTCTCAACTGTTTTCCGCCCAAATATAAAGCCACTCTTCACTTTTTCACGATATCAGAGATTATGGAAACTAAACACAGCCCCTTCATGAAATGTCTTCAGGTCACTGGAGGTCATCTCAGGGAGGTCAGTGGCATTTTTTTGTAAAAATGGGATAAAGTCCTGGTCATTACTGGAAAACATCTTGACGTATTCTACCTTTCTGTAGAGGGGGAAACAGTAGTAAGTTGATAGTCCATATAAATGTGATTGTAAACACTTGAAAATACATTTAAATCAAGTCTGTTTAAAACTGTGCTGCAGTTGATTCTTTTCTAATGATCAGCCCACATCACTGTGATGAGAACACTTAGAACTTATAATCGGAGGAAAGACAACTTTGAATTCTTGTGCTCAAATTAGATGCCAAATATTTTCCTGATAATTAAAGCGTATACAAGATACTTGAATCTCATAAAGGAGGAAAAAGGCAGGGGAGCCTTAGACTTGCCTGGTGTAGTACTTGAAGTATAGTATGACACAACTTAAGTTTAGGGATGGTCTACAGGATCCTCACGATCACGTGCCACCTTTTTATTATATATTTTTTTTTATTTTTAGAGAGTATAACATTGTTGTTACAAATACAAGCTTAGTAAAGCAGTCAAGCACAATAAAATTTCTCTGAATTTATAATTTTAGACTTTATATTTCTGATTGTTATTCACTTTCAGTCAGTTGAGAAAGTAAACTCCAACATAATTTTTCACAATGGCAAATTATTTCCTTAATGGCCATTTAAATTCAGCAAAATTTTAAATTAACTATGAAAATTATTAAGTAAATAAAGCCAATAGTTAAGAAGCTCCATCCTTTAAAGCAAAAACAGAATATTACATTCACAAAGTAGATTTAAAACATTTCACAAAAAAATTTGCAAAAGACCCATTAAAATATTTAATTGGAGTAAGACATTAATGTGAACTAATTTTGTGCAAGAGGTTTGAAATGTTACCTGCAACAAACCTAGCTTCTTTTTTTAAAAGCCAATGTCATCCATGAAAAAATTTCCCTCTGCCCATTTTTTCAAGAATAACAAATAGCTAAAAAAGAAATGAGTTGGAAAGTGAGGTAGTACACTCAGTCCTCAAGACAATGGGGTCAGCAAACATTAGGAAACACAGATTGAGAAAAGCAAAGTTATAAAGCTAACTATCAGTGATGCACAGGCATACATATTAAGATTGTACTTTCCTCTAAAACAGTGGTAAGGCTTATAGAGGATAAAGGCATGTCGAAATTAGTCACTAAAATAAACCATGATAACATTTACTTTACTAGCATATTAAAATTATATCACAGAACAGAGACCTAATATGATAATGAGACAGGTCGCCCATGAAGACTACTTCTTCTATGATGAAAAGAGCCCAAGTGGACTCTACCTGTGATGACACCAATGAGTGTCTGGTTGCCATGAACAGGAGCTGAGCACAAAGAAGATTAGAATGACACTTACACTTGAGCAATGGAGATATGCCACCAGCTTCTGCTTGCAGCGCAGGAGGAGTGGACCCAACCTCTGCTCCACAGGGGAATTACAGCTCTGGGAGTGGGCATCACCCAATGAGATTGGACTACACCTCCATGAAACCCCATCTCTTGCCTCATTTGAATGGAACTTTATGGTGGGCCTTCCCCTTAATAAATAGGGCTTCAGGGGTGCTCTCTTTTTTGTCTGCCTCTCTTGCTTCTTTTGTGGGAGCTGGGGCCAAGGAGCCATCACTGAACCCAAAAAAAAAGGTATTTTCTCTGTCTCTGTGTGATTATTTTGTGCCAAAACAATTCGCTGGCGTGACCCTGACTGATTTGGTTGTGTGTGTGTGTCGCACCAACAGAAACCATGCCTGCCCTATATATGATATAAAAAAATAAAAAATAAAACAAAACAAAAACAGCAAACAAAAACTGTATTTCTCTCTTATGGAACTGGCCTGTGAATCCCATTCCCACATGCTGCCTTCTTTATATTATAGCTTAAGAATAAAAGACTGGTTCATGCCAAACAGTATTTCTGCCTGATTTTAGTTTGGGGAAACAAAGGAAACTGCAGTAATGGTAACAAAAATGCTGTATACATCAGTTTGAAAATAATAAACATATAACATTAGCAAGTGTTGCAATGCTCCTGTTGTTTCAGAACTGTCTTCTATTAAATAAATGCAATACTTTTCTTCAAAGAAAATAAATGAAATAAATCCCAAAGAATTACATCTGATTTCTAAATAGAATTCATATTATTTTTAATGAAAAAATATTATTTTTATTCCTGAACTGAGTTTCATATTTTTGTTTTCAAAATTTCCAATAACAACAGGCCAAGGAAAAAAAGAAAACATAATAAGAACAATTTCAGTAACTAGAACATTTCAGGAATCCTCTCACCCAGGGCTTTCCTAGAAAAGTCCTAAATACTCCCAAGCATTTATTCCAGTGTTTAGATTATGACTCCAACAATTTAGCATTAAAGTGTTCTTCAACTCACGTCACAAGTAAGAACTTATCTTTCGCTTTGGTCTCACCTGTCTCCTCTATGTAAATAAAAGAATAATATTCATAGAAGCATCTCTTTTAGCCTTTTATTGCAAACAACAATTCTGAAGATCATATTTGCATTTGAAAATCAAATGTAACATTTAATGTTATAATGTCTAGTTATTTCAGTCCTTCAGATCTTCCCATACACTTTTTTCAAAGATTCCTATTGAATAAAAGACTGAATCACAATGAACCACAACTCTTACAATCCCTAACAAGAAGTCACTAGCAATCATGTTAAGAATTAGATTTGCAGAACTTCTCTAGGGATGTTAGATTCTTGTAGAGTTATTCATCCCAACTGTGGAAGCTCATCTCATGTTAAAACAGTATCCAGGAGATGATTTTATTCAGAGGTCAAAGAATGGAGAAGGGAAATATTTACTCACAAATCAATTTCTCAACTCCCAGGGAGTTGAGAGGTTACAAATGTATGTTACAGATAATGAGGAAGAAAGATAGTTTATTAAAAAGAAGGAATATGCATGTCTTTATTTTTATGGAAATAGGTAGAGATCTTCAAGGAACTCAAGTGCTCCCCATATTTTACTCCTTTTATGAAAACCTCAGGGAAAGTCATTGTTAGAGATCAAGGCCATCTGTGGAGTCAAAGCCACCCTAGATGTCCTTGGTCACTGTTTTTTTTTTTTTTTTTTTTGTGTGTGTGTGTGTGTGATCATTCTCTGGAAAGATTTCAGATGAGGTTCTCAGAATAGCTCAGGCATGAGTTTAATAGAAGCAACAGGAAAAAGGAAGACTCTCAAGGGAGACAATGGATTCTCTCAAAGAAGAGAGATAGGGTGCAGCCCTCCTGACCTCTAAGTTTATTTGGGATCCCAGGGAAGTTTTCATAGAGTCATACAAGATCCACCTCTTGACTTTTCGCTGATAGAAGGATTGCATTAGACTTTCAAGTCAACACTGCACAGGGTCTTTCCCCATGAGGAGAGATTTCAATATTATAATGACATATTAAAAATTTAAAGCAACTCTAGATCACCTTGGCCCATGCTGATCACTTTTAAATAGAACTTGTTCTATAGATTTTATGGTAGTATACTTTGCTTTTAATTACTCTATCTCATTGGTTTTTGGAATCTGGCCTAAATGGAGGTCACAAAAGCCCTCCTTCAGAGAACTTGTGTTCTTCTTACCAGCAGGCAGGAGTCTTTGGCCCTGCATTTCTCCTGAAGATAACAGGTTGTTAACTGAGGAATCTTATTAGACTTAGGCTAGAGAGAACTGCAGGTAAATTGCTTCTAAAAAGAAATCATGTGGAGGTCAGCACAGTTTATAGAATTGTCCCCTGAACCCTATGTTTCCACCACTCACATCTATTATCTATCATCATCGCCCTTTCTCTTCTGCTTTCCCAAGGCTGGCCTCACTAATCTGGCACTGTGACCAGATGACCAACAGCAGAGAGGGGTGGTTACAAAATTTTAGAATCTGGAGATCCAAGGGAAAAACAAGAGGAACAAGCTAAGGTCAATATGAGTGCTTGAGTTAGAATTTACCAGTAGCTTTACAGCATAGGATCTAAAACCTAGTCCTTCTGAAATAGAGAACTCCTGAATTTCACATGAGAATAAAAACTCCCACAGGCTGAAGATAGATGTCAAGGAAACTAAGACTGACAGATTCTCTGGCTAAGTACAGCCTAGGTATATGTACATATGTATATTGCTTACCTCTCTTTTCTATAAATTGTACCCCTTTTTACCTCTCTTTTCTATAAATTGTACCCCTTTTGTGGCACCAGCAGAAAAGCCAGCATCCTAGCTCCTTCTCCCCAGTTTTATCAGTTTCTCAACTCCATGGGAGTAGAGAGAGGTACAAATATAGTATACAAATAGTGAGGGAGTGAAATAGGATAATAAAAAGGAGAATTCTCTCTCTCTCTCTCTCTCTCTCTCTCTCTCTCTCTCTCTCTCCTCTCTCTCTCTCCCTCCCTCTTTTCCTCTCTCTCTCTCTATTTATGGGAATAGGCAGAGATCTTCAACAAACTCAAGCAACAGGTATTTTTCATTCCTTTCATGAAAACCCCAGGGAAGTCATTGTTAGAGACTACAATCTGGAGATCCAAGGGGAAAACAAAAGATTCAGCTAGGGTACATAAAATTCATTTTTTCATTATTCACTTTTATGTGGGTGAGCAGCCTAATCTGTTCAGCAGAGATCCAGGTAAAATCCCTGGATTGGCTGATTGGTAACATTTCCACACATGTCTCCACATTAAGGTCAACATTCCTGTTTCCTTCCAGTTTATAATTCAATCATCATCATAACAACCACTTATTGTGAACAGAAACTCAGGAGAGAACAACAGCACTATTATCTCAAAATTCTGAGCAGACCTGCAGTAACAAATGTATTTTAACTGAGGGAAGTGATGCACAACTATGAGCCCAGGTGCTTAGGAATATGAGGCAGAAACCCAGCCTCGGGGATTTAAGAAGACCCAGACTCAAAATAAAATTTGGCCAAAAAAAAAGAGTTGATAAAATAACTAACATTTTTTTTTATTTCTTAAAATATATGAAACAAACCTCAGCAATTTAGCAAGACCCAGTCTCAAAACTGAAAATAATAATTTTTTAAAAAAGATTGTGGGTAGAACTCAGTGGTAGAGTTGTTTCCTAATATGAATGATGTCCTGGATTGAATCCCTAGCACCACAAAATATTGAAATAATGAAGGAATTCCCATTATAACCCAGTAAACAAAAGTACAAAAGTGTGTGTGCACGTGTTTTCTGTGTCTGTGTGTGTTTATTGTACAAGTGCATAAACTCCAGAAAACCACAGATTGATCTAAATTATTATATAAGACCCTATAATCTATGAGCAGTGGCATTGTCTCAAATCAAATGATATCTCAGTATGTATGCAGGACTATAGAATTGGTAGCATCACTACCATCAATGTATTATGCCTAAAATAAACATGGATTTGAAGTTTAACTGAATTTATTTAGCACTGTGGATTCAATCAGCAGATACTAAAATTAAAACTAAAATAGAGGTAGTGCTCTAAATATTTTGGACATTAAGGGATATTTTAAGTATGCAAGAAAAGCACAGGAAACAAAACCATTGCCTAGAGTTTTTATTTCCAGAATGAGGACGAAGGCTCACAGACTTGCCCTAAGATGACAGGGCTGGGTGGCGGCGGGGGTCAGACATCATAATTCATTTGAGAATTCTTTAAACATCTCAAGGACAGAATGTTTTTATATTTTCCCTTTACATACAATTGTTTATTAGTCAGCATATAGTTTAATCCAGCTACTAATTAATAAAATATTCTGGCTTTATTACCAGTGACTAATAAGCTGCTCGTGTGTACACTGTTTGTTCTGTAAACACTTAGAAGTCATCATTTGGGATAAACATGGAACTTTTAAAAATTCTTTTTAATTCCTGCCAAATTTATCTCCTTAACCTTAAAAGACTGAATGTAAATTGCTAATTACAATCAGGTCCTCGCTAGGATATGAAATTTGAGGTAATACCATTCTGTAGAGATATACTTATTAGGTTACAAATCTATTAAACACAAATGTCTCAGGGCACAGTCTGAAAGAAGAGATTTTGGTGGAACAATGTGAACAGTGAATCAGATGAGATTAATAGTAGTTAATTGTATTCCATATAATAAAATAATCTTCCATGAATCAATACTAGTATAGCAGTTTAATAAATGAAGAAGAAGGGAAAAATCTTTCTTCCAGGAAAATTTAAAACTGCATAAAAATTAACCATTTTTAAAACACCCATCCTTAGATTGACATAACACCAATTACAACATGTTCCAAATGTGGATGTCAAAATTCATCAATACAAATTTAAGAACAAACAGGATATTTGCATAACCCAAGTTTGTCTCCCAAGATATGTCTTAATTACAAAGGGAAAATGATAACTCTACATTGACATCCTGGCAAATATCACCTCCTCCAAGGCTGACATCATTAGCAATGAAATGCACCAACATCACACACCCCTGATACCATGCACTGAAAAGGCCCTTTACTGCTGTGGTATTTTTCTCAGAAGGCAGGACTTCAATGTAATCAGGAGAAAACACCAAACAAATATAATGAGATGCATTCTACAAATAAACTGATTGGTATCTTCAATGGTGTCAAGATCATGAGGGAAAAAAGTCCAATAATAATATTACAGGAAGGGGGAAACTAGATATACAGCAGTGAATTGTAATGTGAGAACCTGGATTGGACCTGAACAGAAAAAAGGTAGTGGAAAAACTATAATCTTTGAATAAAGTAGGTAACTAATAGTATTTCAAATAATTTAATTAGTAATATTAATCTAAAAATAATACTATAGTAGTCTGCAATGTGTTTTATTAGTTTTGATGGTTGTACTCTAATTATGCAAGATATTATGTAGACTCTCAACTTTTTTTGAACCTTTTCATTAAGTCAACAATTGTTTCAAAACTAAATAAAGACAAGGGAAGAAATAACCCAAACAACATATGAACCAAGGACCTCAGTAGACACTTTTCAGGAGCCTGAGGATGAGAGGTCCTGAAGTTGGGAGCTAATGAGCACAGAAGGAGAGGGTTTAGTGACTAAAGAGAGAAAAACCCAGAGCAAATCAGAGAGACCAGGATTGGGAAGCTCCAGGCAGGAGAGGGAGAGGATACTGGGGGGTCAAGTCCTCTCACCCTGGTTAAGACAACTCCACCTACTGGAAGAGAAGAGAAGCAGAAAAGAAATGGAATTCTAAGAGCTTTTGTTTTTGTTGTTGTTGTTATTTTCTTTCTTATTCTTCCTCCTCTACCCTTCTATCCTCTGGTCCTCATAACCCCAACATATGTGAAACCAAGAACTTTACTTGAAATAGAACTATGAGAACTGAGTCACATGAATAATATAATATAGATGAATTGGATAAGGCCCCTCTTTTTTTTTAATTCTTTTTTCTTTTTTTCTCTTTCTCCTCTCCCTTTTTTCTTTCACTCTCTCTCTTTCTTTCCCTTTTTTCTTCTTTCTTCTTTTTGTACCCTCCAAATTATACTATTTTAACAGCCTGTAATTTTCTAAATACATATCTATGTCTATTTTTATGTACTCTACTGTCCCCCCAAGTACTTGTCTACCCTAAATTACCTCCTGTCTACTCCTTTGCTTCTAACCCCCTTAATTGGAGTTCTCCTTTAAATTTCCTAAGTTATATTAACCCCATACCCTCATATCTTTCCCCCTTAGCATATAGTCCTATGCCTGACCCCAGTTTCATTGTCCACCACCAGAAACTGTACACCTTTTATGAAACTATTGATTATATTTTAAATAATAATTGACCCCAACATTTCTGGACATTGAGACTACTATAAATGTCTTAATAACAATAATTTGTTCATAGGTTATGTACTGTTAATATTAGGATCTGTTAACATTGTCCTTCCCCACAAAGGGCGGATCTTGGAACCTTATAAGAGCTCTACAAATCTATAGGGTAAAAACAATAACACACCAGTCTAATAGAATTGGAAACAAAGAAACACAGGCAACATGAAAGACAAGGGAAGAAATAACCCAAACAACATATGGGCCAAGGACCTCAGTAGACACTTCTCAGAAGAGGATATACAATCAATCAATAAATATATGAAAAAATGCTCATCATCTCTAGCAATCAGAGAAATGCAAATCAAAACCACTCTAAGATATCATCTCACTCCAGTCAGAATGGCAGCTATTAGGAAGACAAACAACTATAAGTGTTGGTGAGGGTGTGGGGGAAAAGGTACATTCATATATTGTTGGTGAGACTGCAAGTTGGTGCAGCCAATTTGGAAAGCAGTATGGAGATTCTTTGGAAAACTGGGTACAAAGGAGAGACCCCTCCAACCTAGGTGTGTGGGGGGGCATATACCACCACTTGCAGGGTAGAGGAGACTCCCACCTCCAGGAAGGAGACCCTTCCAACCTGCGTATTGGGGGGAGCACCATGGTAGAGGGGAGTCCCTCTTCCAGGGGGGAGACCCCTCCAAATTATGTGTAAGGGGGGCTCTGAATACCATCACACCCAGGATAGAGGGGACCCCCTCCACAGAAAGGAGACATTCCTACCTGGGTCTCAGGGGGAGCTCCTTATACCATCGCACCTAGGGTAGAGGGGAGTCCCTCTCCAGGGGGGAGTCCCACTCAACCTGTGTATAATGGGGAATTCCACATACCATTGCACCCAGAGTAGAGGGGATTCACCCCAACAGGGGGAAGACCCCTACAACTTGGGTGTCAGGTGGAGCACCATATATCATAGCACCCAGGGTAGAGTGGGTTCCCCCCTCTAGGGGGAGACCCTTCCAGACTGGGTGTCTAAGGGAGCTCTGTATACCATTGCACCAAGGGTAAAGTGGATTTTCTATTCCAGGGGAGAGATCCCTCTACCCTGGTTTTTCGGGGGAGCTCCCCACCACACCAAGGGTAGAAGGGACTCTCAGCTTCTGGGTGGAGGCCCCTCTATCCTGTGTGTCAGAGGGAGATCCCCACTGCACCCAGGGTAGAGGGCACTCCGCCCTTCAGGGAAGGACCCCTCCAACCTGGGTATCAGGAGGAGCTCCTTGTACAACCATACCAGGGTAGAGGGAACTCTGCTCTGCAGAGGGAGACCCCTCCAACCTGAGTGCCTGGAGAGATCCATATACCACCTGACCCAAGGTAGAAGGGACTCTGCCCTCTAGGGGGGAGACCCCTCAAACCTGGGTGCCAGGGGAGCTTCATGTACCACTGCACCCAGAGTAGAGGTGAATCCCTGCTCCAGGCGGGAGACTACTCCTGGGAGGGGGGGGAGATCTCTGAATATCACTGAACCCAGGGTAGAAGGAACTCCACACTCTAGGGGGGAGAACCATGCAACTTAAGTGCGGGGGGGGGCGGAGGGGGGGAGCTCCGAATACCACAGCAAAAACCGGAGAGGGAACTCCCCCACTCCAAAGGGAAGACCCCTCTAACTATCAGCATGTTGGGGGAGCTCTGTATATCACCGCACCCAGGGTGGGGAGCCTCTGCCCTCCAGGGGGAAGACCCCTCTAACCTGGGTATCAGGAGGAGCTCCATATACCATGCACCTAGGGTAGAAGGGAGTCCCCCCTCCAGAGAGAAGACTTCTCCATCCAGTGTGTAAGGGGGAGCTCCATATACAATGGCACCCAGGGTAGAGGGGACTCCCCTATAAAGTGGGGAGACCTCTCCAACCTGGGTGTCTAGGGGAGCTCTGTATACTATAGCACCAAGGGTTGAGGGGACTTCCTCTTCCAGGGGAGAGATTTCTCTACCCTGGGTCTCTGGGAAGCTCCCACCACAACAAGGGTAGAGGGGACTCTGCCTTCCAGGGGGAGACCTCTCCAAACTGGGGGGCAGGAAAAGCTCCTTATACCACCATACCTAGAGTAGAAAGGACTCCCCCCTCCAGGGAGGAGACCCCTCCAACCTGGTGCCAGTGTGAGCTCTGCACTTCACCTCAGCCAGGGTCAAAGGTACTTTCCCCTCTAGCGGGGAGACCTCTCCAACCTGGGTTCACAGGGAAGCAAGCTACTGCACCCAGGGTTCAGGGCACTCCCCACTCCAGGGTCCAGACTCCTCCACCCTGGGTGCTGGGAGAAGCTGCTTACTCCTCTCCAGCCAGGGTTAAGGGCACTCCCCCCTCCAGAGGAGAGACTCATACATCCTGGGTGCCTGGGGGAGCTCCACACACTGCCACACCCAGACTCAAGGGGACTCCCCCCTCCTCTGGGTGCAAGATCATTCCACCCTGAGTGTCAGGGGGAGCTCCACATGTTGATGTAGCAAGGGTACAGGGTACTCCCTTCTCCAGGGGCAAGACACCTCCAATTTTCATGCCATCTGGAGTTCCACACGCTGCAGCAGGCAAACTCTAGGGGACTCCCATTACTAGTGGAGAGACCCTTCCACCCTGGGTGCCCAGGGAGCTCTGCACACTGCTGCAGCCAGGGTCCAGGGCACTCCCTTCTCCAGGGGCGAGACCTTTCCAACTTGGGTGCCTGGGGGAGCTACTAGCTGCCTCAACCAGGGTCTAGGGCACTCCCCACTCCAGGGGGAGACCCCTCCACCCTGGGTGCTTGGGAGAGCTCTACAGGCCTTCGCATCCAGGATAGAGGAGACTCCCCACTTAAGGGGCGACACCCCTCCACCCTAGGTCCCAGGGGAGCTCCGCACGCTGCTGAAACTAGGTAAGGGGACTCCCCTGTCCAGGTGCCAGACCCCTCCATTCTGGGTGCCAGGGGTAGCTTCGCATACCCCTTCATTCAGGGTCGAGGAGACTCCCCCATCTAGGGGAGAGACCCCTCCACCCTGGGTGCCTGGAGGAGCTCCTTACTTTGCCCCAGAAAGGGTCCAGGGAACTCTCCCCTCAAAGGATGTGACCCCTCTACCCTGGGTGCAGGTGGTAGTTCTGCATGTCACCACACCCAATCTTGAGGAAACTCCCCCCTCAAGATTGGAGATCCCTTCACCCTGGGTGCCAGGGTGAGCTCCGCATGCTGCTACAGCCAGGTTTGAAGGGACTCCCCATTCTAGTGGTGAAACCCCTCCAATCTGGGTGCCAGTGGGAGCTCTGGACACTTCCCCAAACAAGGTGGAGGCACTCCCCTCTCCAGCGGGGAGACCCCTGGAAAATGGGTGTGCAGTGGGGGGGAGCTCCGCATGCAGCCCTCAAGGGGGAAGACCCCTCCAACCTGGGTGCGGGGGGGGGCTCCTCATGTAGCCACAGCCAGAGTAGAGGGCACTCCTCCCTTCCAGAGGGGAGATCCACTTGACCTGGTGCGCGGGGTGGGGGGGTGGGGGAATGGAGCTCCCCACACCACCACAGCCAGGGTGGAGGGCAATCCTCTCTCCAGGGAGGAGACCCCTGGAACTGGGTGCCTGGGGGAATTCTGCATGCCACCCTCCAGGGGAGGAGACCCCTCCCAACTGGGTTGGGGGAAAGGCTCCGCATGCCACTCAGCCAGGATCCAGGGTACTCCCCCATCCAGGGGGGAGACCCCTCAACCCTGGGTGTCAAGGGGAACTCCAAAATTCATTGCAGCCAGGGTGGAGGACACTCCCTTCTCCAGAGATGTGACCCCTGAAACCTGGTTGCCTGGGGCAAGCTCCAAACGTCAGAGCAGCCAGGGTGGAGGGCACTCCCTTCTCCATGGGCAAGAAACCTCCAACCTGGGTGCAGGTGGCAGCTACACAAGCCGCCACAGACAAGGTCCAGGGCACTTCCCCTCCAAGGGGGAGATCCCTCCAACCTGGTGCCAGGGTGAGCTCTGCACTTCACCTCAGCCAGGATCAAAGAAACTTTCCCTTCCAGAGGGGAGACCCCCTCCAACCGGGGTTCCCAGGGGAGCCCTCCAAGCCACTGCACCCAGGGTGGAGGACACTCCCCCCTCCAGGGTCCAGACTCCTCCACTCTGGAGAGAAGCTCCTTACTCCGCCCCAGCCAGGATTGAGGACACTTCCTCCTCCAGAGGCGAGACCCATCCATCCTGGGTGCCAGGGGGAGTTCCACACACTGCGGCACCCAGGCTCAAGGAGACTCCCCCTTCCTCCTGGCGCAAGATCACTCCACCCTGAGGGCCAGGGGGAGCTCCACATGCTGATGCAGCAAGGGTACAGTGCACACCCTTCTCCAGGGGCAAGACACCTCCAACTTCCATGCCATCTGGAGTTCCACACACTGCTGGAGACAATCTGTAGGGGACTCCCATTACCAGGGGAGAGACCCCTCCACGCTGGGTGCCGGGGGGCGGGGGGGAGGAAACCTCCTCACCTAGCTGCAGCCAGGGTTGAGGGGAATCCCCCCTCCAGGTGCAAAACCCCTCCACCCTGGGTGCCGGAGGACCTCCACACATCACTGCACCCAGGCTCCAGAGGACTTCCTACTCAAGGAGCGAGACCCCTCTACCCAGAGTGCCTGGGGTGGCACTTCAGCTGCTGCAGCCAGGGTCGAGGGCACTCCCGCCTCCAGGGGCAAGACCCCTCCATCCTGGATGCCTGGGGGAGCTCCACATGCCACAGCACCCAGGCTCCAAAGGCCTCCCCACTGCAGGGGCGAAACCCCTCCACCATGGTGCTGGGGGGACCTCAGCTTGATGGTTTACCCAGACCCAAGGGGACTCCACCCTCCAGGGCGAAAACTCTCTAACTTGATGCAGCCAGGGTGGATGGCACTCCCCCTCGAGGGTGGAGACCCCTCCGACCTAGGTACCAGGGGGAGCTCCCCAGATGGTGCAGGGAGGGCACTCCCCCTCCAGGGACGTGACCCCTCCACCCTGGGTGCTTGGGGGAGCTTCACACACCACTGAAACCAGGGTCAAAGGGACTGCACCTTCTAGGGGCGAGACTCCTCCACATTGGGTGCCAGGAGGAGCTGCATACTTCACACCAACCAGGATCTAGGGCACTTCCCCCTCCAGGGGCAAGACCCCTTCACCCTGGGACCTAGGAGAAGCTTATTACTTGGCCCCAGCCAAGGTAGAGGGCATTTTCTCCTTTAGGGACAGGAACCCTCCCCCCTGAGTGCCAGGGAGAGTTCTGCATGCCACCAGACCCAGGCTAGAGGGGACTTCCTTTTCCAGGAACAGGAACCTGCTACCCTGGGTGCCAGGAGAGCCCACAGGATGTCTTACCCGAACTCGAGGGGACTCCCCCCTCCATGGGCGAGACCCCTCTACCCTGGGTGCCAGTGGAAGCTCCCCAGGCCTCAGCACCCAGTCTCCAGGAAACTCTCCCCTCAAGGGGTGAGGCCCCTCCACCCTGAGTGCCAGGGGGAGCTTTGCACATTGCTGCAGCCAGGGTCAAGGGGACTGCCCCTTCTAGGGGCCCCTCCACACTGGGTGGCAGGAGGAGCTCTATACTCTACCCCAGCCAGGGTCGAGGGCACTCCCTCTTCCAGGGGAGAGACCCCTCCACCCTGGGTGCCAGGGGTAGCTCCACACGACACTGCATCCAGGGTCAAGGGGATTGCCTCCTCCAGGGGCGAGACCCTTCCACCCTGAAAGCCACCACAGCCAGGGTCCAGGGGAATCCCCCTTTCAGGGGCTGGACGCCTCCACTCTAGGTGCCAGGGAAAGTTCTGCATGACTCTGCATCCAGGGTCCAGGGGACTCCCCCCTCCAGGGGCAATACCCCTCCACTTTGGGTGCCTGGAGGAGCTCCTTACTCTGCCCCAGCCAGGGTTGAGGGCACTCCCCCCCTCCAAGAGAAGATCCCTCCACCCTGGGTCCTGGGGATAGCTCCACAAGCTGCTGCAGCCAGGGTCCAGGGAAGTCCCCTCTCCAGGGGTGGGACCCAACCACCCTAGGTGCCAGGGAGCTCTACAAGCTGCTGCACCCAGGCTTGAGGGGACTCACCCCTCCAGGCTCGAGACCCCTCCACCCTAGAAGCCTGGGGAGCTCTGCATGCTGCTGCAGCCAGGGTGGAGAGCACTGCCCCCTCCAGGGGCATGACCTCTCCACCCTGGGTGCTGGGGGTGGCTCCACAGGCCGCTGCAGCCAGGGTCCAGGGGACTTCCCCCTTCATGGGTGGGACCCCTGCAACCTAGGTGCCAGGGAAAGCTCTGCAAGAGTGACCAGGTTCCAGGGCAGTCCCCACTTCAGGCTTGAGACCCCTCCACCCTGGGTGCCTGGGCTCGCTCCACAGCCACTTCAGCCAGGGTTGAGGGCACTCTCTTCTCCAGGGGCAGGACCCCTCCACCCTGAGGGTCTGGGAGGTGGGTGGAGCTCCGCAGGCCTCCTCATCCAGGCTCTAGGATACTCCCCCCTCAAGGGGCAAACCCCCTCAACCATGGGTGCCAGGGGGAGCTCTGTTCGCCACCCCAGCCAGGGTGGAGGACACTTTCTCCTCCAGGGGTAGTACCCCTCCACTCTAGGAGCAGGGGGGAGCTCTGTAGGCTGCTGCAACAAGATTCCAGGGGTCTCAAGGGAGCCCTTCACCCTGGGTGATAGAGGGAGCTTTACAGGTAGCCTCAGCTAGGGTCCAGGGGAATCCCTCTTCCAGGGGCAAGACCTTTCCTTCCTAGGTGCAGGGGGTCTTTCCACACCCCATTGCAGCCAGAGTCAAGGGGACTTCCCCATACAGAGGCGAGACCCCTCCACCCTAAAATCCCTGGAGAGCACCTCAAGCCAATGCAGTTAGGGTCCAGGGCACTTCCCGCTACACATTCTAGACCTCTCCTCCCTGGGTTCCAGGGGAATCTCCTCAAGCCACTGCAGCCAGGGTTGAGGGCACTCTACCCTCCATGGGCGAGACCCCTCCACCCTGGGTGATGGGGGAGCTCCACACGCCGCTACCACATCCACGCTCCAGGGGACTCCCTCCTCCAGGGCCTGGACCCCTCTACCCTGGTGTCTTGGGGTCGCTCAGCATGCCGCTGCAACCAGAGTCCAGGGGACTCTCCAGGGGCGAGATCCTTCCACCCTGGGTCCAGGGAAGCCCCAAACGCCACAGCAGCCAGAGTCGAGGGCACTCCCCCCTCCAGGGGTGAGACCCCTTCACCCTGGGTGCCAGGGTGAGCTTGGCACTCTGCTGAAGCCAGGGTTGAGGGGACTCCCCACTCCAGTTACCAGACCTCTTCACCCTGGTTACCTGGAGAAGCTCCTCATGCCACTGCAGCCAGGGTCCAGGGGACTTCCTTCCAGGGCGGGACCCTCCAACCTAGGTGCCAGCACAAGCTCTGCAAGGGCACTCCCCCCTCCAGGCTTGAGACCCCTCCACCCTGAGTGCCTGGGGCCGCTCAGCAGCCATTTCAGCAGGGTCGAGGGGACTGCCTTCTCCAGGGGCAGACCCCTGCACCCTGGGTTCCGAGGGGGTGCTCCTCAGGCAAAGGCACCCAAGCTAGAGGAGACTCCTCCCTCAAGGGGCAAAAGCTCTCCACCCTTGCTGGGGGGAGCTCCCTTTTTCACCCCAGCCAGGGTGGAGGGCACTTTCTGCTCCAGGGGCCAGATCCCTCCTCTCTAGGTGTAGGGGGGAGCTCTGCATGCTGCTGAAGCAAGATTCCAGGGGACTCCCTTCTCCAGGAGTGGGACCCCTCCACCCTTGGTGCCTGAAGGAACTCCACATGCTGCTGCAGCCAGGAGGATAGTCCCCTCTCTAGGGGGGAGAACCCTCCAACCTGGGTGCCAGGATGAGCTCCACACCACTGCAGCCAGGGTTGAGGGCACTTTACCCTTCAGGGGTTAGACCCCTGCACCCTGGGTGTTGGGGGGAGCTTTGCATGCAGCCTCACCCAGGCTCCAAGGGACTCTCCCCTTCAAGGAGGAGACCTCTCCAACCTGGGTGTCAAGGGGAGATCAGCTTGATGCTGCAGCCAGGTTCAAAGGGACTCCCCCATCCAGGGCCTGACAACTCCATGTTGGGTTCCAGAAGGAGCTCCTTACTCTGCCCAAGCCAGGTTCCAGGGTACACCCCCCCCCGTGAGACTGCTCCATCTTAGGTGCCAGGGGTAGCTCTGCCCCTGGCACACCACACACTGCTGTAGCCAGTGTGGAGGGGATCCCCCAACCAGGGGCAAGACCCCTTCACCCTGCGTGCTGAGGGGAGCTCCTTACTCTGCCTTAGCCAGGGTCAAGGGCACTTCCCAATTCAGGAATGAGACACCTCCCCCTGGATGCCTGGGGTAGCTCCACACACCACTGCAGCCAGGGTCCAGGGGACTCCCCCATACAGGAGAGAGACCCATCCAGCCTGTGTGCCAAGAGGATCTCCTTACTCTGCCCCAGTCAGGGTCAAGGACACTCCCTCCTCCAGGGACAAGACCCTCTCCAACCCTTGGTGCCCGGGGTAGGGAGCTCTGCAAGCTGCTGCAGCCAGGATGGAAGGGACTCCCCCCTCCAGGAGCGAGATCCCTCCACCCTTGGAGCAGGAAGTATCTGCCCATGCTGATGCAGCCAGGGTCTAGGGCACTCCCTTCTCCAGGGGCGAGAAGACTCTAACCTGTGTGCCAGGGGAAGCTCCTCAGGCCTCTGCAGCCAGCCTTAAGGGGATTCCCATCTCCAGGGGCGAGATAACTTCACCCTGGGTGCCAAGGGGAGCTCTGCATGCTTCTGCAGCCAGGGTCTAGGGGACTCCCCCCACCAGAAGCAAGACCCCTCCACCCTGGGTGAGGTGGAAGCTCCACACTCCACTGCACACAGTGGAGAAAAATCCCCCCTCCAGGGGCTAGACCCCTCCACCCTGGGTGCCAGGGAAGCTCCACACACAGATGCATCCAGGGTCAGAGGGGTCTCCCTCCTCCAATCAATGGACCCCCCACCCTAGGTAAAATGGGGAGCTCTGCATGCTGCTGCAGCCAGACTCCAGGGGACTCCCTTCTTCAGGGGAGGGACCCCTCCACCCTCGGTGCCACGGGGAACTCAGCACGCTTCTGCAGCCAGTGTAGAAGGAACTTTCTTCTCCAGGGGTGAGACCCCTCCAACCTGGGTGTCAGATGGAGCTCCACACGCCACTACATTAAGGGTCCTGAGTATTCCTTCCAAGGCGAGACCCCTCCAGCTTAGATGCAGGGGGAGCTCTGCATGAGGCCACAGCCAGACTGGAGGAGACTCACTTCTCCAGAGGCGGGACCCCTCCTCCCTGGGTGCCAGGCGGGAGCTCCACAGGATGATGCACCCAGGGTCAAGTAGACTCCCCCCTCCAGGGGCGAGACCTCTCCACCTTGGGTTCCAGGCAGAGCTCTGCATGCTGTTGCAGCCAGGGTCTATGGGACTCCTCTGTCCAGGAGACCACTGTCTATGGGACCACTCCACTGTGTATGATGCTGCAGCCAGACACCAGGGGACTCCCTTCTCCAGGAGCGGGACTGCTCCAAACTGGGTGCCAGAAGAAACTCCACATCACGCTGCTGCAGCCAGGATCTCGGTCATTCTCCCTTCCAGGGTAGAGACCCTTCAATCCTGGGTGTCAGCGGAAGCTCCCCACACCACTGTAGGCAGGCTGAGGGCAGTTTCCCCTTCAGGGGGAGACACCCCCACCTGGGTATCAGGAGGAGCTCCGCACTCAGCTGCAGACATGTTCAAGTGGATTCCCCATTCAAGAAGCGAGACCCCCACACACACACCCAGCATGTCTGGAGTCACTCAGCAAGCCGCTGCAGCCAGGGTTGAGGGGACTTTCCCCTCCAGGGGCAAGAACCCTCCACCCTGGGTGGTGGGGGAGCCCTGCACCCCACTGCACCCAGGCTCAAGGGGACTCCCCCCTCCAGGGGTGAAACCTCTCTACCCTGGGTGCTGGGGCAGGAGCTCTGCATGCTGCTGCAGCCAGACTCCAGGGGATGCTCTTCTCCAGGGGTAGGACTCCTCTGCCCTGGGTGCAGGAAGGAGCTTCACATGCTGCAGTAGCCAGGGTCAAGGGGAATCTCTCCTCCAGGTGAGAAACCCTTCTAACTTGGGTGCCAGGGAGAGCTTCTGCATGCCACTGCACCCAGGCTTGAGGGGAGTCTGTGTTGCATGGGCGAGACCCCTCCACCCTGGTTCCCTCAGGGAGTTTATTATGTTATCCCAGCAATGGTGGAGTTTACAGCCCAGTCCAGGAGTAAGACCTCTTCACCCTGGGAGCCAGGGGAGCTCTTCATGCTGCAGCCAAGGTCCATGGCCCTTCCTCCTCCAGGGGGGAGACTCCTCCACCCTGAATGTCTGGTGAGGCACTCTCCACTCCAAGGGCAAGATCCCTTCACCCTGGGTTCCAAGGGGAGCTCAGCATGCTGCAGCAGCCAAGGTTGAAGGGACTTCCCCCGCCAGGGGTGGTACCCCTTCACCCTATGTGCCTGGGGAGATCTGCTGTTGGAGCCAGACTTCAGGAGACTCCCTTCTATAGGGGCGGGATCTTTCTACTCTGGGTGCCAGGGGGAGTTCCGCAAGCTGTGGCACACAGGCTCCAGGAGACTTCTCTCTCAAGAGGCGATATCCCTTCGCCCTGGGTGCCAGGGGAAGCTCCAGAGGCTGCTGAAGCCAGGGTCAAGAGCACTCCCTTCTCCAGGGGCGAGACCACTTCAACCTGGGTCCCCAGAGTAGGCCACAAGCCACAGAAGCCAGGGTCCAGGGTACTCCTTCCACCAGGGACGTGTACATTCCACCCTGGGTGTAGGAGGGAGCACCACACACTGTAGCAGCCAGGAACAAGGGGAATCCCCCCTCCAGGTGAGATACCCCTCCAGCCTGGGTGCTGAGGAGAGCTCCGAATGCTGCTGCACCCAGGTTCCAGGGGACTCCCTTTTCCAGGGGCGAGATCCCTCCACTCTGGGTGCCTGAGGGTGTTTCTTATGCAGCCCCAGCCAGGGTGGAGTGCACTTCCCCATCCAGGAGCCAGGGGAGACAGGGGAGCTCTGCATGCTGCAGCCAGGGTCCATGGCACTTCAACTTACAGGGTGCAAGGGGAACTCAGCATGCTGCCACAGCCAGGGTCAAAGGACTTCCCCCTCCAGGGGCAGGACCTCTTCACCCTAGGTACCTGGGGGAGCTCTGCTTGCTGCTGCAGCCAGACTCCAGGAGACTACCTTCTACAGGGGCAGGATTCCTCCACCTTGGGTGCCAGGGGTGGGTGGGAGGCTCTGCGGGCTGTGGCACACAGGCTCAAAGAGACTCCTCCCTCAAGGGGTGAGATCCCTTCACCCTAGATGTCAGGGGAAGCTCCAAACGCCTCTGCAGCCAGGGTTGAGGGGACTTCTGCCTCCAGGGGCGAGACCCCTCCAACCTGGGTGACAGTGGGGAGATCTGGAGGCCTCTGAAGACAGGGTCGAGGGGATTTGCCCTCCAGGAGCGGGACCCCTCCAACCTAGGTGCCCAGGGAATCTATTCATGATGCCCTGGCCAGATTGGAGGAGACTCTCTTCTCCAGGGGCGGGACCCCTCCATCTTGGGTGCCAGTTCCGCATGATTCTGCACCAGGTTCAGGGGACTCCCCCCTCCAAGGACAAGAACTCTCGACCCTGGGTGACTGAGGGAGCTCTGCAGGCCACTGCACCCAACCTCTAGGAAACTTCTCCACTCCAGGGGCGAGGCCCTTAAACCCTGGGTGCCAGGTGGAGCTCTGCTCAATGCTGCAGCCAGTGACTAGGAAACTCCTCCGTCCAGGGGTGGAACCCCTCCACCCTAGGTGCAGCCAGACTCCAGGGCATTCCCTTCTCCAGGGGCAGGACCCCGCCACCCTGGGTGCCAGAAAGAGCTCTGTACCATCATGCTGTAACTAGGATCTAGGGCATTCCCCCATCCAGAGGGGAGACCCCTCAAACCTGGGTGCCAGATGGAGCTCCGCATGCCACTGCAGGCAGGGTTGAGGGCACTTTCCCTTCCAAGGGAAGACACCTCCACCCTGGGTGTCTGGGGGTGCTCCACAGCCAGCTGCAGCCAGGGTAGAGTAGACTCACTTCTCCAGTAGGGAGACACCTCCACCCAGGGTGCCTGTGCCTCTGCACCCAGGGTCCAGGGGAATCCCCCTTCCAGGGAGGGACCTCTCTACCCTAGGTGCCTGGAAGAGCTCCCCACGCAGCTGCAACCAGGCTCCAGGGGACTCCCAGCTGCAGGCTAGAGACGCCCTTCACCCTGGGTGAAGGGGGGAGCTCCACAGTCCGCTTCAACAAGGCTTCAAGGGACTCCCTCTTACTAGGGCGAGACACTTCCTCCCTGGGTACCTGGGGTCGCTCCACAGCCGCTTCAGCAGGATCCAGTGGACTCCCCCATCTGGGGGCGAAACCTCTTCACCCTAGGTGCCTTGGAGAGCTCTGCATAGTGCTACAGCCAGACTCAAGGGGACTCCCTCTACAGGTGCAGGACCCCTCCACCCTGGGTGCAGGGTGGGAGCTCTGCAGGCCGCGGCACACAGGCTCCAGGATATTCCCCCCTCAAGGGGCGAGACCCCTCCACCCTTGGTGTCAGGGGGACCTCCACATGCTGCCCCAGCAGGGTTGAGGGCATTCCCTCTCCTGGGGCAAGGCCCCTTCACCCTAGCTGCCAGGGGGAGCTTCATACACTGCCCTGCCAGCATTAAGGGCACTTTCTCCTCCAAGAAGGAAACTGCTCCACTCTGGGTGGAGGGGGGAGCTCCATACACCTCCACAGCCAAAGTCGAGGGCACTCCCCCTCCAGGGGCAAGACTCCTACACCCTGCATGCCTGGGGTCACTCCGCAGCCCCTTCAGTAAGAGTTGAGTGCAATTCTCCCCTCCATGGGTGAGATCCCTCCAACCTGGGTGCCAGGGGAAGTTCCCTATGCTGCCCCAGCCTGGGTGGAGGGCACTCTCCCCTCCAGGGCAAGACCCTTCCACCCTGGGTGCAGGAGGGAACTCCATACACCTCCCCAGCCAGGGTGGAGGGCACTCCCCCCTCCAGAGGCAAGACCCCTCTACCATGGGAGCCAGGGAGCTCTACATGCTGCAGCCAGGGTTGAGGGCACTCCCCTTTCAGGGCGAGACTCCTCCACCCTGAGTGCTGGGGGAGCTCCGCATGCCTCTGCACCCAGGCTCCAGGAGATTTCCCGCTCAAGGGGTGAGATCCTTCCAACCTGGGTGCCAGGGGGAGCTCAGCATGCCACTGCAGCCAGGGTTGAGGGTACTTTCCCCTCTATGGGCAAGACCCCTCCAACCTGTGTGCCCAGAAAAGCTGGGCATGCCGCCACAGCCAGGGTCTAAGGGACTCCACCTCCAGAGGGATATGCCTCCACCATGGATGCTGTGGGGGGAAGCTCCATATGCCACCAGAGCCAGGAGTGGGACCCCTCCACCCTGGGAGCTGGGGGAAGCACCCCACAATGCTGCAGCCAAGGTCCAGGGCACTCCGCCCTACAGGGGAAAGATCCCTCTACTCTAGGTGCCTGGGGGAAGCTCCACATACCATGGCAGCCACAGTCAAGGGGACACACCCTCCAGGGGCCAGACCCTCCAACCTGAGTGCCAAGGGGAACTCAGCATGCCATTGCAGCCAGGGTTGAGGGCATTTTTCCCTCCAGGGGGGAGACTCCTCCAAACTGGGTGCTGGGGTTGGCTCTGCATGCTGCTTCAGCTAGGATCAAAAGGAATCCCCTTTCCATTGGCAGGACCCCTTCTCCCTAGCTGCCTGGGGAGCTCCATGAGCTGCTGATCCCAGGCTCCATGGGACTCCCCCCTCCAGGCGTGACACCTCTCCACCCTGGAAGCCTAGGGAGCTCTGCATGCTGCTGCAGCCAGGTTGGAGAGCACTCCGCCCTCTAGGGGCGAGACCCCTCCACCTTGTGTGCCCAAGAAAGCTCTGCAGCCATCAAACCCAGGGTCGAGGGCACTCCCCCCTCCAGTGGAGAGACCCTTCCACCATTGTAGCCAGGGGGAGCACTCATCTCTACTGCAGCCGGGGTCCAGGGCACACCCCTCTACAGGGGGTAGACCTCTCCACCCTAGGTGCCTGGGAAGCTCCACACACTATGGCAGCCAGAGTCCAGGGGACTCTTCCCTCCAGGAGGGAGACCCCTCCACCCTAGTTGCCTGGAGGAGCTCCTTACTCCACCTCAGCAAGGGTCAAGGGCACTCCCTCCTCTGTTGGCAAGACCCCACCACCCTTGGTTCCAAGGGGAGCTCCACACACCTCCACAGCCAGGGTCCAGTGCACTCCCCCTTCCAGGGGGGAGACCACTCCACACTGGGTGACAGGGGGAGCTCTCAACACTTAGCCTCAGCCAGGTACCATGGGACTCACCCTGCAGGGGCAAGACATTTCTACCTTAGGTGCTGGGGGTCGCTCTGCATGCCACTGAAGCCAGGGTCAAGGGAACTTCCCCCTACAGGGGTGAGACCCCACCACCCTAGAAGCCTGGGGGAGCATCCCACACCACTGCAGCCCGGATCCGGGAGACTCCCCAGGTCCAGGGTGCAGGAAAGAGCTCTGAATGCTACTGCAGCCATGGTCTAGCGCACTCCCCCCCCCCAAAGGAAGAGGCCCTTTCAACTTGGGGGAGCTCTGCATGCCAGAGCAGCCAGGGTTGAGGGTACTTTCCCCTCAAGGGGGAGACCCCTAGACCTGGGTGCTCCAGGAGCTCCCTGGAGGAGACTCATTCCAGGGTTGAGACCCCTCCATCCTTGGTACTGGAGGGAGCTCAGCACACTCTGCAGCCAGGGTCAAGGGGACTCCCCCCTCCAGGGGCAATACCCCTCCACAATGGGTGCCTGCAGGAGCTCCTTACTCTGCTCCAGCCAGGATTGAGGGCACTCCCCCCTCCACGTGGGCGATCCCTCCACCCTGGGTGCTGGGAATCGCTTCATAAGCCGCTGCATCCAGGGCGAGGACTCCTCCCATCCAGGAGGGTGACCCCTTCACCCTGGGTGCTTGGAGGACCTCCTTACTCTGCCCCAGTCAGGGTCAAGGGCACCCCCTTCTCCAGGTGCCGGACCACTCCACCCTGGGTGCCTAGGGGAACTCCAAACACCACTGCAGCCTGGGTGGAGGGGACTCCCATTTCCACAGGGTGCTGCACCGAGGCTTGAGGAGACTCCTCCCTCAAGGGGTGAGAATCCTCCACCCTGGTGCAAGGGGAGCTCCTCTAGCCACTGTAGCCAGCTATGAGTGGAATTTCCCCTCCAGGGGCGAGACCCCTCCAACCTGGGGTCTGCAACCAGGGTGGAGGGAACTGCCACCTCCAGGGTGGAGACCCCTCCAACCTAGGTGCGGGGGGAGCTCTGCACACTGCTGCAGCCAGTTTCGAGGGCACTCCACCCTCTAGGGACAAGACTCTCCACCCTGGCTGCCAGGGAGTGCTCTGCATACTGCTGCAGCCAGGGTCCAGGACACTCCGTTCTCCAGGGGTGAGACCCCTTCAACCTGGGTATCTGGAGAAATTCAGCTCGCCTGCAGCCAGGGTGGAGGGTACACCCCTCTCCAGAGTGGAGACCCCTCCATCCTTGGTGCCAGGGGGAACTCTGCACACTGCCACATACAGGCTCAACTCCCCCCACCAGGGGTGGGACCCCTTCACTCTGGGTGCCAGGGGAGGCCCTCAAGCCACTGCAGCAAGGGTCAAGGGGTCTTCCCCCTTCAAGTCCAGGACCCTTACACCTTGGGTGTCCGGGGGAGCTCCACATGCAGCTTCAGCCAGGGTCAAGGGGACTCTCCCCTCCAGGGGCGAGACTCCTCCACCCTTGGTACCTGGGGTCGCTCCACATCCCACTGCAGCCAGGGTCGAGGGGAATCCACCCAGCAGGAGCAAAATCCCTCCACCATAAGTGCCTGGGGGAGCTCCCCATGCCTATGCACCCAAGCTCGAGGGGATCCCCCCCCTCCAGGGGCGAAACCTCTCCACCCTGGGTGCTGGCGGGAGCTCTGCATGCTGCTGCAGCCAGACTCCAGCGGACTTGGGACTTCCTTCTCCAGGAGTGGGACCCCTCCACCCTGGGTATCAGGGGGAGCCCCACATGCCTCACATGCCTCCGCAGGCAGGAATGAGGGGAATCCCCCCTCCAGAAGCAAGACTCCTCCACCCTGGTTGTCATGGGTGTAGCTCTGCCTGCTGCTGCAGCCAGGGTCAAGGGGACTCCCCCATCCAGGGTCAGGACCCCTCCAACCTAGGTGCCCAGGGTAGCTCTGCAAGCTGCTGCAGACAGACTAGAGGAGAGTCCCTTCTCCATAGGCAAGACCCCTCCAACCTGTGTGCCAGTGGGAGCTCCTCAGGCTGTTGCAGCCTGGCTCCAGAGAACTCCTCTCTTCAGAGGTGAGACTCCTCAACCCTGGGTGCCTGGGGGAGCTACAAAAGCTGCAGCAGCCAGGGTCCAGTGCACTTTCTTCTCCAGAAGTGAGACCTCTGGAACTAGGTGCCAGGGGCAGCTCTGCAAGCCCCTGTAGCCAGGGTCCAGGGCACACCCCCCTCCTGAAGCGAGACCCCTTCAACCTGCATGCTGGAGGGAGCTCTGCATGCTGCTGCAGCCAGGGTCCAGGGCACTCCCCAATCCAGGGGTTATATCCCTTCACCCTGGGTAGGGGGGTGCTCCACAGGCCGCTGCACCCAGACTCCAGGGGACTCCCCTCTCCAGGGGCTAAACCTCCCCACCCTGGGTGCTGGCAGGAGCTCTGTATGCTGCTGCAGCCAGACTCCAGGGGACTTTCTTCTCCTGAGGCTGGCCTCCTCCACCCTGGGTACCAGGGAGAGATCAGCACACTGCTGCACCCAGGATCAAGGGCACTCCCTTCTCCAGGAGCGGGACCACTCCACCCTGGGTACAGGAAGGAAGGAGTCCACATGCTGCTGCCACCAGGGTCAAGGAGACTCCCTGCACCAGGGGAGAGACCCCCTTCAACCTGTGTGCCAGGGAAAACTCCACATGCCACTGAACCCAGCCTCAAGGGGACTCCCTATTCCAGGCACGAGACCCCTCCATGCTGGGAGCCTGGAGAGCTCTGCATGATGCACCCAGGGAGGAGAGCACTCCCCCATCAAGGGGCAAGACCCCTCCACCTTGGGTTCCCAGGTGAGCTCAGCATACCACAGAAGCCAGGGTCAAGGGGACTCCTCCCTCCAGGGGTGGAAACCCTCTACCCTAGGTGCCTGGGGGAGCTCCCCACACCACTGCACCCAGGCTGGAGGGGACTCCCCCCTACAGGCGGGAGACACCTCCACCTAGGATACTGGGTGGAGCTCCACGCTGCTGCAACCTGGCTTGAGGAGCGAGACTCCTCCACCCTGGGTGCCTGGGGTCCCTACACAAATGCTCAACCAGGATCCAGTGGACTCCCCCTTCTTGGGGCGGTACCCCTCCACCCTAGGTAACCTGGGAAGTTCTGCATGTTGCCACAGCCAGACTCTAGGGAACTTTTTTCTAGAGGTGCGGGACCCCCAACACCCTGGGTGCCAGGGGGAGCTCCGCAGGCCTCAGCACCGAGGCTCGAGGAGACTCCCGCCTCCAGTGGGGAGATACCTCCACCCTGGGTGCCAAGGAGGAGCCCCTTACTCTGTCCAAGCCAAGATCAAGGGTACTACCCCCTCCAGAGGCGACACTCCTCCACCTTGGGCGGCCTGCGGAGATCCTCGCGCCTCCGCAGCCAAGCTTGATGGGACTCTTCCCTCCAGAAGCGAGACCCCTCCAACCTGGGTGCCAGGGTGAGATCCACAGGGTGCTGCACCCAGGCTCGAGGGGATTCCCCCCTCAAGGGGCTAGAAACCTCTACGCTGGGTGCCAGGGGAGCTCCTCACTCTGCTGCAGCCAGGGTTGAGGGGACTTTCCCCTCCAGGGCCAAGACCTCTCCAACCTGGGTTGCAGGAAGGGGGGAGCTCAGCATGCCTGCAGCCATGGTGGATAGGACTCCTGCATCCAGGGTGGAGATCTCTTCCTGCTGCAGCCAGGGTCCAGGGCACTCCCTTCTCCAGGAGCAATACCCCTCCACCCAGGGTCCCTGTGGGAGCTTGCAAACCATTGCAGACAGTCTTTGCAGACAATGTCGAGGTGATTCCTTCCTCTAGGGGCGAGACTTCTCCACCCTGGGTGCCAGGGGGAGCTCCTCATGCTGCTGTAGCCAGGGTTGAGTGGATTCCCCTACAGGGGTGAGACTCCTTTACCCTGTGTACCTGGGGAGCTCCACATGCCAATGCAGCCAGAGTCCAGGGGACTCCCTCCTCCAGTGGCAACCCCTCCACCCTGGGTGCTCATGCTGCTGCAGCTAGGGTCTAGAGGACTCCCCCAGGCTCAAGGGGACTCCCCCCTTCTCTGGGCGCAAGATAAGTCCACCCTGAATGCCAGGGGGAGCTCCACATGCTGCTGTAGCAAGGGTACAGGGCACTTCCTTCTCCAGGGGCAAGAGGCCTCCAACTCCTATCTGGAGTTCTGCACACTGCAAGAGGCAGACTGCAGGGGACTCTCATTACCAGGGGAGAGATCCCTCCACCCTGGGTGCCAGGGGTGGGGGGAGCTCCTCACCCCGCTGCAGCCAGGTTTGAGGGGAATTCCCCCTCCAGGGGCAAGACCACTCCACCTTGGGTGCCAGGAGAAGCTCCTCACGCCACTCCAGCCAGGATCAAGGGCACTCCCCACTCCAGATGTGAGATCCTTCCATGCTGGGTGCCACGGGATCTCCACACACCACTGCACCCAGACTCCAGAGGACTCCCTCCTCAAGGAGCGAGACTCTTCTACCCAGAGTGCCTGGGGTCCCACCTCAGCTGCTGCAGCCAGGGTCCAGGGGACTCCTCCTCAAGTGGCAGGACCCATCCACCCTAGGTGCTAGGGGGAGCTCTGCATGGCACCGCAGCCAGACTAGAGGCAACTCCATTCTCCAGGAATGGGACCCTGCCACCCTGAGTGCCAGGGGGAGCGCCACAGGATGTTTTACCCAGGCTCGAGGACACTCCCCTGTCCAGGGGGAGACCTCTCCACCCTGGGAGCTTGGGAAAGCTCTGCATGCTGTTGCAGCCAGGATCCAGGGCACTCCCACCTCCAGGGGCAAGACCCCTCCATCCTGGATGCCTGGGGGAGCTCCAAATGCCACAGCACCCAGGCTTTAAAGGCCTCCCCCCTCCAAGGGCAAAACCCCTCCACCTTGGTGCTGGGAGGACCTCAGCATGATGTTTCACCCAGGCTCAAGGGGACTCCACCCTCCAGGGCGAAAACCCTCCAACCTGGCATCCAGGGGGAGCTCAGCATGCCTGCAGCCAGGGTGGACGACACTCCCCCCTCCAGGGTAGAGATACCTCCATCCTAGTTACCAGGGGGAGCTCCCCAGGACCAGCAGCCAGGGTCGAGGGCACTCCCCCCTCCAGGGGCCAGACCCCTCCACCCTGGGTACTTGGGGAGCATGGAGCTCAGTGATGTGTGGACATCACTGAAGCCAGGGTCAAAGGGACTGCCCCCTCTAGGGGCGAGACCCCTCCACACTGGGTGCCAGGAGGAGCTCCATACTTCACACCAACCAGGGTCTAGGGCACTCCCTCCTCCAGGGGTGAGACTCCTCCACTCTGAGAGCTGGGTAAAGCTTCTTACTTGGATCCAGCCAAGGTAGAGGGCACTTTCTCCTTTAGGGATGTGACCCCTCCCTGCTGAGTGCCAGGGAGAGCTCTGCATGCCACCAGACCCAGGCTAGAGGGGACTTCCTTTTCCAGGAACAGGAACCTGCCACTCTGGTTGGCGGGAGAGCCCACAGGATGCTTCAACCAGGCTCGAGGGGACTCCCCCTTCCATGGGTGAGACCCCTCCACCCTGGGTGCCATGGGTAGCTCAGCACAACTCAGCAGCCATGGTCAAGGGCACTCCCCCCTCCAGGGGCGAGACCCCTCCACCCTGAGTGCCTGGGGGAGCTCCACACACCACTGAAGCCAGGGTCAAGGGGACTGCCCCTTCTAGAGGCTCCTCCACACTGGGAGGAGCTCCATACTCCACCCCAGCCAGGGTTGAGGGCACTCCCTCTTCCAGGGGAGAGACCCCTCCACCCTGAGTGCCAGGGGTAGATCAGCACACCACTGCAGTCAGGGTTGAGGGGACTCCTTCATCCAGGGGCGAGACCCCTCCACCCTGGGTGCTGAAAGGAGCTCCATACTCCTCCCCAGCCAGGGTCAAGGGGACTCCCCCTTCCAGGGGCAAAACCTCTCCACCCTGGGTGTCAGTAGGAGTTCTTTACTCTGTCCCAGCCAAGGTCAAGGAAACTCCCTTCACTAAGTGCAAGACCCCTCCACCCTGGGTGCCTGGGTCAAGGGGATTGCCTCCTCCAAGGGTGAGACTCTTCCACCCTGAAAGCCACCACAACCAGGGTCGATGGGAATCCCTCTTTTAGGGGCTGGACCCCTCCACTCTAGGTGCCAGGGGAAATTCTGCATGACCCTGCAGTCAGGTCAGGGGACTCCTCCCTCCAGGGCCATTACCCCTCCACATTGGGTGCCTTGAAGAGCTCCTTACTCTGCCCCAGCCAGGGTTGAGGGCACTCCCCCATCCAAAAGCTAGATCCCTCCACCCTGGGACCTGGAGGTTGCTCGAAAGCTTCTGCAGCCAGGGACCAGGGGACTCCCCTCTCCAAGGGTGGACCACTCCACCCTAGGTGCCAGGAAGCTCTGCAAGCCACTGCACCCATGCTTGAGGGGACTTGCCCTCCAGGTGCGAGACCCCTCCACCCTGGCAGCCGAAGGAGCTCTGTATGCTACTGCAGCCAGGGTGGAGGGCACTGCCCCCTCCAGGGGCAAGACCTCTCCACCCTGGGTGCTGGGGGTGGCTCCACACGCTGCTGCAGCCAGGGTCGAGGGGACTCCCCCCTCCATGGGTGGGACCACCCCAACCTAGGTGCCAGGGCAAGCTCCGCAAGCTACTACAACCAGGCTCCAGGGCACTCCCCCCTCTAGGCTTGAGACCCCTCCACCCTGAGTGTCTGGGGAAGGGGGGAAGCGCTGCAGGCCTCATCATCCAGGCTCTAGGATACTCCCCGCCTCAAGGGGCAAAACCCCTCCACCATGGGTGCCAGGGGGAGCTCCATTCGTCGCCCCAGCCAGGGTGGAGGGCACTTTCTCCTCCAGGGGCCAGATCCCTCCTCTCTAGGTGTAGGGGGGAGCTCTGCATGCTGCTGCAGCAAGATTCCAGGGGACTCCCTTCTCCAGGGGTGGGACCTCTCCACCCTGGGTGCCTGAAGGAGCTCCACACACCACTGCAGCCAGGGTTGAGGGCACTTTTCCCTCCAGGTAGACCTCTCCATCCTGGGTGTCTGGGGAGCTCCTCATGCAGCTGCAGGCTTGGTTGAAGGGACTCCTCCCTCCAGGGGCCAGACATTTCCACCCTAGGTGCAGGGGGGAACTCTGCATGCTGCTGCAGCCAGGGTCCAGGGCACTCCGCCCTCAAAGGGAAAGACCTCTCCAACCTGTGTGCCAAGGGGAGCTCTGCACACCACAGCAGCCAGGGTTGAGGGTACTTTCCCCTCCAGGAGTGAGACCTCTAGACCTGGGTGCCAAGGGAGCTAAGCAAGCCACTACAGCCAGGGTCGCAGAGATTCTCCCCTGCAGGGGCAAGACCCCACCACCCTTGCTGCCGAAGGGAGATCCTCAAGCCCCTGCAGCCAGGGTCGAGGGGACTCGCCCCTCCAGGGGCTATACCCCTCCACACTGGGTGCCTGGAGGAGCTCCTTACTTCACCTCAGCCAGGGTCAAGGGCACTCCCTTCTCCATTGGCGAGATCCCTCCATGTTTGGTGCCAGGGGGAGCTCTGCAAGCCTCCACAGCCAGGGTCCAGTGCACACATCCCTCCAGGGGGAAGACCCCTTTACTCTTGGTGACAGAGGGAGCTCCACAAGTAGCCTCAGCTAGGGTCGAGGGGACTCCCGGCTCCATGGGCAAGACCTTTCCTCCCTGGGTGCAGGGGGTCGCTCAGCAGGCCACTACAGCCAGAGTCAAGAGGACTTCCCCATACAGAGGAGAGACCACCTCCACCCTAGACGCTGTTGGGAGCACCTCACGCCAATGCAGCCAGGGTCCAGGGCACTCCCTGCTCCATGTTCCAGACCTCTGCACCCTGGGTTCCAGGGGAATCCCCTTAAGCCGCTGCAGCCAGTGTTAATGGCACTCTACCCTCCAGGGGCGATACCCCTCAACCCTGGGTGATGGGGGAGCTCTGCAGGCAAGCATCCATCACATTCAGCCTCCAGGGGACTCCTTCCTCCAGAGGCCGAACCCCTCTACCCTGGGGTCTTGGGGTCGCTCAGCATGCCACTGTAACCAGGATCCAGGGAAATCTCCCCTCCAGGGGTGAGATCCTTCCACCCTGGGTCCGGGGGAGCCCTAAACGCCACAGCAGCCAGGGTCCAGGGCACTCCCTGCTCCAGGGGCGAGACCCCTCCACCCTGGGTGCCAGGGTGAGCTCTGCACACCACTGAAGTCAGGATTGAGGGGACTCTCCACTCCAGAGACCAGACCCCTCCACCCTGGTTACCTGGGGGAGTTCCGCATGCCACTGCAGCCAGGGTCGAGGGGACTCCTTCCTCCAGGTGCAAGAGCCCTCCACCATGGTGCCAGGGATAGCTCTGCACACCGCTGCAGCCAGGGTCCAGGGAACTCCCCACTCCAGGGGCAAGACCCCTCCACCCGGGTGCTGGTGGTCGCTCTGCATGCCACTTCAGCCAGGGTCGAGGGGACTTCCCCATCCAGGGCAGGACCCCTCCAACCTAGGTGCCAGCACAAGCTCTGCAAGGGCACTCCCCCCTCCAGGCTTGAGACGCCTTCACCCTGAGTGCCTGGGGTCGCTCAGCAGCTGTTTCAGCCAGGGTCGAGGGGATTCCCTTCTTCAGGGGCAGACTTCTCCACCCTGGGTGCCAAGGGGGTGCTTCACAGGCCAAGGCACCCAAGCTAGAGGAGACTCCTCCCTCAAGGGGCGAAAGCCCTCCATCCTTGCTGGGGGGAGCTCCATTTGTGGACCCAGCCAGGGTGGAGGGCACTTTCTCCTCCAGGGGTGGGACCCTTCCTCTCTAGGTGCAGGGGGGAGCTCTGCAGGACCTCTCCACCCTGGGTGCCTGAAGGAGCTCCACATGCTGCTGCAGCCAAAATCGAGGGCACTCCCCCCTCTAGGGGGGAGAACCCTCCAACCTGGGTACCAGGATGAGCTCCACACCACTGCAGCCAGGATTGAGGGCATTTTACCCTTCAGGGGTTAGACCCCTGCACCTTGGGTTTTGGGGGGAGCTCTGCATGCAGCCGCACCCAGGCTCCAAGGGACTCTCCCCTTCAGGGAGAAGACCCCTCCAACCTGGGTGTCAGGGGGAGCTCCCCACGCTGCTGAAGCCAGGTTCAAAGGGACTCTCCCATCCAGGGCCTGACACCCCCATGCTGGGTTCCAGGAGGAGCCCTTTACTCTGCCCAAGCCAGATTTCAGGGTACTCCCCACCCCTGCCCTGAGACTGCTCCACCTTGGGTGCCAGGGGTAGCTCTGCACACTGCACACTGCACACTGCTGTAGCCAAGGTGGAGGGGACTCCCCCATCTAGGTGCAAGACCCCTCCACTCTGCATGCTGAGTGGAGCTCCTTACTCTACCTTAGCCAGGGTCAAGGGCACTCCCCAATCCAGGGGTGAGACCCCTCCCCTCTGGGTGCCTGGGGTAGCTCCACACACCACTGCAGCCAGGGTCCAGGGGACTCCCCCATTCAGGAGGTAGATCCATCCAGCCTGTGTGCCCAGAGGAGCTCCTTACTCTGCCCCAGTCAGGGTCAAGGGCACTCCCTCTTCCAGAGGCAAGACCTCCCCACACCCTTGGTGCCTGAGGTAGGGAGCTCCACAAGCTGCTGCAGCCAGAGTGGAAGGGACTCCCTCCTCCAGGAGGGAGAACCCTCCATCCTGGGAGGAGGGGGGAGCTACTCATGCTGATGCAGCCAGGGCCTAGGGCACTCCCTTCTCCAGGGGTGAGAAGACTCTAACCTGTGTGCCAGGGGAAGCTCCTCAGGCCTCTGCAGCCAGTCTCAAGGGGATTCCCATCTCCAGGGGTGGGATCACTTCACCCTGGCTGCCAAGGGGAGCTTTGCATGCTGCTGCACCCAGGGTTGAGGGCACTCCCCTCTCCAGGGGAGACGCCTCTACCCTGGGTGCCTGGTGGAGCTCACACACTGCTGCAGCCAAGGTCGAGAGACTTCCCCCTCTAGGGGTGAAACCCCTCAAACCTGTGTACAGTGGAGATCTCCACACAGCTGCTGCACCCTGGCTAGAGGAGACTGCCTTCTCCAAAAATGGGACCCCGCCACCCTGGGTGCTGGTGGGAGCTCCACATGATGCTTCACCCAGGCTAGAGGGGACTCCCCCCTCCAAGAGCTAGACCCCTTCACCCTGGGTGCCCCGGGGGTAGCTCCACAGGCCACTACTCCCAGTCTCGCGGAAACTCTTTTCTCAACCTTGGGTGCCAGGGATAGCTCCACACACAGCTTCATCCAGAGTTGAGGGGACTGCCCCCTCCATGACATGACCCCTCCTCCCTGGGTGCTCCAATGAGCTCCTTACTCCGCCCCAGCCAGGGTCTGGGGCACTCCCCTCTACAGGGGCTATACCTCTCCGCCCTGAGTGCTTGGGGTAGCTCAGCACACTGCTGTAGCCAGGGTGGAGGGGACTCCCCCCGTCCAGGGGCAATACACCTCCACTATAGGTGCCTGGAGGAGCTCCTTATTCTTCCCAAGCCAGATTGGAGTGTACTCCCCCCTCCAGGGGCGAGACCCCTTCACCCTGGTTGCCTGGTGGAGCTCCGCAGGCAGCGCAGCCAGGCTGAGGGGACTTTCTCCTCCAGCAGAGAGACCCCTCCATCCTGGATGGCAGGATGCGCTCCAAAGGCCACTGCACCCAGGCTCTAGAAGACTCCCCCATCAAGGGGCGAGACTCCTCCACTCTGGGTTTGAGGGGAGCTCCTCATGTTGCTGCTGCCAGGGTTATGGGGACTCCCCCTCCAGTGGCAAGACCCCCTCCAACTTCGGTGCCTGGGGATCGCTCCACATGTCACTGCAGCCAGGATCCAGTGGACTCCCTTGTCCAGGGGCGAGACCCCTCAACCCTGAGTGATGGGAGAGCCCTGCACGCTATTGCAGCCAGGGTCCAGGGCACTCCGGGCACCAGGGGCAAGATTCCTTCACCCGGTGCCTAGGGAGACCCGCACATGCTGCAACCAGGCTCCAAGGGATTCCCCCTTCCATGGGTGAAACCTCTCCACCCTGGGGGCTAGGGGGAGCTCTGCATGCTGCTGCAGCCAGACTCCAGGGGGCACCCTTCTCCAGGGGCAGGACTCCTCCACCCTGGGTGCCAGGGTAAGCTCAGCACGCTGCTGAAGCCAGGGTCAAGGGCACTCTCTAGTTTTGAGACCCCTCTCACCTGGGTCCCAAGGGGAGGTCCACACACCACAGAAACCAGGGTGCAGGGTACTTCTCCCTCCAGGGGCGGGTCCCCTCCACCCTGGATGCAGGAAGGAACTCCACATGCTGCAGTAGCCAGGGTCAAGGGGATTCCCTCCTCCAGTTGAGAAACCCTCTAACCTGGGTGCCAGGGCGAGCTTCCGCATGCCCCTGCTTCCAGGCTCCAGGGGACTCCCTGTTCCAGGAGTGAGACCCCTCCACCCTGGTTGCCTGAGGGAGCTTCTTACATCATCCAAGCCATGATGGAGTGAACACCCGAGTCCAGGGACAAGACCCTTTCACACTGGAAGCCAGGGGAGCTCTGCATGCTGCAGCCAGGGTCCATGGCACTTCCCCCTCCAGGGGAGAGACCCCTTCACCCTAGGTGCCAGGGGGAGCTCAGCACGCTGCTGCAGCCAGGGTCCAAAGGATTCCCCCTCCAGGCAAGGGACCCCTCCAACCTATGTGCCCAGGGAATCTGTGCATGCTGCCTAGCCAGACTGGAGAAGACTCTCTTCTCCAGGGGCAGGACCCCTCCACCCTGGGTGCCAGAGGGGAGTTCCATATGATTCTGCACCCAGGCTCAGTGGACTTCAGTAGCGAGACCCCTGAACCCTGGGTGCTGGGGGTTGCTCTGCACACTGCTGCAGCCAGGGCCAAGGGCCCTCCCTACTCTAGGGGAGATACCCCTCCACCGTGGGTGCAGGGGAAAGCTCCTCACACCGGTGCACCCGGGCTCCAGGGAATCTCTCATCCATGGGTGAGAATCCTGCACCCTGGGTGCAGGAGGAGCTCCACATGCAGATGCATTCAGGGTCAGAGGGGTCTCCCTCCTCCAATCACTGGACCCCTCCACCCTAGGTGCAATAGGGAGCTCTGCATGCTGCTGCAGCCAGACTCCAGGTGATTCCCTTCTCCAGGGGCGGGACCCTTTCATCCTGGGTGCCAAGGGGAGTTCAGCACGCTGCTGCAGCCAGTGTGGAAGGAACTTTCTTCTCCAGGGGTGAGACCCCTCCAACCTGGGTGCCAGATGGAGCTCCACACGCCACTACATCCAGGGTACAGAGTACTCCCCCTTCCAAGGGCGAGACCCCTCCAGCTTAGGTGCAAGGGGCACTCTGCATGAGGCCACATCAGACTAGAGGAGACTCACTTCTCCAGGGGTAGGACTCCTCCTCCCTGGGTGCCAGGCGGGAGCTCCTTAGGATGCTGCAGCAGGGTCAAGTAGACTCCCTCCTCCATGGGTGAGAACTCTCCACCTTGGGTTCCAGGCAGAGCTCTGCACGCTATTGCAGCCAGGGTCTAAGGGACTCCTCTGTCCAGGGGGACCACTCCACCCTAGGTGCAGGGCGGAACTCTATGATGCTGCAGCCAGACACCAGGGGACTCCCTTCTCCAGGGGCGGGACCCCTCCAAACTGGGTGCCAGAAGGAGCTCCACATCACGCTGCTGCAGCCAGGATCTAGGTCATTCTCCCTTCCAGGGTAGAGACCCCTCAATCCTGGGTGCCAGGGGGAGCTCCACACACCACTGCAGCCAGGGTAGAGGGCACTTTCCCCTCTAGGGGGTAGACCCCTCCACCCTGGGTTCCTGGGATCACTCAGTATGCTGCCACTGCACCCAGAGTCCAGGGAAATGCCCCCTCCCGGGAAGGGACCTCTCCACCTTAGTTGCCTGGAAGAGCTCCCCACGCAGCTGCAACCAGGCTGGAGGGGACTCCCTGCTCCAGACTTGAGACCCCTCCACCCTAGGTGAAGGGGGGAGCTCCACAGCCAGCTTCACCAAGGCTTCAGGGGACCCCTCCTCCTAGGGCTAGACCCCTCCACCCTGGGTGCCTGGGGTCCCTCCACAGCCACTTCAGCCAGGATCCAGTGGACTCCCCCATCTAAGGGCAAAACGAAACCTCTTCACCCTAGACGCCTTGGAGAGCTCTGCATGCTGCCACAGCCAGATTCAAGGGGACTCCCTCTACAAGTGCAGGACCCCTCCACCCTGGGTGCAGGGTGGGAGCTCTGCATGCACACCCAGCCAGGGTTGAGGGCATTCCCTCTCCTGGAGCAAGGCCCCTTCACCCTGGGTGTCAGGGGGAGCTTCATACACCGCCCTGCCAGGATGAAGGGCACTTTCTCCTCCAAGAACTAAACCCCTCCACCCTGGGTGCAGGGGAGAGCTCCACACACTGTCACAGCCAAAGTCAAGGGCACTTCCCCCTCCAGGGGCAAGACTCCTACACCATGGGTGCCTGGGGTCACTCCTTAGCCTCTTCAGTAGAATTGAGTGGAATCCCCCCTCCATGGGTGAGATCCCTCCAACCTGGGTGCCAGGGGAAGTTCCCTATGCTGCCCCAGCCTGGGCGGAGGGCACTCCCCACTCCAGGGCGAGACCCTTCCACCCTGGGTGCAGGAGGGAGCTCCATACACCTCCCCAGCCAGGGTGGAGGTCACTCCCCCTTCCAGAGGCAAGACCCCTCTACCATGGGAGCCAGGGGAGCTCTACATGCTGCAGCCAGAGTCGAGGGCACTCCCCTTTCAGGGCGAGACCCCTCCACCATGGGTGCTGGGGGAGCTCCGCATGCCTCTACACGCAGACGGAGAAGACTCCCCCTTTCAGGAGTAAGATCCGTCCACGCTGGGTGCAGCGGGGGGAATCTCTGAACGCCACTGCACCCAGGCTCCAGGAGACTTCCCACTCCAGGGGCGAGACCCTCCAACCTGGGTTCCAGGGGGAGCTCAGCATGCCACTGCAGCCAGGGTTGAGGGCACTTTCCCCTCTATGGGCGAGACCCCTCCAACCTGTGTGCTCAGAAAAGCTGGGCATGCCGCCACACCCAGGGTGTAAGGGACTCCGGGCTCCAGAGGGATATCCCTCCACCCTGGATGCTGTGGGGGGAAGGTCCATATGCCACCGGAGCCAGGGTCCAGGGAACTCGCTCCTCCAGGAGCGGGACCCCTCCACCCTGGGAGCTGGGGGAAGCCACCCCATGCTGCTGCAGCCAAAATCCAGGGCACTCCCCCCTACAGGGGCAAGACTCCTCCACCCTAGATGCCTGGGGGAGCTCCACACACCGCGGCAGCCAGGGTCAAGGAGACACCCCCTCCAGGGGCGAGATCCTCCAACATGAGTGCCAAGGGGAACTCAGTGTGCCACTGCAGCCAGGGTTGAGGGCATTTTCCCCTCCAGGGGGGAGACTCCTCCAAACTGGGTGCTGGGGTTGTCTCTGCATGCTGCTTCAGCTTGGCTCACAAAGAATCCCCCTTCCATTGGCGGGACCCCTTCTCCCTAGCTGCCTGGGGAGCTCCATGAGCTGCTGATCCCAGGCTCCATGGGACTCCCCCATCCAGGAGTGACACCTCTCCACCCTGGAAGCCTAGGGAGCTCTGCATGCTGCTGCAGCCAGGTTGGAGGGCACTCTGCCCTCTAGGGGCGAGACCCCTCCAACCTGTGTGCCCAAGAAAGCTCTGCAGCCATCAAACCCAGGGTCGAGGGCACTCCCCCCCCTCCAGTGGAGAGACCCTTCGACCCTGGTAGCCAGGGGGAGCACTCCTCTCTGCTGCAGCCACGGTCCAGAGCACACCCCTCTACAGGGGCGAGACCTCTCCACCCTAGGTGCCTGGGGGAGCTCCACACACCATGGCAGCCAGGATCCAGGGGACTTTTCCCTCCAGCGGGGAGACCCCTCCACCCTGGGTGACTGGAGGAGCTCCTTATTCCACCTCAGCCAGGGTCGAGGGCACTCCTTCCTCTATTGGTGAGACCCTCCACCCTTGATGCCAGGGGGAGCTCCACAGCCCTCCATAGTCAGGGTCCATTGCACTCCCCGCCTGCTGCAAAGGGGAGACCACTCCACCTTGGGTGACAGGGGGAGCTCTCCACACTTAGCCTCAGCCAGGGTCCATGGGACTCCCCCACACACAGGGGCAAGACATTTCCATCATAGGTGCTGGAGGTTGCTCTGCATGCCACTGAAGCCAGGGTCAAGGGAACTTCCCCCTACAAGGGCGAGACCCTTCTACCCTAGAAGCCTGGGGGAGCACCACACGCCACTGCAGCCAGGGTCCAGGAGACTCCCCCCTTCACGGGGGAGATCCTTCCACCCTGGGTGCAGGAAGGAGCTCTGCATGCTACTGCAGCCTGGTCTAGGGCTCTCCCCCCTCAAAGGCAGAGGCCCTTTCAACTTGGGGGAGCTCTGCAAGCCCACAGCAGCCAGGGTTGAGGGTACTTTCCTCTCAAGTGGGAGACCCCTAGACCTGGGTGCTCGGGGAGCTTCCGAGCCGCTGCAGCCATGGTCGAGGAGACTGCCCCCTCCAGGGTTGAGACCCCTCCACCCTTGGTTCTGGAAGGATCTCCGCCCTCCCTGCAGCCAGGGTCCAGGGGACTCCCCACTCCAGGGGCAATACCCCTCCACAATGGGTGCCTGCAGGAGCTCCTTACTCTACTCCAGCCAGGGTTGAGGACACTCCCCACCTCCAAGTGGGAGATCCCTCCACCCTGGGTGCTGGGGGTCACTCAGAAAGCTGCCATGGTGGAGAGGACTTCTCCCCTCCAGGAGGGTGACCCCTCCATCCTAGGGTCCTGGGGGAATCTTCATATACCGCTGCATCCAGGGTTGAGGGGACTCCCCCATCCAGGGGTGCCTGGAGGAGCTCCTTACTCTGCCCCAGCCAGGGTCGAGGGCACCCCCTTCTCCAGGTGCAGGATCACTCCACCCTGGGTGCCTAGGGGAGCTCCAAACACCACTGCAGCCAGGGTGGAGGGGACTCCCATTTCCACCGAGGAGACTCCCCCCTCAAGTGGCGAGACTCCTCCACCCTGGTGCCAGTGGAGCTCCTCATGAAGCTGCACCAGGTTTGAGGGGAATTTCCCCTCCAGGGGCGAGACCTCTCCAACCTGGGTTATGGAGGGAGCTCAGCACGCCTGCAGCCAGGGTGGAGGGCACTGCCCCCTCTAGAGCGGAGACCCCTCCAACCTTGGTGCTGGGGGAACTCTGCAGGCTGCTGCAGCCAGTTTCGAGGGCACTCCACTCTCTAGGGATGAGACCTTCCACCCTGAGTGCCCAGGTGAGCAGCAGCCAGGGTCAAGGGGACTCCTCCCTCCAGGGGCGGAAACCCTCCACCCTAGGTACCTGGGGGAGCTCCCCACACCCCTGCACCCAGGCTAGAGGGGACTCCCCCGTACAGGCGGGAGACATCTCCACCTAGGATACTGGGTGGAGCTCCACATGCTGCTGCACCTAGGCTTGAGGAGACTCCCTCTCCAGGAGTGAGACTCCTCCACCCTGGGTGCCTGCTCTGCGCAGCTGCTCAACCAGAATCCAGTGGACTCCCCCTTCTTGGGGCGGTACCCCTCCACCCTAGGTGCCCTAGGAAGTTCTGCATGTTGCAGCAGCCAGACTCCAAGGGACTTCCTTCTAGAGGTGCGGGACCCCACCACTCTGGGTGCCAGGGGGAGCTCTGCAGGCCGGGGCTCCCAGGCGCGAGGAGAATCCCACCTAAAGGGGGGAGATACCTCCACCCTGGGTGCAGGGGAGAAGCCCCTTACTCTGCCCAAGCCATGTTCAAGGGTACTACTGGCTCCAGAGGCGACACTACTACACCTTGGGTGCCCTGGGGAGATCCGCATGCCGCCCCAGCCAAGCTTGATGGGACTCCTCCCTCCAGAAGTGAGACCCCTCCAACCTGGGTGCCAGGATGAGATCCACAGGGTGCTGCACCCCGGCTCGAGGAGATTCCCCCCTCCAGGGGCTAGAACCCTCCACCCTGGGTGCCAGGGGAGCTCCTCAGGCTGCTGCAGCCAGGGTTGAGGAGACATTCCCCTCCAGGGGCAAGACCCCTCTAACCTGGGTTGTGGGGGAGCTCAGCATGCCTGCAGCCATGGTGGATAGGACTCCTGCATCTAGGGTGGAGACCTCTCCAACCTAGGTGGTGCTGGAAGGAGCTCTGCAAGCTGCTGCATCCAGAGTCCAGGGCACTCCCTTCAAGGGTCGAGTGGTCCTCCCCCTCCATGGGCGAGAACCCTCCACCCTGGGTGTTGGGGGAGCTCAGCACACAGCTGCAGCCAGGCCTGAGGGAACTCACCCCTCCAGGGGCGAGATCCCTCCATCCTGGGTGCCTGGGGTCGCTCCACATGACACTGCAGCCAGGGTCGAGGGGAATTCCCCCATTAAGGTCGAAATCCCTCCACTAGGTGCATGGAGGAGCTCCCCATGCCGCTGTACCACCCAGACTGGAGAGAACTCCCCCCTCAGGCGTGAGACCCCTCTACCCTGGGTGCCTGAGGTCACTCCACATGCCACTGCAGCCAAGGTCAAGGGGAATCGCAGCTCCAGCAGCAGGACCTCTCCACTCTAGACACCTGGGGGAGCTCCTCATGCTGTCGCACCCAGGTACCAAGGAATTTTCCCTTCCAGGCCTGAGACCCCTCCATCTAGGGTGCCGGGCGGGGTTGGGGGGAGTTCCGCATGCCACTGCACGTAGGCTTGACTGGACTCCACCCTCCAGGGGTGAGACCCCTCCACCCTGGCTGCCTGGGGTTGCTTCCCAGCTGCTCAACCACATTCCAGTGGACTCCCCCCTCTAGGGGGTGTACCCCTCCACCCTAGGTGCCCTGGAGAGCAGAGCTCTGCATCCTGCCGCAGCCAAACAAGAGGGTACTCCCTACTCCAGAGGCGAGACCCCTCCACCTTGGGTGTCAGGGGGAGCTTCCCAGCTGCTGCAGCCAGGTTCAAGGGTACTCCCCACTCCAGGTGTGAGACCCCTCTTCCCTGGGTGCCAGGGGGAGGTCTGCATACCTCCGAAACCCGACTCCAGGGGACTCCCATCTCCAGGAGTGGGACCCCTACACCCTGGGTGCCTGAAGGAGGTCCTTACTCCACCCCAGCCAGAGTCGAGGGCACTCCCTTCTCCAGGGGAGAGACCCCTCCACCCTGGGTGCCCAGAGGAGCTTCTTACTCTGCCCCAGCCAGGGTCCAGGGCAGTCCCCCCTCCAGGGGCAAGACCTCTGTGGGGGGATCTCTGCACGCAGCCGCAGCCAGGGTCCAGGGGACTCCCTCCTCCGCGTGCGAGGCTCCTCCACCCTGGGTGCAGGGAGGAGCTCCTTACTCCGACCAAGCCAGGATCCAGGACAATCCCCCTTATATGGGCGAGACTCCATCACCCTGTGTGCTAGGGAGAGCTACCATGGTGGAGGGGTCTCAGGATGGTATACCCAGGTTCCAGGGGACTCCCTTCTCCAAGAAAGGAACCCTGCCACCCTGGGTACCAGAGGGAGCCCCTCAGGATGCTTCACCCAAATTACAGAGGACTCCCCTCTCCAGGGTCATGACCCCTCCACCCTGGATGCCAGGGGGAGCTCTGCATGGCACTTCAGCCTGACTCCAGGAGACTCCTTTCTCCGGTAAGGAGACCCTGTCACCCTGGGTGTCAGGGGGAGCTCCGCATGATGCAGCACCCAGGCTCAAGGAAACTCCCCCCTCCAGGTGCGAGACCCCTCCACCTTGGGCACCGGGGAGGGGGGAGCTCAGCATGCAGCTGCAGCTAGACTCCAGTGGACTCCTCCCTCCAGGGGCAAGACCCCTCCACCCTGGGTGCTAGGGTGAACTCCTCAGGCCACTGCACCCAGGCTCCAGGAGACTCCCGCCCCATAGGGGCCTGACTCCTCCCTGGGGACCAGTGGGAGCACCACAGCTGCTGTGACTCCCAAATCCTGGGGCATGACCCCTACAATTTGGGTGCCTGGGGGAGCTCCACACACCAAGGCAGCCAGGCTCAAGGGGATTCCCCCCTCCAGGAGTGAGACTACTCCAACCTGGGTTCCTTGGGAGCTCAGCACACCTTCAACCAGATGGAGGGCACTCCCCACCCCAGGGGCGAGAGCCCTCCACAGTGAGTGCCAGGGAGAGCTCTGCATGCTGCTGCAGCCAGGGTCCAGGGCACTACTTCCTCCAGGGGCCAGCTCTGCTCGTCTCTGCACCCAGGCTAGAGGGGAAGCCCCCCTCAGGCATGATATGTCTGGGTTCTGTGGAGAGCTCCGTATGCCAATGCACCAAGGTTCAAGGAGAATACCCCCCTGCAGGGGCGAGACCCCTCCACCCTGGGTGCCTGGGGGAGGTCTGCATGATGCTGCAGTCAGACTTGAGGGGACTCCTTTCTACAGGGGCAGGACTTCTCCTGGATGCCAGGGTGGAGCTCAGCAGGCCGTGGCACCCAGGCTAGAAGAGACTGGAAGAGACTCCCCCTTCAAGGGGTGAGACCCCTGGGTGCCAGTGGGGAGCTCTGCATGATTCTGCACCCAGGCTCAAGTGGACTACCCCTCCAAGGACGAGACTCCTGCACCCTGGGTGACTGGGGTAGCTCTGCAGACAACCACACCCAGGCTCCAGGAGACTTCCCTATTCCAGGGGCGAGGCTCCTATACCCTGTGTGCCAGGGGGAGCTCTGCACACTGCAGCAGCCAGGGTTGATGGGACTCCTCCCGCCAGCAGCGGGACCCCAACACCCTAGGTGCATCCGGACTCCAGAGGACTCCCTTCTCCTGGGGTGGGATCCCCTCAACCCTGAGTGCCTGGGGTAGCTCCGCAGCCACTTCAGCCAGGGGTGGGATTCCCTTCACCCTAGGTACCCTGGGGAGCTTTGTATGCTGCCGCAGCCAGACTCCCTTTTACAGGTGCGGGACCCCTCCACCCTGGGTGCCAGAGGGGAGATCCACAGGCTGCTGCTCCCAGGCTCGAGGAGACTCCCCCCTCAAGGGCCGAGTCCCCTCCATCCTGGGTGTCAGGGTGATCTCCGCATGACACTGCAGCCAGGCTTTAGGAAACTCCTGCCTCCAGAGGCGAGACCCCTCGACCCTGAGTGCCGGGGGAGCTCCTTATGCTGCCCAAGCCAGGGTGGAAGGCACTTTCTCTTCCAGGTGCGAGACCCCTCCACCCTGGGTTTTAGGGATAGCTCCCTCCAGGGCAGGACCCCTTCACCTTAGGTGTGGAGGGGAGCTCTGCACAATGCTGAAGCCAGATTCAAGGGGACTCCCATCTCAAGGGGCGGGACCACTTCACCTTGAGTGGTGATGAGGGGTGCTCCGCAGGCTGCAGCACCCAGGCTTTATGAGACTCCCCTCTCAAGGTGCGAAATCCCTCCACCCTGGGTGCTGGCGTTGGGGGGGGGGAGCTCTACACGCAGACACAGCCAGGGTCTAGGGGTCTCTATCCTTCAATGGCAGGATCCCTCCAACCTGGGTGCCAGGGGGAGGTCAGCACGCTGCTGCAGTCAGGGTGGAGGGTACTCCCCCTCCAGGGGCGAGACCCTTCCACCCTAGGTGCCCAAGGGAGCTCTGCATGCTGCTACAGCCAGACTGGAGGAGAATCCTTTCTCCAGGGGCATGACCCCTCCACCCTGGCTGCAGCAAGGAGCTACTCAAGATGCTGCACCCAGGCTCAAGTGGACTCCACCCTCCAGGGACGTGACCCCTTCACACTGGGTGACTGGGGAAGCTCCGAAGGATGCAATACCCATGCTCCAGGAGGCTTCCCCACTGCAGGATGAGGCCCCTATACCTTGGGTGCTAGGGCAAGCTCTGCATGCTGCTGCAGGCATGCTTGAAGAGATTCCCCCCTCCAGGGACAAGACCCCTCCACCCTAGGTCCAGGGGAGCTGCATCCAGCTGCATCCAGTTTTGAGGAGACTCCCCCATCCAGGTGCAAGACCCCTCCACCCTAGGTGCAGGGGGGCGGGAGCTCTTCACAAAGTCTCAGCCAGACTTGACGGGATTCCCATCTCCAGGGACGGGACCCCTTCACCCCGGGTGCAGGAGCCAGGGGAACTCCGCAAGCCTTCACAGACAGGGTCGATGGGACTTCCCCCTCCATGGGCAAGATCCCTCCACCCTGGGTTCTGTGAGTAACTCCGCACAACCATGAAGCCAGGGTCGAGGGGACTCCGGCCTCCAGGGGTGATACCTCTCCACCCTGGATGCCAGGAGGAGCTCCTTATTCTGCCCTAGCTAGGGTCGAGGGCACTCCCCTCTCCAGAGGCAAGACTCCTCCACCCTGGGTACCAGGGGGAGCTCCATATGCTGCCCCAGCCAGGACTGAGGGCACTACCCCTCTAGGGAAAAGACCCTTCACCCTGGGAGCCTGCAGGAGCTCTTTATGCTGCTGCAGCCAGGGTCAAGGGCACTTCCCACTTTAGGGGCCAAACACCTCCACCCTGGGAGCCAGGGGGAGCTCAACACACTGCTGCAGCCAGGGTCAAGGGCACGCCCTGCTTCAGGGGGGAGACCTTTCCACCCTAGGTGCCTGGGGTAGCTTAGCATGCCACTGCAGCCAAGGTAGAGGGTACTTACCTCTCCAAGGGGGAGACCCCTCTGCTGTAGTAGCCAGGGGAGCTCTGCATGCTGCAGCCAGGGTCAACAGCACTCCATCTCCAGCCAGGGGCAGAATCCCTACACCCTAGGGGCAGGGGGGAGCTCAGCATGCTGCTGCAGCCAGTCTCCAGAAGATTCCCTTTTCCAGGGGCAGGACCCTTCCACCCTGGGTGCCAGAAGGAGCTGCACACTCTACTGCAGTCAAGGGTGAGCGCACTTTGCCCTTCAGGGAAGAGACCCCTCTAACTTGGGTGCCTGGGGGAGCTCCTAAACCTCTGCACCCAGTGTCTAGGGCACTCCCCACTCCAGGGGCGAGACCCCTTCACCCTGAGTGCCAGGTGGAGCTCTGAACTCTGCTGCAACCAGAGTCTAGGGTACTCTTCCATCCAAGGGTGGGACCCCTCCACCCTAGGTGCAGGAGGGAGCAATATATGCTGCTTTAGCCAGACTCCACAAGACTTCCTTCTCCAAGGGCAAGACCCCTTCACCCTGGGTGCCAGGGGGAGCTCTGCACTCCAGCTCGATGGGACTCCCACCTCCATGGGCCAAACTTCTCCATCCTGGGTGCTGGGGGGAGCTCTGCATGCTGCTGCAGCCAGACTCCAGGGTATACTCTTCTTCAGGGGAGGGACTCCTCCACCTGGGTGCCAGGGGGAGCTCAGCATGCTGCTGAAGCCAGGGTCAAGGGCACTCCCTTCTCCAGGGGCGAGACTCCTCCAACCTGGGTCCCAGGGGGAGATACACAAGCCACAAAAGCCAGGTTCCAGGGTACTCCTCTCTCCAGGGGTGACCCCCCCCCAGCCTGGGTGCAGCAAGGAGCTCCACTGGCTGCAGCATCCGGGGTCAAGGGACTCCCCACTTCAGGTGAGATACCCCTCCAACCTGGGTATCTGGGAGAGCTCTGCATGCCACTGCCCCCAGGCTCAAGGGGACTCCCTCTTCCAGGGGCTAGACCCCTCCACCCTGTGTGCCTGAGGGAGCTTCTTAAACCGCCCCGCCAGGGTGGAGTGCACTCTCTGCTCCAGGGGCAAGACCCCTTCACCTTGGGAGCTCTGCATGTTGCAACCAGGGTCGATGGCACTTCCTCCCACAAGGGGCAAGACCTCTCCACCCTGAATACCAGGTGAGGACTGCAGGCTGCTACACTTAGGGTCCTGAGCACTCCCCACCTCCAGGGGCGAGACCCCTCGACCCTGGGTGCCAGGGGTAGCTCAGCACTCTGCTGCAGCCAGGGCCAAAGGGACTTCCCCCTCAAGGGGCGGGATCCCTTCATCCTACGTGCCAGGGGGAGCTCTGCATGCTGCTGCAGCCAGACTCCAGGAGATTCCCTTCTACAGGGGCGGGACTTCTCCACCCTGGGTGTCAGGGGGAGCTCCTCAGGCTGTGGCACACAGGCTCTAGGAGATACCTCCCTCAACGGGTGAGATCCCTTCACCCTGGGTGTCAGGGGAAGCTCCAAACTCCTGTGCATCCAGGGTTGAGTGGACTCCTGCCTCCAGAGGCGAGATCCCTCCAACCTGGGTGCCAGGGGAATCTTCACATGCCACTGCAGCCACGGGTGAGGGGACTTCACCCTCCAAGCATTGTACCCCTTCAACCTAAGTGTCCAGGGAATCTGTGCATGATGCCCTAGCCAGACTGGAGGAGACTCCCTTCTCCAGGGGCAGAACCCTTCCACCCTGGGTAAGTGGGGGAGCTTCCTAGGACACTGCACCCAGCCTCCAGGAGACTTCCCTACTCCAGGGGCGAGGCCCCTATACCCTGGATGCCAGGGTGAGCTCTGCATGCTGCTGCAGACAGGCTCGAGGGGACTTTTTCCTCCAGGGGCAGACCTCTACATGCTGCTGCAGTCCTGGTCTAGGGAACGTCTCCATCAAGGGGTGGGACCCCTCCACCCTAGGTGCAGGGAGGAGCTCTGTATGCTGCTGCAGCAGCCAGACTCCAGGGGACTCCCTTCTCAAGGGACGGGACCCTGCCACTCTGCCAGAAGGAGCTCTGCAACACGCTGCTGCAGCCAGGATCTAGGGCAATCCCCCATCCAGGGGGAGACCCCTAAAGCCTAGGTGACAGGGGGAGCTCCACACGCCACTGCAAGCCTGGTTGAATGCACTTTCCCCTCCAGGGGGAGACACCCCCACCTTGGGTGTAGGGGGTGCTCTGCACTCAGCTCAGCCATGATCCAGAGGACTCCCCCCTTCAGGGGCAAGACCCCTCCACCCTAGGTGGTGGGGAAGCCCTGCACACCACAGCAGCCAGTCTTGAGGGCACTTCCCATTCCAGGAGCCAGAACCCTTCACCCTGGGTGCCAGGGGGATCTCTGCAAGCCGCTGCACCCAGGTTCGACTGGACTCCCCCCTCCATGGGTGAAACCTCTTGATCTTGGGTGCTGGGGGAAGCTCTACATGCTGCTATAGCCAGACTCCAGGGGACACCCTTCTCCAGGGGCGGGGCTCCTCTACCTGGGTGACAGGGAGAGCTCAGGACTCTGCTGAAGCCAGGGTCAAGTCGAGGGCACTCCCTTCTCCAGGGGCGAGACCCCCTCAACCTGGGTCCCAGGAGGAGGTCCACAAGCCACAGAAGCCAGGGTCCAGGGTACTCCTCTCTCCACGGGGGGTCCCCTCCACCCTAGGTGCAGGAAGGAGCTCCACATGCTGCAGTAGTCAGGGTCAAGGGGACTCCCCCCTCCAGGTGAGATAACCCTTTAACCTGGGTGCCAGAGAGAGCTCCACATGCTGCTGCATCCAGGCACAAGGGGATTCCCTCATCCAGGGGCGAGAACCCTCCACCCTGGGTGCCTGAGGGAGGTTATTATGCCGCCCCAGCCAGGGTGGAGTGCACTTCCCTCTTCAGGGGCTAAACTCCTCCACCCTGAATGCCAGGTGAGGTCTGCAGGCTGATGCACCCAGTGTCCAGGTCACTCCCCCCTCCAGGGGCGAGGCCTCTCCACCATGGGTGCCAGGGGGAGCTCAGCATGCTGCCTCAGCCAGGGTGGAAGGGACTTCCCATCCAGGGGCAGACCCCTTCACCCTAGGTACCCTGGGGAAATCTGCATGCTGCAGCAGCCAGACTCCAGGAGACTACCTTCTACATGGGTGGGACCCCTCCACCCTGGGTGGCAGGGGGAGTTCCTCAGGCTGTGGCACACAGGCTAGAGGAGACTCCTCCCTCAAGGGGTGAGATCCCTGCACCCTGTGTGTCAGGGGAAGCTCCAAATGCCACTGCAGCCAGGGTTGAGGAGACTCCTGCCTCTAAGAGTGAGACCCCTCCAACCTGGGTGCCAGAGGGAGCTCCGCACACTGCTGCAGCCATGTCAAGGGGACATCCTCCTCCAGGTGTGGGTCCCCTCCGACATAAGTGCCTAGGGAATCTCTCCATGCTGCCCTAACCAGACTGGAGGAGACTCTGTCCTCCAGGGATGGGACCCCTTCACCCTGGGTGCCAGGGGAGAGTTCTGCATGATTCTGCACCCTGGCTCAGTGGACTCCCCCCTCCACGGATGACAGCCCTCACCCTGGGTGACTGAGGGAGCTCCACGGGCCACTGCGCCCAGCCTCCAGGAGACTTCCCCACTCCAGGCACGAGGCCCCTATACCCTGGGTGCCAGGGCTAGCTTCTCAAGTTGCTGCAGCCAGACTCCATGGGACGCCTTTCTCCAGGGGCAGGACTCCTCCACCCTGAGTGTCAGGGGGAGCTCAGCATGCTGCTGAAGCCAGGGTGGAGGGCATTCCCTTCTCCAGGGGCAAGACCCCTCCAACCTGGGTCCCAGGGGGAGTTCCACAGGCCACAGAATCCAGGGTCGAGGGTACTCCTCCCTCCTGGGTCGGGTCCTCTCCACTCTGGGTGCATCAGGGTCAATGGTACTTCCTCCTCCAGTGGTGAGACCCCTTCACCCTGAATGCCAGGTAAGGTCTGCATGCTGCTGCACCCAGGATAGAGGGCAATCCACCCTCCATGGGTGAGACCCGTTCATGCCCAGAGAATCTGTGCATGCTGGGGTAGCCAGACTGGAGGAGACTCCCTTCTCCAGGGGTGAGACCCCTTTATCCTGGGTGATTGGGGGAGCTCCACAGGCCACTGCACCCAGCCTTAGGAGACTTCCCCACTCCAGGAGGGAGGCCCCTAAACCCTGGGTGCCAGGGCAAGCTCTGCTTGCTGCTATAGACAAGCTCCAGGGGACTTTCCCCTCCAGGGGCGAGGGGTTGCCAGGTTGTCCCCATGCTGCTGCAGCCTGTTTCAAGGGGACTACCCTCTCCAGGTGGGAGGCCTCTCCACCCTGGGTTTCAGGGATAGCTCCCTCCAGGGTGGGACCCCTCTACCCTAGGTGCGGGGGTGAGGGAGCTCCACTTGCTGCTGCAGCCAAGGTCTAGGGGACTCCCCCTTCAATGGCAGGACCCCCTACAACCTGGGTGCCAGGGGAAGCTCAGCACGTTGCTGCAGCCAGACTCCAGGGGACTGCCTTCTCCAGAGGTAGGACCCCTTCATGCTGGGTGCCAGGGGTAACACACCACGCTGCCACAGCCAGGCTCGAGGGCACTCCCTTCTCAGGGGTGAGACTCCCCCTATCTGGGTGACCAGGGGTGCTCCACATGCAGCTAAAGCCAGGGCCAAGTATACTCCACCCTCTAGGAGAGTGACACCTCAACCTGGGTTCCAGAGGTAGCTCCCCAAGCCACTGCAGCCAGGCTCAGTGTTCTACTCCCTCCAAAATGGAGACCCCTCCAACCTGGGTGCCAGGGTGTGCTCGGCACACCACCTCCACCGCACTCAGGCTCGAGGGGACTCCCCCCTCCAGGGGGAGACCCCTCCACCCAGGGTCCCTGTGGGAGCTCTGCAAACCACTGCAGCCAATGTCGAGGTGATTCCTTCCTCCAGGGACGAGACCCCTCCACCCTGGGTGTAAGGGGGAGCTCCTCATGCTGCTGCAGCCAGAGTTGAGTGGACTCCCCATACAGGGGTGGGACTCCTTTACCGTTGTGTACCTCGGGAGCTCTGCACGCCACACCGCAGGCAGAGTTGAGGGGTCTCCTCCCTCCAGGAGCCAGACCCCTCCACCCTGGGTACCTGGGGAGCTCCGCACACCACTGCAGCCAGGGTCAAGGGGACTCCCTCCTCCAGGGGCGACCCCTCCATCCTGGGTGCTCACCCTGCTGCAGCCAGGGTCGAGAGGACTCCCTCCTCCAGGGCAGAAAGCCTCCATCCTGGTTGCCAGGGAGAGGTCCATATGCTGCCCCAGGCAGGGTCAAGGATACTCCGTCTCCAGGTGAGAGATTCCCTCCAACCTGTGTGTCTGAGGGAGCTCTACACACCTCCTCACAAGGATGGAGGGGACTCCTCCCTACAGGCGCAAGCCCCCCACCCCCACCCCCGGCACCTTGGGTGCCAGTGGGAACTCCGCACACCAGAACACTGCTGCAACCACGTTCCAGGGGCGAGACCCCTCCAACCTGGGTGCCAGAGGGAGCTCAACACACCTCTTCAGCCACGGTTGATCTGAACTCCCTTCTCCAGGGGCAATACCCCTCTAACCTGGGTGCCTGAGGCAGCTCTGCAAGCGGCCTCAGCCAGGGTCCAGGGCACTCCCCACTCCACGGGCGAGATCCCTTTAACCTGGGTGCCAGGGGGGAGCTCTGCACACCACTGCAGCCAGGATCCAGGACACTCCCCCTTCCAATGGGGAGACTCCTCTAATCTGGGTGCCAGGGGAGCTCCACACATGGCTTCACTCAGGCTCCAGGAAACTCCTTCCTCCAGGGAGGAGACCCATCAACACTGGGTGCCAGGGGGAACTCCACAAGCCACCGCAACCAGGGTGAAGGGCACTCTCCCATCCAGGGGTGACCCCTGCAACCTGGGTGCAGGTGGGAGCGCTGCACACCAAGTTGTATCATAGTGTGAATTTCAAGTCAGACAAGATATAACTATCATCTGCCTTTTACTTCCTTTCTGGGTTTTGCATAATTTTCATAATTTTTACTTTTTAGGACCCCTGAATTGGGGAATGTGATATCTAACTGGAATGCCAGTATTCTAATTTGTATCTGCCTCTGTTTATAGATTCTAATGCTGTTCTTATCACAATCATGTGGGCTGTTCTTTGGGAAAGAACCTACTCACTGCAGCACAGTTTAGGTTCTTATCTGGTGTTTAAAATCTTGATTACTTGAACTATCAACTTACTATTGGTTTTCCCTCTACAGAAAAACAGAACTCTGCAGATATCTGCCAATAAGGACTCACTTTCAATAGACTTACTCCCAATAAACTCTGATGGCTTCCTTGGGACCACCTCCAGTGACCAGAAAGGACTTGTATTATGTTTCTACAACATCTGTAATCATGTAAAAGAGAAGAGAGGCTTCCTATTTAAACAGAAAATAACTGAGAAAAGGATACTATCAGATATCAAGTATGTGCATGACCTTTTTTAAAAATTAAATTATTTATTTATTCTAATTTGTTATACATGATGGCAAAATGTGATTCATTTCACATTGTACATATAGAGCACAATTTTTCAAGTCACTGATTGTACACAAACTATTTTCACATCATTCGTGTCTTCATATATGTACTTAGGGTAATGATGTCTAACTCATTTCACCATCTTTCCTATCCCCTTCCCCCCTCCCTTACCCTTACTCCCCTTTACCCTATTTAAAGTTCCTCCATTCCTCCCATGCTCTCAGCCATTGCCATTGTGAGTCAGCATCCTCATATCAAAGAAAACATTTGGCCTTTGGATTTTAGGAATTGGCTTGCCTCATTTAGCAATATATTCTCGAACTCCATCCACTTACCTGCAAATGCCATGATTTTATTCTCTTTTAATGCTGAGTAATATTACATTGTGTATATATACCAAAGTTTTCCTATCCACTCATCTACTGAAGGGCATTTGGGTTGGTTCCACAATGTAGCTATTGTGAATTGTGCTGCTATAAACATTGGTATGGCTGTGTCCCTGTAAGATGCTTTTTTTAAGTCCTTTGGGTATAAACTGAGGAGTGGGATAGCTGGGTCAAATATTGGTTTCATTCCAAGTTTTCCAAGAAATCTCCATACTGCTTTCCAGAGTGGTTGCACCAATTTGCAGTCCCACCAGCAATGTATGAGTGCGCCTTTTCCCACACATCCTAGTCAACACTTATTGTTGTTTGTATTCTTGATAGCTGCCATTCTGACTAGAGTGAGATGAAATCTTAAGACTAGTTTTGATTTGCATTTCTCTAATTGCTAGAGATGTTGGATATTTTTTCATATGTGTGTTGATTGGTTGTATATCCTCTTCTGAGAAGAGGGTCCTTGGCCCATTTATTGATTGGGTTATTTGTTTTTTTGATGTTAAGAGTTTGAGTGCTTTATATATCCTAGAGATTAGTGCTCTATCCCATGTGCTTGTGGTAAAGATTTGCTCCCAAGATGTAGGCTCTCTATGCACCTCACTGATTGTTTCTTTTGCAGAGAAGAACCTTTTAAGTTTGAATACATCCCATTTATTGATTTTTTATTTTGTTTCTTGCACTATATGAGCCTTACTAAGGACATTGGGGCCTAATCGGACATGATGGAGATTTGGGCCTACTTTTTCTTCCATTAGGTGCAGGGACTCTGGTTTAATTACTAGGCCCTTGGTCCACTTTGAGTTAGATGAGTTTTGAGCATGGTAAGAGATAGAAGTTTAATTTCATTTTGTTACATGTGGATTTCCAGTTTTCCCAGCAGTATTTTTTGAAGAGGCGATGTTTTCTCTAGTGTATTTTTTTGGCACCTTTGTCTAATATAAGATAACTGTAGTTATGTGGGTTAGACTCTGTGTCCTCTATTCTGTAACATTGGCCTACAGATCTATTTTTGTGCCAATACCATGCTGTTTTTGTTTCTATTCCTCTGTAGTATAGTTTGAGGTCTGGAACAGAAATACCTCCAGCCTCACTTGTCTTGTGCATGACCTTTTAAAGACTACTTTATTGACCTACAATGAACTTCTAGCTTTTATGTATTACCAATAAACTCTATGAATATTTCTGTTCAAATCTTTAGATATTTAACAAATGCTTTCATTTCTTTTGTCTAAAGTAGGAGTGAGATGATCTCTTAAGTGTATATATTTAACTTTGAAAGGAACTGAACTAACAATCCATTTGTAAAAGTGATTGTACCATGTGTATCAATCTTTGAGAAACTGACAAATTAATGTGCCTTTTAGTTTTTCATAAGTCAACCACATGTTTTAATTGAAATAGGCCAATATTTCTATTTCACTACTCAAATGAGCTTTCTAAACATATTGGTTTTAGGTACTTGTGCACTTTATGTCCTTTATTTTCTACAACAAGGAGGTTGAAATGAGAATATATTGTGAAAGTACTTTTCTTTTTAAATAGACCTGTTTTAAATGAATGGTCTATTATTTTTCACATTCTATAACAGTTTATTTATTACAATAATGAAGACAGATGAAACATATACAAATATAAGATCCCTAGAATCTCACTGATGTTATGTAGTTTATAGAGTACCTAATAATTTTAATTTTATTTTTATTCTTTTTATCCAGAAACATAATCAGAATTCAAAGTGTGGTGTTGAAGTGAGATCTAGAGCTGAAAGGAGATGAGTGTTATCATAGAACCTATTACTATGAGGTACCTCTATGAGGTACCTCTATGATGCTGGCCTCAGGAGTGTCAGCGTTTTTGTAATATTTGTGAGGCTCTACTTCCCTTCTATGGAGTCATGATGTAATTTGGCTTTGCTCAGATACCATTGCCTATGAATTTTGTTTCTGTAATAAGGGAAATAATCATCCCTGGTCAAAGTAAGCACCCTCAACTGGCTTTTCAAGGCTGAAGAGTGGCTACAAAATATTTTTTGACTCAGTGTGGCTGCAGATCTATATGGAAGTAGATGTTTGTTCCATTTTCTTGATATTTTTATATGATTTTACACTTTCAGTTAATGCCAGCCAACTCCCTTTAGAAATCAAAGAATTGACAAAATAGCATAGAAATTTTTAAGTCATCGAAGGTAAAGAAATAGCAAGATTTTAAGGGCTGACTGGGCTGAGGCAAGGGCTGCTGTGCAGGACTGGAACTCTGTCCATGCAGGAATACCTGCTCTCTTGCCTACTTTTAATTTTTCTCTTGTGTTGGTTAAGTAATCCTGACTAGAATAGGGAGAGGAATAGTGGATGTAAGGCTTTGATCTTTTGCTATATGATTAGATAGATTGACTACTGAAAAGCTGACAAGCATTTTGTGAAACACAGTAATTATGAAATTATTTTCCCTAAAAATTTTTTGATGAACGAGGTAGAAGGTACCATGCTTTGAATATGTGCAAGTTAAACAACTATAAAGCACACACTGTATGAGTGTTCATTTACCTCACTTATCCCTTCTAACTAGTTAATTATGCACTCAATAAACTAAGATGGATATTCTCTTATTCAACCAAATAGGGATCCTAGTAGGTGTCTGGTGTTGTTAAAGATGCTAGTTACAGAAATGCCCTTTATTCATAGAAACCTGATGGAAGAATTATGAAACTAGAGCAGTTTTCCTGCATTTTTTTTTGCTGTGATTGATTGAAGTACTCAAAGACAATACAGAACCTCCTCATCCTCCATTGGAGGGCACATGGAGATACAGAAAGTGAAAACTCTTTGTGTGTGTGTGTGTGTGTGTGTGTGTGTGTATGTATGTAGAGAGAGAGAGAAAGAGACAGAGTGAGAGAGAGACAGGGAGGTTGACCATGTCCCAGAATGGCATTTAACTTCTTTGACTATAAACAAAACAAGACCAAAGGGTGCACCATAATCTCATAATGTGTAGTAGATCCAACAGGAATCCTTCAGGTCTTTTCATGTTGTAGAGTCAGTATTTGGGATTCAGTGTTCCATGTCTAATGAGGGAAGGTGTCAAGAGCAGTAAATGAATTATGGTCTTTGAACTGTACGGATTCAGAAAAGATGCCCCTCCTAGAAACTCTAGGGGCCTAAGTTGCCAATTGGAGACCACAGAACTTCTTTAGTGATAATCTGTTCAAAGGGAAATTCCATACTAGCCATGGATTTATCAGTTCATCACCTAGGTTCAAATACCAGCTGCCTGGGGGAAGAGAATTAGGGGTGTAAGCTGATAGTTCTAATTGGGCTGTTTATATTCAAATTTTCAGTTTTGCTTTTCATTTTTAAAAATATTTATTCTTAAGTTTTAGATCCACACAGTATCTTTATTTTACATTTATGTGGTGCTGAGGCTCAAACCCAGTGCCTTGTGCATGCTAGGTGAGCACTCTACCACTGAGCCACAACCCCAGCCCCAGTTTTGCTTTTCTTGAAGAAACTTTCTCACAATTGTTCCTTTTGCTGTTTAAACCTGTATAATGAATTTGCTGAGCCTGCTCATGGTCACTATTAATCTATCAATGTACAGTGATCTACCAGGCCCCAGTTTTTTCTCTATTTGTGTGTCTGTTTGTCTTTTATCCATACCCTCACCGCCCAGTATAGAAACTTGAATTAATAGTAGTGCAGGGTGCAGCAGAAGGGCAGGAGGGAGACGAGGTTACAGAAAGACACAGTCTTCTTGGCAAAGTTTTACAGTTTTAAGAGGGATTCATATGCTGTAAAGCAGAAATAAGAGGGGAATGGCTTGTGAGGGGTGAGAGAAAGGTGGAGGTGAAGATGGGGAGAACAGAAAAGGTGAAGGACTTAACTGAATTTTTGACATGAGTGTAGTTCCAGACTCTATTGAAACAAATTAGCATGGCTCTGTCTACTCATGGTGTTTGGGAAATAGAAAATAGTTGACCACCTGTAGGTGCTCATTCCCTTGACTAGAGTGTGAACTTCAGGGGGCTAGGACTTTGTTTTTCCATTTGTTTATCTACTGGATTTGCTCTCACCTCTATCCCATGTCCTAAAATAGTATCTTGTACGTACATAGTAGACACGGCATAATTGTGTTGCCTGAATGGATGTGGAATTAGTCAGTGTCCTACATAGTAACTGTGGCATTTGGGTTTCTACCTTCTGATGTTTTCTGTAACATTGTCAAAAAAACCAACAAAGGGACTTTTGAAATGCTTTGCCTTACTATATTCACATTTGTTTTTCTGGTTGAATTGTTCAGGATGGCTTGCTCTCTTTTTTTTTTTTTTTTTTGACTACATATGTTGAAAACATGGGAAATTTTCTAGGCAATAAAAACTTAGGAAATAAAAAGGATTTTACTGATCATTTCTGAAGCAGTTTCTAGGTAGATATTAATAAGGGAGATGCATTAAGAACTGTAGACAAATGCACTTTGAGAGTTTGCCCAAGCAATGTGAACTTGGGTTATTGCTAATGATTGAACCCAAGACTTCATGCATGCTAGATACCCTCACTTGCACTGACCTACACCCCCAGATATACCCAGTCATTTGTGTGTCTTTACATTGGGGGAGGAAGGATAACAAATGAATTAAGAATTTTCTGAATCCCAGTTTACCACACTCTCAATAGTCTAGTGATTCAGAGTTTCCACAGTTAATAAACAAAGTGAATGGTACATATCACCTCAGCCTCTGGCAGCCCTGGTTTCGTTTGTTAAAGATCAGGTGCTACAGGCTAAGAAAGATGAGATCATTCTAGATATGAGTGCTGTGGGGCAGTTGCGCTGGTACTTTCATATTTCATGACACCTATACAATCATAGGATCAACCGCCCTGGGTATCAGTATGTGAGGGCACATAGCTGTTGGCTTTGATCCTGTGCTTGGAATAGATACTGATTCCACTGTAGAACACATCTTGATGTGTCTAGCAATTCAAAAGAGAGACTGGCATACACACCAGACTTCTGAATGCCTGAAGCCAGACTGCTTTGTGCACTCCTGTGCCCCTGCAGTAGCCCTGCCTTTAGTTCTCTTCCTCCACTAAATTCTTCCTAGTAGTTTCACCTCTTATGTTTAGGATAATAATCAGCCTAAAATTGACTTCTTGGGTCTTAGCACAGTCAACACTTCCATAATCATCCTCTTCTACTCTGATTGTTTACTACCCTCAGGAATACACTTAATTTGATTGAAGCATACTTATATCCATTTTCTGACTGTGCATCTCACAAGGATGTCCATACTACAGGGATGTCACCCAATACTAAACAGAACGTTTTCAGTCAATTAATCAGATACTTAACAAAGCAGTGAGTCATCTACCCTGGTTTTTTTTTAATTGGTAAGATCTTTTTGTTAATGTGAAGAACACGCAATTTTTTCATACTCTGGAGTACTTCGCTCCACTATTTGATTTCTACTGAAGATAGCTAATTTTTGTTCTGACTAGAGTTTAAAAGTGAGAACATTACTGCTGATCAATCTCCAAATCAGTGTTCATTACTGGTGTCTAACTTGACTGGGAAGCAGGTGAGGGGATTTGAAGAGGCTGATCATTAACCATGATTTAGAAACTGTTTTAAAAGGAGTAAGAGTAATGCAGATTATTCATAAAAAAATCGCTACTTACTTTGTGGTCTGAACATGAAATATGTCATTTCCCCCAAAGAGATTAGGGATTTCAAGATATTTGAGGGATCTCAGACATTTTTAATAGGTCCTGACTAGACTTCTAGTAATCAATGATATTTTACATTAATATTTGGTGCTTTTTATCTATCTGTAATTTCATCAAACTTTCCTAAATGCATTCAGTGTAGACCCTAAACCTATGGAACTCTTTATAAAGTAAAATACTAAATCAGTATATTTTTGTGTTTACACTGGGATCATGAACCCTGACCTTAATGCCTTTGTGGGACCCTCAGTTTCAGGCAATACTTTGTGAGTACAAAAGAAGGTGTAAGTAAGCCTTTTTGGCTGCATTTTAGTATGCTTTTTAGAAAATCACATGTGTTGGTTGTGCATGGTGGTGCACTCCTGTAATCCCAGCAGCTTGGAAGGATGAGGCAGGAGGATCATGTGTTCAAACCATCCTCAGCAAAAGTGAGGTGCTAACCAACTCAGTGAGTTGCTGTCTCTAAATTAAATATAAAAGCTGACTGCATATGTGACCCAGTGGTCAAGTACTACTGAATTCAATCCCTGGTATCTGGCCTCCACCCCACAAAAAAAATCACGTGAATTTGCTGTGCATTTCCTGTCTGATGCTAGGTACTATGGATAAAATCAATTTAGACTAGCATATGATTTTAATCCAAGGACCAGGAAGTCTTATTAAATTCAGCTTTAACAATATGGCATGATGAAGTTATTACAATATAGCAGTCCATCATATTATGAACTAATGTGGAAAGAAGATAAGGGAATAATGTTAAAAGTGAACAGAAGTAACTGAAGTTCTCAGGGAGATCATGCATCAGACATAAAGGAGACTGTTGCCTGGGTTGGGAACATGAAGGTGAGGGTCACTGGGAGTCTATACTGGATAAGCCAATAATATTTTGCTTTAATGATTTTGGAATGTCTTGTAGCACATGAAGAAAAGAACGCTAAGAATTTCTGTGTGTGCGTGCACATACACAAACACACACATAGGTTAAACCATAGAATTTTTGACTAGTTCAGTTTTTAACTTGAACAGAATCTGGATTCTGAGTAGGTAAGAGATGTGGCCTTTGTAGGAAGGAAAAATCTCTGAACATGTGTGTCTTTTTATAGGTTGTTAGATATATTGGCTGCAAGGAAGGATCCAAGTGGTATATCTGGAGATGTTGGGGTATTTGAAGTACCTGAGGATTCCAATATACCACATACTACAGGGTATGTGGTACAGGTAAGTATTGGTGATTTTGCCTTTTAAGTTTCCCCTGTTTCTGTATGTGCAAGAGACTGGGCTTATAGTTTTGCATGCGTCCAACTGAAGATGCTCAGTACCAACTTTATTTATACCACCTTTACATAATCTCCTTTAAGATTGAGGTAGGAGTCAAAAGGAGAGGCAGAAAGAACCTGGAATTTAGACTTTTAGGCAGTAGTATCAATTCTAGATTTTATATCATTTCCAAAACCATCTACTGTTGTCTTTTTGGCTCTTCATTCACCTCTCTTCTTCTCCTAAAGGATGACTTTAGCAACTCCTCATAGAAAGCATTTTGTAAATGTCTAGAAGTTATCATAATTATGTGTGCTCCATCTGAGTATGCAAATAGCTTCCCTCGGGCTCTAAAACTGTCTGTGTAGAATTTCTGAAATCCTTAGAGTTGAAACTTTACAATAACTAGAACTTTCCTTTGGGTTTATTTTACTTATTTATTTTTTTATTTGTTGATGAATCTTTATTTTATTTATTTATACGTGGTACTAAGAGTTGAACCCCATGTCTCACACATGCTATGCGAGCACTTTACACTGAGCCACAACCACAGCCCTGGTTTTATTATTTTCATATTTTAAGTTATACACACAGAAGTGATGGTCTTAGAAAAACTCAGTGTTTCTCAATGAAATCACATTTGCCTTCAGGATGATGTTGTGATGCACACACTGTCGGTGAGAGAAAACTTATGGTTCTCAGCAGCTCTTCGGCTTCCAACAACTATGACAAAACAGGAAAAGAAGGAGAGGATCAACAACATCATTAAAGAGTTAGGTCTGGAGGAAGTGGCAGATTCCAAGGTAATGTGTAAAATCTAAAAGAGTCATAACCAGGAAAGAGGAGCTCAGAAGTTTCCTAATGTGTATGGTGTCAAAACTGGCTGCTTTCTGTAGTGATGAGAAAGGTAACTAGTTACATAGTATGAAGAGGGAAATATGTGGGGAACAATATTAACTGTGGTCTAGTCCTGAAGAAGGAGTAGGTCTATGTGGAGAGAGCCCCTCACATGGCCGTTTCCATGGTCCTCCCACCCCCATTGTTCAAGACACAGGTTGTTTGATGTCTTTGCACTGATTTTTCTTGTTCTTCTTTTTCCTCTTTTAGCTGCTCTTCTCCAACTCTTCCTCCAGGAAATATTGTTACATGTTTTTTGAGGTATACTTCTGGATTTTATAAATGAAAAGAATCCAAGTATTCTTTTTTTAATTGTTTTTTTAGTTATATGTAACACTGGATTAATTTTGACATAATTAGAAAAGCAGAGAATATAATTTGTTTTGGTTCATTCCCAGGTACTTCCCTTTTCTTCCCCTCACTCCTTCCTCTGTTCCTATTCCTCTACTCTGCTGATCTGTCTATTTACTTACAGTATTTTTAACATTATTTCTTGTGTGTGTGTGTGTGTGTGTGTGTGTGTGTGTGTGTGTGTGTATACATAAAAAATGTTTGGTCAGATTCATTCCATTGCCTTTCCTTATCTAATTTTCCCACCCTTCACTTCATTCCACTTTGTTGATTCCACTGAATTTTTCTATATTTTTATCCCCTCACCCTTTATTCTGAATTAGCTTCCACATATTAGAGAAAATAATCAACCCTTGTCTTTTGGGGGGTTGGCTTGTTTCATTTAGTACAATATTGATATTCTCCAGCTCCATCCATTTACTGGCAAATGCCACAAAGTTGTTCTCTTTATAGCTGAGAAATACTCCATTATATATATATATATATATATATATATATATATATATATATATATATATATATATATACTATTTTTTCTTTACCCATTAATTGTTAAAGGGTATTAGTGATTTCCAGGTATTAGCAATTTTGCCTTTTAGGTTTCCCCTGTTTCTGTCTGGGCAAGAGCCTGGGCTTATAGTTTCATTCCATAACTTGGCTATTGTTATCATACTGCTATAAACATTGCTGTGCATCACAGTAATATGCAGATTTTAATTTTTTATATATAACAAAGAGTGAGATAGCTGGTATATGGTGGTTTTATTCTTAGTTTGTTTGAGAAATCTCCATACTCCAGAGTGGTTGAACTAATTTGGAGTTCCACCAACAATGTATGAGCACACCTTTTTCCCCATATCATTGCCAACATTTATTGTTATGTTTATTCTTGATAATCATCTTTCTGACTAGAATGAGATGAAATCTCCGTGTAGTTTTAATATGCATTTCTCTAATTGCTACAGATATTGAACATTTTTTCATGTATTATTTCTTTTGAGAAGTGTCTATTTAATTCTTTTGCCCATTTAATGGTTGGTTCATTTGTTTATTTGGTGTTTTTGGGGGGTTATTTGTATTTTCTGGAAATTAATGCCCTATCTGAGAAGTAGGTAAGAAATGTTTTCTCCCTTTCTGAGGCTCTCTTTTCAAATTCTTAGTTCTTGGCAGTGCAGAAACGTTTAAATCTGATGCCATCCCACTTATTGATGTTGAGTTTATTTCTTGTGCTCTAGGAGTCTTAATAAGAAAGAGGTTTTCTGTGCCATATATTGGAGTGTTGGGCCAACATTTTGTTCTAGCAAGTGAAGGGTTTCTAATCTAACATCTAGGTCTTTGATCCACTTTGAATTGAGATCTGTGCAGGGCAAGAGGTAGGATCTAAATTTAATTCTACTCCTTATGGACTTCCAGTCTTCTTGGTTCCACTTGTTGAAGAGATTTTATTTTTTCCAATATATGTTTATGGCATCTTTTTCTAGTATGGGATAACTGTATTTCTGTGGCTTTGTCTGTATCTCTCCTATTCCGTTGGTCTTTATATCTGATTTTGTTGGAAGCCATGTATAAATTATGATAAATTTTTGTGTTTGTTTGAGCCAGCATAAGGCAGGGAAGCTGCTTTTCTGGGAACTCCTGGGTGAAATTCCTTAGTTCGAGAAAGCCCAGATCATGCTGGTGCCCTTCTTTAGCTCACAGCCATAGGATCAAACACAGCCCTCAGGAGGTGGGCTTAACCACCTAAGCACTAAACAACCTGTTTTCCCCCACACTTATCCTGTTTTTCCTGATGAAATTATTTACTATGCCCTTTGGTCTTTACCGCTATACATAAAGTAAGCACAGGTTTTTCTCTTTATTAGGATAAGACCCCATCAGGTATGTTCCACCCATCACCCATCTTACCTCTTGTTTTTATTTCTTTAATATTATTTTCCTAGCTTTTATTTCCAGCTGGTCCACACCTCTCATAGTTACCCGCTCCCTCCCCATGCAGTTTGTGAGTGAGATGTTTTGGTGCATGTAACATGCTGTTTTTGTTACTATAGCTCTGAAGTATTATTTAATGTCCAATATGGTGATACCTCGTGCTTTGCTTTTCTCTCTCAGGATTTCATGGGCTATTCTGTGCCTCTTATTTTTCCAAATGAATTTCATAACTGTCTTTTATAATTCTTTGAAGAGTGTCAGTAAAATTTTGATGAGAATTGCAGTGAATCTGAACAGTGCTTTTGGTAGAATGGCCATTTTTGACAATATTAGTTTTGATTATCCAAGAACATGGAAGGTCTTTCCATTTTCTTTTTTTTTTTTTGACATATCATACCTTTGAATCAAATGGGGTATAACTTCTCATTTTTCTGAGATCTTCTTCAATTTCTTTCTTTAGTGTTCTGTAGTTTTCATTGTAGAGGTTCTTTTGTCTCTTTTTTTCAGATTGATTTTTGAAGCTATTGTGAATGGGTTGTTTTTCTAATTGCATTTTTAGCCAATTTATCATTGGATTATAGGAATATGGTTAATTCCTGGATGCTGATTTGTATCCTGCTATTTTGCTGAATTCACATATGAACTCTTGAAGTCTTCTGCTAGAGTTATTTGGGTCTTCTAAATATAGGATTATGACATCATTAAACAGAGATAATTTGAGCTCTTCTTTCATATTTGCATGTCTTCAATTTCCTTTTCTTGCCTGATTGCTCTGGTTTGACTTTCAAGGTCTATGTTGAATAGGAGTGGGAAAAGAGGGCATGTTTTGTTCCTGTTTATAGAGGAAATGCTTTTAGATTCTCTTCATTTAATATAATGTTGGCCTTACGTTGCTCACATATAAATACAGATAGAAAAATTTATCTCAACATTATAAAAGGTATATGTCAATATCTTTAAGATTTTATAGAAAATTTTTGAATTTGCAATTTTATTGGTTTCTGCTCTCACTTTAATTATGTCCTATCGTCTAATGATTTGGGCATTGGTTTGTTGGTTTTTGTTTTCCTCGGGGCTTGAGATGTAATTTTAGATATTTATTTGTTACCTTTCTATTCTGTTAATGTATTAGCTCAATGCTATGAACATTTCCTTTTAGAGCTGTCTTCATACTGTCACAGAGAACTTGATATATTTTATCACTCTTCTCATTTACTTCTCAAATTTTAAATTTTTCCCAAGGTATTCTTCTATCCATTCATCTTCAAAAGTGTATTATTTTATCTGCTGGTGTTAGAGTGGTTTCTGCTTTTTACCTTATTGCTGATTTCCAATTCATTCTGTTGTGTTATTGTAGAATTCAAAATATTATCTCCATTTTATTGTATTTGCAAAGATTTGGTTTGTGACTGAAAAGGTGGTCTGTTTCAGAAAATTTTCCATGTGCTTTAGTGAGGAAAGTGAATTCAGTCATTGATGAATTAAAATATTCTGTTGATGTCTTGTAGGTTCATGTATTAATGGTATTTTTTAGTTCTCTATAGAACTAGAATCTTTACTTATCTTATGTTTGGTTGATCTATCCAGTGTTGAAAGAGAAAATTTAAAGTCACTCAGTGTCATTGTATTGTGGTCAATTTGATTCTTAATATTGCTAAGGATTTGTTTCAGGTATTTAGATGCTCTGTTGTTTGAGGCATTGATCTTTTCAATCATTATCTTGTTGATATATGATTCCCTTTAGTAGTATGAAGTAACTTTTTTTGTCTTTTCTGATTAATTTTGTCTTAACATCTACTTTATCTGATATTGGAATAATTATGGTTGATTGTTCATGGTTATACTTTAATGATATATTTTTTCCCATTCTTTTACCTTATGTCTATGGATATATTTACCTCTGAGGTGAGTCTCTTGCAGACAACTATTGTTGGGTCTTGTTCTTTAATGTAGTCTGCCAATCTGTCATTTGATTGAAGATTTTAGACTATTTACATTCAATGTTGTTATTGAGAGATGGTTTATAATTCTAAACATTTGATCTATTTCTAATGTTTAAAGCAGACTTGTTTTCCTTTAATTGACTTTGATTTCAGGGACTTCATTCCTATGTTTCTTTTCATTTTCACTCTTCATTTGTTCTTTATGGAAAATTTCATTGAATATGTCTTACAATGCAGGCTTACTAGTTATGAATTCTTTTGTTTCTGTTTTTCATGAAATATTTTTATTTCATCTTTAATTCTGAATCTTAATTATGCTGAGTATAGAAATTCTTTGTTGATACCATTTTCTTTCAGAACCTTGTTTATAGTACTCCAAAATCTTCTGGATTTTCGATTCCGACTTGAGAAATCAGTTGGAATCTGTTTTGATTTAGTTCTAAATGTGACCAGCCCTTTTTTATTGTAGCTTTTACAATTCTATCCTTACTCTATATGCTAGGCATTTTCATTATAATGTTTCTTAGTGTGAATCTATTGTGATTTTGTATACATGGATTCCTATATGTTTCTTTGATTTGAATTTCTCTCTCATTCCTAAGGGTTGGAAAATTTTCTAATATCACTTTATTTAAAAAATTGTGCATGCCTTTAGCTTATATTTCAGAGCCTTATTCTAGCCCAATAGATACTAAATTTGGTGTTTTAGTGATATCTTATATTTTTTGAGTTTTCTATTCATTCTTAACATCTTTTCTTTATGCAATCTTTATTCTAGATTATATGTTTTGTTTTCAAGACCTAAAGATTTATCTTCAAAGTGATATAATCAATTCATGTTGCTTTCCATTGAGCTTTTAGTTTGGTTTCTGAGTCTTTAACTTCCAAGATACCTATTTGGTTCCCTTTTAGACTTCCTTTATTTTTATTGAAGTAATCTTTCACTTTCTGTATTTTTTCTCTGATTTCAATTTTATAACTTTTTAGGTTATATAATATTTTATCTTTTAACTTTCCATTATTTTTTCTGACATTTTCTCTATGGTAGTGTCTATGGAGTCAGTCATTGAAATATTAGGGAGGGACTTTGGGATGATTTTTTTTCTTGATTTTTTTTCATAGCAATTCTATGCCTGCACATCTCTTGGTATAGTTCTCACTTCTTTTTTAAGAGAATTACTACTTATGAGTTTTTTTTTTTCTTAAGAGCCCTGGGATGATTTCCTATTCAGATGCTAAATTTTTGTCAATGTGTGACCTCTGCTGATCCTAATATCAGCACCAGTTTCAAGGATGCCACTGAATCCTATTTACTATAACTACTCCAGAGCCAAGGCTTGTATTATTCAACCTTATAAGAAAGAAAAACTTGTTGCTATTTTTCTCCACAGTTTCCCAAATACATATGTAAACCTTTAAAAGTGTTCTGGAATAGCTCCAATAATAGTTTTTAAATTTAGTACAATTACTGTAATCATAAATGAGGGATTGGTGGGGAATTGGGGAATGTAGGCCCTAAATGATTGGAAAAGAGAAAAATTAAGAGATAGAGAAAAGATAATTTGCACTAAGGTACAAAGGTAAAATTGATGGATAGTGGATATGTGAGGTAGTAGCAGATAATGCAAGAGAATGAATCAGGGGTAAGAGGAACAAGTATAAACTAGAGATATGAAAACAAATATAAGAAGATTTATTCTTATAATACTTTAAACCATTAGATAAAATACATTCAAATGGATTGAAGGGACAATGTTGGCTATTGGGGTTAAAACACTCATTCATGCTAAAGAGTTATGTAAATGATCATAGTTGATGTTAGAGTTATTCATAGTAAACCATGCCAAGATGAAGGAAAATCTTGTTAAATTTTGGTTGGGATATCAATGGGGCTTGGACAGGTAGCAGATAAACATCATTTTTTTTCCTGTGGATCTCTCCTGAGTTACAATGGCACAGGAGACACTTTTTACCCCCTTTGGTTGTTGTTGTTGTTGAGAGATTGGGGCTGCTTTTCAAAATGATTTTATCTTTCCAGGGAGACAGTTTCTTTTACTTAGTTCCAAGCAGGCACTTTAGTGTGTTGCTTTCTTGGATTTCCAGGGGAAATGTATAAAGGTAATTGTTGGCTTCTTAGAATCATATAATCTCATTGATTTAAGTAATTTTTTCAGCTCTTTATGATATTTTAACATAAAAAAAATGTAGACAAATAGTCTGGTTACCTAAATGATATGATGGATAACCTAACACTGAATTACTGTCTCTATAGAGTACTACTATTCCCTTCAATGGTCATTTGTATCCCTTTTCTCCCACAATAACCTAAGGAAATGAGCACATATCTTACCTTACTGATACCATTATAAAACAAATGGAACAAGGTCTCTATATTATGAGCTGTTACATGTTTATATTTATTAATATGTCCCTAATTGTTCCCAAAAGCCTTTTTCTCTGCTTATAATAATTGTATAAAATAATATATTTCATTGTGCCATACTCATATATTTATATAATACTTTGATCAGGTACCCAAATGTCTTTTAAAGATCAGTTCTTTATAGAAACCATTCAAGGATTGTGTGTTTTCTACTTCCTACCTCCCCTAAATCTTCTTTATCCCCTCCCCACACATTTACTGGCTGCAAATATTGTGCCATTCACCTTGTGAAATATCCCCTGTTCTGGATTTTTCTGAAAAGATGAGTGAGCAATTCTGAGGTAAGTTACATATAGAAAAAATCATTTGGGGGAAAATATGAAATTTAAAGGATGCTAATATAGTATGTTGGAAATTATATGCTCCTGGCTCCAAGATGACTATCTTCTTTTCAGTCCAGTTGGGATATTTTGTAGATGTGGTGTGTCTGTATGGGATGTTCAGAACACACTAAAAGATCATTGTAAGTAGTTTTTATTTCTTTTCCTTTTTTTTTTGGTGTTTTATTGTTTTGTTTGTTGTTGTTGTTGTTTTTGTTGTTGTTTTTTTTTTTTTTTGGTACCAAGCATGCTTAAACACTGAGGCACATTTCAGCCCCTTTTTATATTTTATTTAGAGATTGGTTCTCGCTAAGTAGCTTAGGGCCTCATTAAGTTGCTAAGGCTGGCTTTGTCCTTGAGAACATCATTCCTGAGCCTCCCTAGCCACTAGGATTACAGGCATACTACACTGTGCCAGGCTCTCCTTTATTAAATATATTTCCCTACATCATAGTTTTCTTTTTGGTTTGGTTTGATTTTTTAGTGTTTTAACTTACTCTCTTAAAATATTTGACTGTCAAGGCATGCTCAGGACTATTAAAAGAATGAGATTCAAATCAGGTGACTGCTCTGCATTGAGGCTTAGCTTACACATGGGGTTAGAGAAAAACTTTTTTCCCCCAGATGTCATTTATTTCCTGTCCAGAATGATGAGGAATATGAAGTAAAATGACTCTAACAGGAATGGTACTGATTAATTCACCAAATAGCAGTGACCATGGAAATTCTTGAACAAGATAATAATTCGTGTTTTAGGTGGAATCTAAAGGAGAATGAAAAAAGACTAGTATAGGAATGAAGCTGATCCTTGATCCTCTCATCTTGTTCCTGGATGAACCCACAACTGGCTTAGATGGGAGAACAGCTAATGATGTCTTTACACTTCTAAAAAGGTAAAAACTATGGCAACATTTTATTTCATTCATTTACTCTTTGATCACTTCTATTTTACTGGTATTTCTGGTGCAGGAGATTTAGAAGTTTTTTTTTTAAATGTTTCTTCTTAATTATCAGGATACAGTCAATAAACAAGAAGCGGTTCAAGAAAGATGAAGCAAGAATATAGGAAAGGAAGGCTAAGGTGAAGGCAGGGAGCTTTCTAATTAGAAGGATCAGAAAAGGCCTCAATCATGTGACACATACGCTGGGAGAGAATGAGTGAGATGTGCTATAATTCAGAAGAGAGTTCGGGTTAGAAAAGGCAGCCAAGTGCCTCTGAAGCACAGCATGTCTGATGTGTGGGGAAAACTAGCAAGTCCAGAGGGACAGACCCAGAGACTATGAGGAGTGACGTTTGGTGAACTGTCACAATACCACAAACTGGAGGCTTAAACACAAAAATTAATTTTCTCATGACTCTGAAGGCAGAAATTTGAAAAATTGTATGTTGTGGGTTGTTTCTTCATTGGCCTCTCATTGGCTGCAGATGGTCACCTTCTCCCTTTGTATGTCTGTGTCTTAATCAACTCCTAACTGGACATAGTCAGATGAGAACCATCAATACCTCATTTAAATTTTAAAAGACCTCTTTGAAAGCACTGTGTTCAATGTGGCCACATTCAGAGGCCCCGGGGGATAGGGCTTCAATATCTGAGTTTGAGGAGGACCCAGTTTAGCCCTTCACAGGTGGATTAGGATGTTAAGTGGAGTTGGGCTGGTGGCAGAGGTCATGTAAGAAGTATGGCTTTTCCTGTCACTAGAGGAAATGGGGAGGTTTTTGAGAGTTTTGGAGCATAGCAATGGCTGTGGAAAGACTGCAGTTAGGCAAGGATGAGGGAAGATCCAGTGAAGGAGCTGATGAAAGATGATGAAGCTTCGACAAAGATGGTCCTGGTGAGCAGAGGGTGGATTCTAGATCTGTTTTCAAGGGAACCAACAGGATCAGCTCAGGATTTCCACCTGTCATGGGAGGATTGAGACAATGACTGCTGACATTTGAGGCTTCAAAAAGTGGAAGAATGAAATTAGACAAATGCATTTCTTTTTATAAAGAAAGAAAAATGTGAATGGATGTTTATAGAAAATTTTTCAATAGTTGAGATTTAGACATCATCTTTAAAAATATAGTAACATATTTCAAACTGAAAGAAAATATCCAAGAATAATACAAATGAAATTCTACTTTTCTCGCCTGTATTTCCCTCTGTTACATTTTACTGTATCTGTAGCCCCTCCTTTCCTCTCTGCTACTTCCCATGTAGTTTCTTCTGCCATCATGCCCTTTCATCCCAAATACTTCCTACCAAAACTCCAATCCAGGAGAACACACCATCATCTTAAATTCCCAGTCAATAAGCCTTTCTTTGCCAGGATCCAATCATGGCTACTCAAATCTGTTGCTAGGATACAATCAGAGATACTGTGACTGTTTCCTGTCTGTCAATATCTCTCCAGAAATACACTTTTCCTGTCTTCTTACAATCTAGAGCAATTCATGGTGTGACCCCCTGCAGGGTCCATCCCAGTGAGTGTTGCATGATGCTCAAGAATGAAAGGATGCTGAGTACTCAGTGCAACACACCTGAGAATGCAACCTGCACAGGTAATGTCAGCCTTTATCATCTAATTGTGGTACACATATATGTATACATAGATATTTACTAAAAAAATATGTGCACGAACAGAGATCTATAACTATTGCTGTTTTGTTATTGTATATACATTGAAAATCCCATGAATTCATAATAATATTTCTGACTCCAAACTAACACCTCTGTCTTACTTTTAGTCTTTGCTATTTTCATGTTTCTGACTTCAGACAGGGAGAGTTTAGGCTCCCATTATCTCATACTATTTGCTTACTTGCTTACTGATGTAATTTATTTGTTTATTGGAACCAGTCTCCAAGAAGTTCCAGTCTCTTCCTTTACCATCTCTAGAAACTCCTCTGCCTCATTGTTTTAAGGTGTCAATCACACTATCTTCAAGGCTTCCCCTCTCTGTCACAACCTTGCTTCCTCTGATCTCATAACCCTATGAGCAAGTCTCTATGCTAGAAGAGAGGAAACAGCAAGAAAGAAAGATATTTATGAGTTAGACATCACAAATTTAAAATGCCATTTGCACATATAAGTGATGATGCCCAGTCATGGCTCTGGAGTTCAGGCCCCAATACAGAACCCATGTATGATATTTAGATTCATAGAAATTTTCTTTGTGGTTTGCTCTGCTTAGCACACAGGCATCTTTCCTAATGCAGAGAGCTCTGATCAGTCCTTCCCAAACACTGCTGTGCAAGTTAATCACCAGGGGTCTGGTTGAAATGCAGATCCTGTTTCTATAGGTCTCAGGAAGGGTTAAAAATTTTTCACAGGAGATTTGAAGAATTACTGACACTAATGCTTGTAGTCCTCAGAGCACACTTTGAGTGTCAGAGCTCTCAGGAACCACGTGTCCATCTTCCAGTCCTTTCCCAGCTCCTATTGCCTGTTGACTGAATTCCCATCTTTTTCTGAAGTGCTCCCCATAGGCCTGTTTTGCCATCTCTCTTACTTATCTTCTTCACCCAAAACAACACCAACACAAGCAAACACATAAACACTGCCTGTCGTGTTACATGGAACTGCTTCTTACAATTTTGAGAGTAGACTTGTTCACTTTGTTCACCTTGTTCTTTTACTGTATCTCTTTTCTTAGCTCACCATCACTGGGATTTTGGATATTCTACCTATATCACCTTCAGACAGGTTATCACTCTCCTTTTTTTTTTTACAAGGAGCCAGATTAAAATTATAGATCTTACTTCCTGTTTCTCCATGAGGCAGAACCTCCTTGCATACAATAGATTTATGAGGTGCTTATCAAATTATTAAATTGAAGTGGTTCTTTTCTTGAAATACTTTTTAAAAATTGGGAAAGTGATGATGTTGGCCTTTGTTTCTTCTAACCTTAAGTAATAACTCCTATAAAGGGCAGTTTAGAACTGTTTCTACCATAAAATCTGACCAGAGCTCAGATCCCAACAGGGCCCCTGAGTAACTGTGAGGGCTTAGCCAGTTACTTAACATTTAGACCTTATCTGTAAAAAGAAGGAAATACTAGTATCATAACAGCCTTACTATAAAAATAAAGATTTATCTCTGAAACATTTAATTAAGTGCTATATGGCATTCTAAGTGCTAAATAATATTAATGTATTATCAAGGTAGGATGAAAACCAATTACTAAAGATTCAGCATAATTAAATGATCAATGAAAATTGGTTATATGACCATCTTTTTAATACTTAATCATTAACTAGTTCTTTTTTTCATGTATTCACTAAAATTTGTATTAAAAGGATTAAATTACCAAGACATTGACCAACATGAGACAGGACAATGACTTATAAGAATTAAAATTTGAACAATCTACACATAACGAAGATGGAATATAACAATATACATTTTTTTCTCTTTATTTGTAGAGTTTTCCATACTGTACTATTTGTAGTCTCACAGGTCATTAACTAGTTTTTGAAAGTGGGTGTACTCAAGAGATTATGTGAGATACTTGGCAATAACATGGATTCCCTATTTCAACAATCAGAGATTGTGTACCAACTTCACTGAATTCACTGTCTCGTTAGACTCTAGGAAAATGCACTTTCTCTCAATCTCTATAGACAATTCTAGACTGCTGATGCACCAAACTTTAAGAATATTTTGTCTTTTAATAAAAGCATTGAATTTTATTTTTGTCAACTACCAAGTATGTAATGAGTTGAGATTACAAGTTTGTAAAAGAAAATCAAGTTGAACTGAGAGAAAAAGCTCTACTGGCAGAAGTAAGTATTTTACCAAGAAGTGCAAGGTCCAGATGTTTAATGATTTATTATTTCCCTTTTTCACTTAGGATTTCTCAGCAGGGGAGAACAATTATATTTACCACCCATCAGCCTTTCTATTCCATCTTTAAGCTGTTTGACAGTCTTACCATATTGGCCTCAGGGGAACTAATGTATCATGGTCCTGCCCAGAAGGCTTTGTAGTACTTCCAATCAGCAGGTGCGATTAACCTTTTAATGCACTAGATTCTTCATACACAGACTTCTGGAAGAGCAGAGGTGTCCAGAGGAGTGCTACAGGAATGTTCCTTGATCTTACATAGAATTAACTGGGGTGACTACACTGTAAAACATCTTTGGTCAGTTCAGCACCAGAACTTTTTTTATTATGCATCACTTGCTTATTGTTCACATCTCTCTTCTTCTCCTCTCGAGTTTGAATATGCATGGTGTGTGTGCTTTTGTGTGTGTGTGTGTGTGTGTGTGTGTGTGTGTGTGTGTGTGTGTGAATTTCTCATGGGCCTTTATCTGTTCTCCTTCCCAGTTATGGTGACCTTCCCTGAAAGGTCAATAATTAGAATGTTGGACTCACAGCTAGTTATTCTGTCAGTTGAAGATTTTGAAAAGTTTCAAAACATTGCCTTTTTTCAATTTGTTCTAATTAGTTGTACATGACAGCAGAATTGCATTTCAAATCATTGTACATGAATGGAGCAAAACTTTTCATTTCTCGGGCTGGACATGATGCAGATTCAAAGTCTTCATTCAATCATACATGTACCTAGGGTAATAATATCTGACTCATTCCATCATCCTTCCTATTTCCCCACACACCCTTCTTTCATTTCCCACTACCCAATCCAAAGTGCTTCCATTCTTCCCTAGCCCCCACCCCTTTATGGATCACCATCTACATCTCAGAGAAAACATTTGGAGTTTGTTTTTTTGGGAATGACTTATTTTACTTAGCATGATATTCTCCAACTCCATCCATTTACTGGAAAATACAATGATTTCATTCTTTAAGTCTGAGTAATACTTTATTGTGTATATATACCAAATTTTCTATATTCATTAATCTGCTGAAAGGCTACTGAATTGGTTCCATAGTTATGCTACTGTGAATTGAGCTGCTACAAACATTGATGTGGCTGTGTCACTGTAGTATGCTTATTTTAAGTACTTTAGGTAAAAAACAAAGAGTGCAAGAATTGGGTTAAATGGTGGTTCCATTCCAAGTTTTCTAAGGAATTTCCATACTTATTTCCAGCATGTTCCACTAGTTTTAAATATATGAGTACACCTTTTCCCCCCACATCCTCACCAACACTTATTGTTGTTTGTATTCTTGATAACTGCCATTCTGGCTGGAGTGAAATAAAATCTTAGAGTTGCTTTGACTTGCATTTCTCTAATTGCTAGAGATCTTGAACATTTTTTTTCATATATTTGTTGACTTTATTTTTTTCTCCAAAGTGTCTGTTCAGTTCCTTAGTCCATGTATTGTTTGGGTTATTTGCCAAAATATTGTCTTTTAGATCATGTAACAGATTGTGTTTCCCAGTAGTTCTCCTGATACATGGTCTTGTTCTGCCTTTGTGAGGGTTCATGGAGATACTGCTGCATTTTCTAGTAACATTAGATTGAAGATTTATGTCTTGAATGGTATAAGTGACCATTACTCAATAGAAAGGCTGGTCCTGAATCAGACTTAATGGGCCAAAATTTCTGGAATGCCTTGTTCTTTTTAGTTCAGATTGAATACTATGATTTCTTTAACAACTTATCTATCTGCTTAAATTTTGAGCTTTTTGGATATGATTGTAGATGCTTCCCCAAGACCCCAAATAAAGTTGTAAATAGTCATTCTTTTTTTAATTTCTTATATACATCACAATAGAGGAGTGCATTACATTCATATTTTTGCATTACAATTCTTAATACACCTTTATACCACAATTTATCATATCTCTGTTTGTATATAAGGTATGTTGACACCAAACTCACATCTTCATACATAAATTTTGTATAATGATGACCGTCCACTTCCACTATCCTTGCTATTCCCATTTTTCCTTCCTTTCCCTCCCACCCCTATTCCCTATCTAGAGGTAATTTTCCACTCATGCCCTCTCTCCCTACCCCACTTTGAGTCATCCCCCTTATATCAGAGAAAACATTTGACATTTGTTTTTTGGGGATTGGCTAACTTCACTTAGCATAATTTTCTCTAATGCCATCCATTTCCCTGAAAATGTCATGATCTTATTCTTTTTTAGTGCAGAGTAAAATTCCATTGTATATAAATGCTACATTTTTTTAATCCATTCATCCACTGAAGGACATCTAGGTTGGCTCCTCAGTTTAGCTATTGTGAATCATGCTGCTATACACATTGATGTGGCTGTGTCTCTGTAGTATGCTGTTTTTAGGTCCTTTGGGTATAGTCTGAGAAGAGGAATAGCTGGGTCAAATGGTCATTCCATTCCCAGCTTTCCAAGGAATTTCCATATTGGCTGCACTAATTTGCAGTCCCAACAGCAGTGTATGAGTGTAACTTTTTCCCCAAACACTCAACAACACTTGTTGTTTGTTTTCATAATGGCTGCCATTCTTACTGGAGTGAGATGATATCATAGAGTAGTTTTGATTTGCATTTCTCTGATTGCTAGAGATGGTGAGCATTTTTTCGGATATTCGTTGATTGATTGTATCTCATCTTCTGAGAAGTGTCTGTTCAGGTCCTGGGCCCATTTGTTGATTGGATTATTTGTTTTTTTTTGGTTCTTATTTTGTTAAGCTCTTTATATACATTAGAGATTAAAGCTCTATCTGATGTGTGAGGGGTAAAAATTTATTCCGAGGATGTAGACTCTCTGTTCACCTTATTTCTTTTGCTGAAAAGAAACTTTTTAGTTTGAATCCATCCTATTTGTTCATTCTTGGTTTTAATTCTTGTGCTATAGGAGTCTTATTAAGGAAGGTGGGGTCTAAACCAACTTGATGTATATTAGGGCCTACTTTTTCTTCTATTAGAAACAGAGTCTCTGGACTAATTCCTAGGTCCTTGATCCATTTTGAGTTAACTTTTGTGCATGGTGAGAGATAAAGATTCAGTTTCATTGTGTTGCATATGGATTTCCAGTTTTCCCAGCATCATTTGTTGAAGATGCTATCCTTTCTCCAGTGCATGCTTTTGGAACCTTTGTCTAATATAAGATAGTTGTAATTTTGTGGGTTAGTCTCTGTGTCCTTTAATCTGTACCATTGGTCTATGAGCTGAGCCTGTTTTGGTGCCAGTACCATGCTGTTTTTTTTTTTACTGTTGTTCTGTAGTATAGTTTAAGGTCTGATATAGAAATACTACCTGTTTCACTCTTCCAGTTAAGAATTTCTTTAGCTATTCTGGGTCTCTTATTTTTCCAGATGAATTTTATGATTGCTTCTTCCATTTCTATAAGGAATATTATTGGGATTTTGATCAGAATTGCATTGAATCTGTATAGTGCTTTTGGTCATATGATCATTTTAATAACATTAACTCTGCCTATCCATGAGCAAGGTAGCTCTATCTTCTAAGGTCTTCTTCTATTTCTCTCATTAGGGTTCTGTAGTTTTCATTGTATAGATCTTTCTCCTCTTTTGTTGATTCCCAATAACCTTTTTTTGAGGATATTGTGAATAGGGTAGTTTTCCTCAATTCATTTTCAGAGGATTTGTCACTGATATACAGGAATACCTTTCATTTATGGGTCTTGATTTTATATCCTGCCACTTTGCTGAATTCATTTACTAGTTCTAGAAGTTTCCTGGTGGAGTTTTTTGGGGGTCTTCTATGTATAGAATCATATCATCAACAATTAGTGCTACTTTGAGTTCTTATTTTCCTATAGTTATTCATTTAATTTATTTCATCTGGTAATTGCTCTCGCCAGTGTTTCAAGAACTATGTGGAATAGAAGTGATGAGAGAGGGCATTCCTGTCTTGTTCCAGATTTTAGATGGAACGACTTTAGTTTTTCTCCATTTAGAATGATGTTGGCTTGAGACTTAGTATAGATAGCCTTTACAATGTTGAGATAACTTCCTGTTATCCCTAGTTTTTCTAGAGTTTTGAACATAAAGGCATGCTGTATTTTGTCAAATGCTTTTTCTGCATCTATCAAGATGATAATATGGTTCTTATCTTTAAGTCTATTGATGTGATGAATTACATTTATGGATTTCTGTATGTTGAATCATCCTTGCACCCCTGAGATGAATCCCACTTGATCATGGTGCACGATCTTTTTGATATGTTTTTTTCTCTGATTTTCCAGAATTTTATTGAGGATTTTTGCATCTATGTTCATTAGAGATATTGGTCTGAAGATTTTTTTCTTTGAGGTATCTTTGTCTGGTTTTGGAATCAGGGTGATACTGGCCTTGTAGAATAAATTTGGAAGTACTACCTCTTTTTCTATTTTCTGAAATAGACTGAAGAGTATTGGTATTAGTTCTTCTTTAAAAGTCTTGTGAAACTTGGCTTTATATCCATCTGGACCTGAGCTTTTCTTGGTTGGCAATATTTTTATGGCTTCTTCTATTTCCTCACTTGATATTGGTGTGTTTATGTTGTGTGTATCTTTCTGACGCAATCTGGGCAGATCACATGACTTTAGAAATTTATCGATGCCTTCACTATCTTCTATTTTTTTAGAGTATAATGTTTTGGAATAATTTCTTATTATCTTCTGTATTTCTGTAGTGTCTGTTGTGATATTGCCTTTTTCATCATATATGCTCGTAATTTGGGTTCTCTCTCTTCTTCTCTTCATTAGCATGGCTAAGAATCTGTCAATCTTATTTATTTTTTCAAAGAACCAACTTTTAGTTTTGTCAATTTTTTCAATTGTTCCTTTTGTTTTGATTTCATTGATTTCAGCTTTAATTTTAATTATTTCTTGCCTACTACTGCATTTGGTGGTGCTGGTTTGTTCTTTTTCTAGGGCTTTGAGGTATAGTGTGAGATCATTTATTTGTTGGCTTTTTCTTCTTTTAAGGAATGAACTCCATGCAATGAATTTTACTCTTAGTACTGATTTCATAGTGTCCCAGAGATTTTCATATGTTGTGTCTGTGTTCTCATTTACTATTAAGAATTTTTTAATTTCCTCCTTGATGTCTTCTGTAATACATTGATCACTCAGTAGCATATTGTTCATTCTCCATGTGATGTAGAGAATCCTTATTTTATCGTTGATTTACAATTTCATTCCATTATGATCAGATAAAATGAATAGTAGTATCTCTTCTCCTTTGTATTTGCTAAGAGTTACCTTGTGGCATAATATATGGTCTATTTTTGAGAAGAATCAATGTGTTGCTGAAAAGAAAGTGTATCTGCTCGATGTTGGATGATATATTCTATATATGTCAATTAAGTCTAAGTTATTAATTGTGTTTTTGAGTTCTATAGTTTCTTTATTTAACTTTTGTTTGGAAGATCTGTCCAGTGGTGAGACAGAGGTGTTAAAATCACCCATGATTATTGTGTTGTGCTCTATTTGTCTCTTGAACTTGAGAAGAGTTTGTTTGATGAACATAGCTGCACCATGGCTTGGGGCATATATATTAATAATTGTTATGTCTTCTTGTTGTATGGCACCCTTGAGCAGAATGTAGTGTCCTTCTTTTCCCTTTTGATTAACTTTGTCTTAAAATCTTCTTTATTTGATGTGAGTATGGTTTCCCCTGCTTGCTTCTGAGATCCATGTGAGCGATATGATTTCTCCCAACCTTCCACCTTCAGTCTGTATATGTATTTTCCTATCAAATGAGTCTCCCGTAGGCAGAATATTGTTGGATCTTATTAAATCCATTCTACTAGCCTATGTCTTTTGAATGGTGAGTTTAAGCCATTAACATTTAGGGTTACTATTGAGATATGGTTTGTATTTCCAGCCATATTTGTTTATTTTTGTTATTTAACTTGACTTGATTTTCCCCTTTTTTTAGGAGAGAGAGAGAGAGAGAGAGAGAGAGAGAGAGAGAGAGAGAATTTTTTTTAGTATTTATTTATTTTTTTAGTTTTTTCGGTAGACACAACATCTTTGTTTGAATATGGTGCTTAGGATTGAATCCAGGCTGCATGCATGCCAGGCGAGCGCACTACCACTTGAGCCATATCCCAGCCCCTTGATTTTCCTCTTTGGTAAGTTTTTCCTTTACTGTACTACCTCCCACTGTTGGTTTTCATTGTTATTTTTTATTTCCTCTTCATGAAATGTTTTGCCAAGGATGTTTTGAAGCTCTGGTTTTCTAGCTGCAAGTTCTTTTAATTTTTGTTTATTGTGGAAGGTTTTTATTTCATCTTCAAACTTGAAAAGTAATTTTTCTGGATACAAGATTCTTGTTTGGAACCCATTATCTATCAGCCTTCGAAATATGTTGTTCCAGGATCCGCTAGCTATCAGGGTCTGTGTTGAAAGATCAGCCATTAATCTAATTGGTTTACCCCTATATGTAATCTGCTTCCTTTCTCTTGTGGCTTTTAAAATTTTCTCCTTTTTCTGTATGTTGGGCATTTTCATTATAATGTGTCTTGGTGTGGATCTTTTGTGATTTTTTACATTTGGCTTCCTGTAGGCTGATAGGATTTGGATTTCTGTTTCATTCTTCAATTCTGGAAAGTTTTCTAATATTATTTCATTGAACAGATTGCTCATTCCTTTGGTTTGGACCTCAATACTATCCCAATAACTCTTAAATTTGGTCCTTTTATGCTATCCCATATTTTTTAGATATTCTGCTCATGGCTTCTTATCTGTCTCCTTGTGCTGTCTATGTTCTTTTCGAGATGATATACTTTGTCTTCGTTGTCTGATGTCCTATCTTCTAAGTGGTCTACTCTGCTGGTGATATTCTTATTTGAGTTTTTAATGTGGTTTATAATTTCTTTTATTCCTAAGATTTCTGTTTTTTTGTTTGTTTGTTTTCTTATGACCTCTATCTTCCTGTAGAGTTGATCTTTTGCTTGTTGGATTTGTTTATGTGATTCATTGTTGAAGTCATCTTTCATTATCTGCATTTGTTGTCTAATGTCTTCCCTGAGACTGCAGAACATCTGCTGTATGTATCCTGAAATGTTTATCTGACATTTTTTTTGCTGTAGATGTTACCTCTTCAATGTTGTATTGTCTTGCATTGTTTGTGATCCTTTCTTTCCTTATCGTTTCATGTTGCTCATGTTTCTTACAGCTCTGTTAGACTGTTATGTTAATGTTTTTTCCCCTATAGATTTATATTGCTCTGGTATAGTTCCGAAACCTCTCTTCTGAGGGGAAAGACAATGTTAACAGTTCCCAATATCCACAATATATTATCTATGGCAAATTTTCATTATTAATATGTTTAAAGTTAGTCTCTATGTCTAGAGATGTTGGCTTCAATTATTATTTAAAGTATAGTCATTAGTTTCATAAAAGGCATATCATTTCTGGTAGCATATAGAGAACAGAGGGTCAGGTGTAGGATGTTATATTAAGGGGGAAGGGTGTGAGGGTATGGGGTTAATCTAACTTAGCAACTTTGGAGGAGAACTCTAATAAATAGACATGGGGTAATTTACGAAAGAATGTATAAATTCAAACTCCTATATATATTTAGAAAATTACCCGAAGTATAAATAGTAAAAGTTAGGAGGTTGAAAGTGGGATAGAGGGAGGAAGAGAAAAAAAATAAATAGAAAGAAAGAAAAGATAAAGAGAGAGGGAGAAAGTAAATAATGAAAAAAGAAGGGGAGGGGGACATATGCAATGTCTCTATATTATATTATTCTGGTGATTCAGTTCATGCAAAGTTCTTGGTTTCACATATGTTGGGGTTTGTGAGGACTAAAAAGGGAAGGGTAGAGTTGAATGGATGAGAAGAGAGAGAAAGAAAAAAAAACTCTCAGAATTTTGTTTTCTTTTCTTCCAGTAGGTGGCATTGTCTCTTGCAAGCCTCAGTCTCTGAATTCAGGGTGGTGGAGGTAGCCAGTGTGAGAGGGCTTGAGCTTCTACCTGAATCCTCCCTGCTCTTAATCTGTCTGAGTTGGAAACCAGATGCCTATACAGTTGCAGTTCCGTGTTGATAGCTATGCCCTCTAAAACATTGTGAGAAAAAAGTTTGAGTCATCACAGCTGGAGGTGGGGGAGTTAGAAACCAGGTACCTGATTATCCACAGAACAGCGCTGGTAGCCACACCCACCAATAGATGTCAAGTATGGTTCTCCAAGATGGATTCCATCTGTTTTCTGCATTGGGTGTTTGGTGAGGTGGGGGATGCTGGGGTGACCTTGTGCTGTGGCCAGAGCTCATTCTGGTGACTGCAGCAAAGACTCTGCATTCTGCACCACTGTGCAGGTTCAGGTCCACCTCTAATAATCATTCTTTCTTATTTTTTTTTATTGAATATCTGTCACTTAAAAAGCAGGAAAAAAAAAAACATAAAACACATGTGAGTCTGGGGAGTCCAGGGAAGGTGAACTAAAGAGCCACAGCTCAAATTCCATTAAAATCCCAATAACATTCTTCATAGAAGTAGAAAAAGCAATCACAAAATTCATTTGAAAAAATAAGGAAACCAGAATAGCCAAAGCAATTCTTAGCAAGAGAAGTGAAGAGGAGGCATCACAATATCAGAACTTACATTATACGTCAAAGACATAGTAACAAAAATGGCATGATATTGGCACCAAACAGACATGTAGAGCAATGGTACAGTCTAGAAGACACAGAGACAAACACACATAAATACAGTTATCTCTTATTAGACAAAGGCACCAAAAATATACATTGAAGAAAAATAACTCCCTCAACAAATGGTGCTGTGAAAACTGGAAATCCATATGTTGCAAAAATAAATTAACCCCCTATCTCTCACCCAGCACAAAACTCAACTCAAAGAGGATCAAGGACTTAGGCTCTAAAACAAAGACTATGCACCAAATAAAAGAAAAAATCAGGCCCAAATCTCTACAATGTCAGCATAGGAAATGACTTCATTTATGAGATTCCTAAAGCGTAGAAAGTAAATTTAAGAGCCAATAAATGAAATGAAATCTAACTAAAAAGCTTTTTCACAGTAAAGGAGAGAATGAATAATGTGAAGAGAGACTCTAAAGAATGGGAAAAAAATCTTTACCACATGCAACTCAGAGCAACTAAACTTCAGGATATACAAAGAACTCAAAAATCTTAAACACCAAAACACAAAAAAACCTAATCAATAAATGGGCATAGGAACTAAATAGACACTTTACAGAAGAAGAAATACAATCAGTCAATAAATATATGAAAAAAAATGTTCAACAGCTCTAGCAATTGGAGAAATGCAAATCAAAGCTGCCCTATAATTTTATCTCATATCAGTCAAAATGGCAATTTTCAAGAACACCAACAAGAATAAATGTTGGTGAGGTTGTGGGGAAAAAGGTACACTCATATATTTCTGGTGGGACTACAAATTGGTGCATGGTGCTGGAAAACAGTATAGAGATTCCTTAGAAAACTTGGAATGAAACCACCATTTGATGCAGTTATCCTACTTCTTGACTTATACCCAAAGGACTTAAAAATCAGCCTATTACAGTGACACAGCCACATCAATGTTTGTAGCAGCTCCATTCGCAGTAGCTAAACTATGAAACCAACCTAGATGCCCTTCAACAGCTTGGTGGATAAAGAAAATGTTGTATATATACACAGTGGGGTATTATTTAGCCTTAGAGAAGAATGAAATTATGGCATTTGCCAGTAAATGGAATAAATGCTAAGCCAAATAACTCAAACTCAAAGAAGCAAAGATCAGATATTTTCTCTGATATGCAGATACTAATTCACAATAAGGGATTAGGTGCTTAGGAAGAATAGAGATATTTTGGATTAGACAGAGGGGAGTGAAGAAAGGGAAGGGGTACTGGGTATGAAGGATAATAGAATGAATTGGGCATTAGCCCTATTTACATATCTTATTACATGCCTGATACAACTCTACATCATGTACAACCAGAAGAATGAGAAGGTATACTCCATGTATTTGATGTGTCAAAATGAATTCTACTGTCATGTAAAACTAAATAGAAGGAATAAAAATAATCAGAGGTCAGACCAAGTTAAGATGCTTCTGTCACAGAAAGTTGAGGTAAGATGTCACTTGTGCTGTGCTGGTCACATTCTCTTGATAATGCTGCTCTCGAGATTTGTTGTCTATTTGCAATTATGACAGCTTGGGAGGTGTTCATTTGAATCTCTGAATTTAGTAGGTTGCAAAGCAATCTGCTGACTGCCTGCTGACATTCCAGCATTCTGTAGGTGAATTCAGAGAGCACAGTGCTCCCAGAAATTTAATATCTTTTTTGGAAGCTACATTTACATTTTTGAAGAAGTACTGATAAGCAACAGAGCATACTGATACCTGCTTGGGTTTTGAAGACTCATGAGAGAAAAAGAATAATGTAAAATGTTCTGAAAAGTCCAAAAATGGTTTGGAATGTTTTTGTTTGTTTGTTTGTTTTGCCTGGGACACAGATAGTTGTCTAAATGTTGTGTGATTGAATAAAGAAGAGGAAAGGATAAATTAGTGAGGGCAGAAAAGAGCAGAAAGATGAGGAAAAAGTTGTTCAGTCTGTCTTCCCTACCCTCATATCCAATGTCCTCTGCATGTGAGTCTTCTTTACTTTCCAAGACTACCAGCTTGAGTTCTTTGGGTGTCTTATTTTGTAGGTTTTCCCTGTAAATTCTATAATAATCCTGCAGAATTGTTTCTGGATATTACCGATGGTGTAATAAAAAGGGATTCAGAAAATTATGAAGGTATGTAAACCTTTCAAATTAACATAATTCTTCCCAATTAATTTGGCTGAGTTTTAGCAATGTGGTGACTTATTAAAACATGACTTTGTGAATTTACATGTTATTGTAATGAACATATAGACTTTGTTGAAACTGAGTGCTGTGTGTATTTTTATTTAATTTATGAATGAACATCTGAATTATTTTTTGTACTCAAGCTTTAATTCTAAAGCTTGAGTACGAAAGCTTTTTGTGGGAGTTGTTACACAAATAAGAGGTCTCAGAAAAACTTGTGAAATCAGTAGTAATCTGTTGATAATGAGTTAGTAATTTGTGGCCTATTATCCACTTTTATTCCGAAGCTTACAAGACTGAAATGCATTCAATGACAGATGATTCAGAGATAAAAGAATTATCTATTAATTTTTCCAAGTCCACTTTCTACAATAACACAAAAACTGAATTGGAAGAACGCTCAAAGGATGAGAAGAAAATATGCTTAATCAGGAAAGAGATTCCCTATGTCACTTCCTTCAGCCATCAGCTCATTGGCCTCATCAGGCGTTCATTCCAAAAATTTATGGGTAATCCCCAGTACTGGGCACCTTTGGTAAGTGACATGTTTTCCCAATTATGCTATGAAATACCAATGTGGGAGCAATTTGTTTCTAATATGGACTTATGCAGGATTCTTTTATCTTCTACTCACCCTTCCATTTATTTGTCATTCCCACTCAGTTAGAATTTGGAAACAGCCAATCAATTCAGTGTATTGTCTTGGATATGAATTGTCCCCCAAAGGTTCATGGTTGAAGGCTGATCTCTATTGAGCAATGTTGAGATGTGGGGCTCTTTGGAAGTGGCTATATCATTTGACATCATCAAAAGATTAATGTATTGATGAATTTACAATTTGATGACATTATTGGGAGATGATGTAAACTATACCACTCAGGGCCTAGTGGGAGGAAGTAGGTCACTGTTGCATGCCATGGAAGGATGTATCTTGTCCCTGACCCCTACCTTGCTCTGTTTCCTGGCTGCTATGAGGTGAACAGCTTTCCTCCTCCATATCCACATGCTATGATGTTCTGCTTCACCTTATTCCCCCCGAAAAAAAAAAAAAACTCAGCCATCAGACTATGAACAGAAATATGACTCTGTGAGCCAACATAAAGCTTATCTCTTGTTGTAGTTTGTTTTCATAGCAATGACCCACATACTGACAAGAACAACTTAGAGGAAGAAAAATTTATTTGGGGCTCATGGTTTCAGAAGTTTCAATTCATAGAGAAGTGACTGCATTGCTCTTGGCCCACAGTGAGACAGTGCATCAGGGAGGAAGGGCCCAATACAAAAAGCTGCCCAGCTCATAGTGGGGTTCAGAAGCAGAAAGAGATGGAGAAGGGACCACAGGAAGAACAATGCTTTCAGGTCACCCCTGCTTTGCCCCCAGTGACTCATCTCCTCTAGCCACACCCCACCTACCTACAGCTAAAACCCAGTCAGTCAATTCCAGCTGGTATTGAATAATTAGGTTGCAGCTCTCACAACTTAATCATTTCACCTCTGAATATTTCTGCATTATCATAGGAGCTTTTGTGGATACTTCATATCCAAATCATAACACCGTCTTTCTTAGTTCTCTTAATTATATTGTCACAGTGGTAAAAAACAATGAAGTTCCTATGCATATAAATAATTTAAGTGGCTTCCTGGACTGCATAACTCAAAAATGTTTGCAATATATCAAATTCTAATGGATAATGTTAGTCAAAATTTTATTTTTATAAAGTGTTTGGACAAGAAAATATCAACAATTGTGTCATTTTCTAGTAGTTGTTCATTATCATTTATTTATTCATTCCAAAGATACATTCCAATATCATGTGTTGCATTTGAAGACTCTACTACAGTAGTTGGGTAAATGGGTTAAAAATAAAAATTCTGCTTGTGTGCATCTTATTTCCTTATGAAGGAAGTGAAATGATAGCTGAATAAAGAAAATACAGAGCATGTGAGATGGTAGAATGAACTATGCAGAAGGTTTAAGGAGTGAAAAGGTGAATGAAGGAAAGAGAGGGCTAGAGGTGGGGAGAAGACGGTTGATTTGCCATTGAAATCAGGTGTTGAAGCAACCTAGTGTCATTTTTTTTCTTCCTGATGGTAGTTTGTTCTGTCCACTGTCTGAGAGAAGAGACTGTAGGAAGAATGCTCTTCTTTATAATTGACCCTGCTCATTGATTGATTCTAACATTGGCAAAACAATACACAACCAAAGAATGTGCACTTTATGCACAGAAAGTAACCATACTTGAACAGATATTTACATTGGTTTTTAACTCTCTTAAATACTATGCAATGAAATTCTATTTTCCTTTTGATCAACTCTGTGGTAGTTTTCATCATCCTCAAATTTTGTATTTTGTTTTGTTTTGTTTTGTTTGCAATACTGGGGATTGAACACAGAACTTCACACACACTAGGCCATTGGGCTACATCTTCAGCCTATTTTTGTTTTTAGTTAGTGTTAACCCCTATTTCACACAAAACACTGGTTCTCTTAGTTCATTTGTCCAATATTTGTAGGGAATTCAATTCAGCTGGTTATTGTGGTTTATTATTTTTATGGTCAATCATTGTATTTCTGTGGAGTATTAAGATATGACATATTGCAGGCTTTAATGAACTGAATTCTCAGCATGAGTGGCACAGTTTTCATATTTAAGTGTTGTTGCTTTCTATGTGTACATGAGAATCTGCATCCCCATTACAGTGATGATGTTTATTGCTTCAGATTTCTTTAGTCCATGTGATTTGGCATTTCTCTCAAGTGCTTTAGTGTCCTGTTGTCCAAAGACAATATATTATTCTTAGATAATAGATTTGACATCATTTGAAAGAACGTTAGTTCAATTAGATGCATTAATTTTGGTAGCCCATTGTTCAACAGGAAGATGCTATGATAATTTGATTCTTCGGAATGATTTGTTCATTAGGCTTTTCTTACTTGTCTCTAAAACTGATGTTTAAGTGTCTTATCTAAGAAACATACAGTATTTCTGGGCAAGATGTTATTAGAACACAGATGTTTTTACATCAGAGTATGCGTGTTTTGAGCCTAGGCTCCCTTAAGAGTCAAACAGTAGGCCCAGAGCCTCCAGGTAGCACATTCAGCCTACTTGTCTCATCATTGAACTCGGTTCTCCAAAAGCAATTCCAGCAATGTTCAGCAAAGCAGTAGTCTACTGTAAGGGAAGAAACTTGTAGATCCCTGAGCTCAGTGGAACAAGTCTTGTTCAGGATTTTAAATGTTGAAATGTTAGCTCAGGAGCAGGCAAACCCTTTTAGGTAGAGGCTCAGAAGATAAATATTTTAGGCTTTCAGAACCACACATGGTGTTTTTCTCACAAGGTCAACTCTGCACTTCATTATAAAAGCAACCACAGCTAATATGTGAGCAAATGAACATGTCAGCATTCCACTAAAATTTTATTCATGGAGACTGAATTTTGAATTTCATATTGAAAGAAATATTATTCTTGACCTTTTACCCTCCAGGTATTAAAAAATTGGTAAAGCATCCTTAGCTTGTGGGCTTAACCAAATTAGTGACTGGTTTTGGTCTGTGAGCCATAGTTTTCTGATCTTGGTGTAAGTTGTTTTTTTTGTTTGTTTGTTTGTTTGGTTTTTTTAAGGTACTGTGAATTTAACCCAGGAGGCTTTACCACTGAGACACATCCCTAGACCTTTTATATTTTATTTTGAGCCTGGATCTTGCTAACTTGGAAGGGCCTTGCTAAATTGCTGAGGCTGGCTTTGAACTTGCAATCCTCCTGCCTCAGCCTTCCAAGTTGCTGGGATTACAGGCATGTGCCACTGAGTCTGGCTCTGACATAGGGTTCTAATCTTGTATAATTTTCATTTTTCTAAGTTTTTGTAAATGGAGTTATTAAAAGTTTTAATAAATTCCTGCTGATAATCCTTTACTTATTGCCTTATTGCATTTTATTTATTGCCATGATTTCAACTTGACATTCAACCAGATGATATGTTGGAAGATATAGCAATGAATGGATTATTTGAAAAGTGAGGTGTTTTGTTCATTTATATCTACTTGGACAACATTATCACTAATATCTCTAAGCTTCATTGTTTCTACTTGCATATTAAACATTTGACTATGCATTTAATTATTAATTTGTTATAGTACAAGCTACAAACATCCCTTAGAACACACCATGATAAATGTTATTTGAATACATCTGAACAACAGCAGAATAATGTAGTTGGATAATTTCTTTATTTTACCTGTTTTGAACAGAGACCAGAAGACAGATGCACAAATCTCATAGTTAGTGTCATTTACTCTGTTTGGAAATATTCAGTTTGCTCAATGGCTGGCTTTCTTTTACTTCATGCAAGAATAAACAACACATGTGAACCTTGTAGAGCCATCAGCATTAATTTTAGAATATTGATTAGTTGAAAGAAAGAGCAGATTCTGAGGGTTTTGGAAATATGACAGTGGAATGGATTCCCGAACCTACCCCTAATATTTGTCTTATTAGCAAAGAACTTTAGGCATATATCATATGTGAAACATTTCAATGATCTTCTCTCCAGAATCTCATTCTTACAAATTATTCTTTACAGATCATGGTTCTTTTCTTTGCACCATGGCTGCCATTTTGCCAACTGTCCATTACAAATTCATGGCTTGACATTGTTGTAATATTGAGATTTTTAAAAAAAACTTTTACATTTCCAAGATAACTGGATGGGTGTTTTATTTTCTTTACTTTCACACTATCTGTATTATTATAGTTAACCCATGTATAATTATAAGAATAATTCCTCACATGTATTCTAATACAACCTTTGACCTTATGCCCAATGAAGCATCCTTAAGAGATTTTTATTCTAAGAGCAAATGTAATATTGGTCCATTTTCTCTAGGAGACATTCACACAGACTGAATAAGTGAAGATGGGTGATAAAGGCAAAGAATTGGCAAGTCAGGTGTGCCATATTAACTGTAGGCCTCAATGGTTGGTATTGAAAAACAACAATGTCAGAGGAGATGGTCACTGAAGCACTTGGATGCCCCCAGGTGGCAATGTGCTTTGGTGACTATGACAATGCTCTTTTTCCTGTGCAGGTGGGAATTCCAAACAGTTTGAATAGGTGTATATCACTACTTACTTATCATTCAAAATTCCATTGATAAAATTTTTGAGTGGCATTAAAATTTACTTATCTCTTCATTTTGCAGTGATTGGGATCAAATCTTGAGTCTGGCAAATGCTAGGCAAGCATTCTGTAGCTTAGCTACATACCCATCCCTGAAATTTCATTTATTTCTAACAATTATAGAGAAGTCATCCAGTTTTAATTTGGACTCCTTGAAATATTAAACTGTTCACATTCACTGGCATGAAACATGAGAATTCAGTTCAAGTCAAAAGTCTTATATTGTTCCCAAAACATCTTCCTCAAATTACTTTCTCATGCTGTTAACCTATGTGACATTTGTGGACAGTGCCTGGTGGACACTGGGAAGAATTTTAGCTTGTCTGGTCATCTGCTCCCTTGTCCTGTCAGTACTCAAAAAACAGAATCCTTACATTTTCAATTTAACTTATAAAGTGTCTAATAACAATCACTGTTTGATAATTCCTCAGTGACTATGGTCAATCTCTTTAATATGTATATTTCAGTGGAGAGATTTCATTAGGTAATAAATCCTTACTTGTAATTGAAACTCTTTCCTCTCATTTTTCACTTTTCTTTTTGAATAGATAATTTCCTCATTTGTTGACGGACTGGTTACAGGTGTCATGTTCATTTTGCTGAGGGATGCTTGTTCTGAAATCCATAATAGGTAAATAAATTTGGATCTCATTTTGTGAAAATGCCATCACTTTATTTAAGCCCATGAACATCCATTAAGATTTCAAATTTATGACAATACAGAGTAAACATTTCTGTTTTATTATGGGGTAAGATTAGTTAGTGGATTGCAACTGAATGGAAGAGTTAATTTTCAGTTTCAAAATTTATATATGTGTGTGGTGGTAAATTACACACATTACATGCACATTCTAACCACTTTAGAGTGCAGAGTTAGTGGCATCAAATACATGCATGTTGTCACTGGTCAACACCATCCAACTCCCAACCATTTCTTTATCTTCTCAGGTGGAATCTTCAACCCACCTTAGAGTAACTACCCACATCCATCATTGCCACATCTGCAACTTTCTTGTTCTGAATGTTCCCATTCTTGAAATCTCACCAATGTGAAGTCATGCAATACTTCTCTTTTTTATTACTGCCTTATTTTCCTGAGCATAAAGTCCTCAATTTTCTTCTAAATTGTTGCAGATGTTCTAATTTCATTTCCTTTTAAGGCAAAATTGTATATATGTATAAACTACATTTTATTTATCCATTCATTCATTGCTGAAAATCTGGCTTGCTTACACCTTTTGGCTATTGGAATGATGTTGCTATAAGTATACACACACCTACGTGAATCCTTCTTTCAACTGTGTCTTAGGCAGATACCCAGCAGTAGAATTGCTGGATCATTTGGTAATTTTAAAAATTTTTTGAAGACCTGTCAAAATCTTTTCTACTGCATTTTTCATTCTTACCAACAGCACACAGAGTTCCAATTTTTTCACATCCTCACCAAAACCTTACTAATTTTTTTTCTTTTTAAAAGACAGAGATCCACAGAGTCTTTGGAGAAATGTTTGGTTTAAGTCCTTTGCTAAATTTAAAATTGTTTTGTTTGGTTTTGATTGAAGTTTTTATATTTAGGGGTTATTCATCCCTTTCAGATATATTGTTTAGATATATTTTATACCATTCTGTGGGTTTCTTTTTACTCAATTATAAGGCTTTTGTGCAAGGATGTTTTTAATTTTAAAATAGTCCAGTTGATATGTTTTCTTTGGTGGTAATCAGGCAGTTTTCTTAATTTTGGCATTTTTTGTGTGACTTGCGAGTGTAGGATGTGTGGATGGGAATGAGTTGTTCCTGATTCTCCTATGCAAAGCACTCTAGTCAGTGTTATGATCCTGTCTAATTTCAGTCATAATGTGCCCTTAACTTATCCCATGAAGACATTTTCAACAGCTGCCTCAATTTCTAAATAGATTCTCAATATCCCAGACCTCAGGATTCTCATAATTTATGTATGGAGAACCATTCCTCACTAGATACTGGGCTCCCTGCTTCACGATTATGGCTATGTTACCTCCCAAGGTCCAAGGGCCAGAGGAGTGGATGGTCTCATCTCCATTTTACTGTTGAGAATAGGTGAGCTTGGTCTTTATCTGAGGAGCTAATTCAAATAATGAGGAGATGGTGCTTTGTTGTTGTTTTTTTTTTGTTTGTTTGTTTGTTTGCTTTTATACTGGGGACATAACCCAGGGACTCCTAACCCCTGAGTCACATTCCTAGCCCCTGCCCATGTTTTAATTATGTTTTATTATGAAACAGAGTCTCGGTTGCTTAGGGCCTCATTAAATTGCTGAGTCTGGTTTCAAATTTGTGATCCTTCTTCCTCAGTCTCTAGAGTCATTGGGATTTTGGCATGGGCCATTACACCTAGTGAGAAGAATTTGAGAAAAAGAAAGATATCAATTTACTGTTTTGCTATCATATGAGAAAAATACTAGACTAATATTTCCAGAGCTATTGTCTTCTGTACAGGTCAAACAAAGGGCTTTTAAAGAAAAGTTCTGGGACAGACTCATTATGTGCCCCTTAAAAAGTATGCATAATGTACACATGGTGATTGAGGTAGCTTTTGGTCAGAACTGTTGGTACTGGTTCCCAGGTCTGAACATCTTAATGACACAGATTTTCTTATTATTAATAAGCTGATGAGCATAATAACCATGCCTGAGACAAGAAGAATGTTATTCTTGATTCCACATAGATAGGGAAGGCAAGAAGTAAGAGAGTAAGGAAAAGAAAAAAATCATTTTTAAATACCCCCCCTGGTTTTGAATAGCCAGATGCCTACTGAATGCCTAAAGTGAACCCCAGATATAGGCCAATTGGTTTTTTTTAATTTTTATTCCAATTTGTTATATGACAGCAGAATGTATTACAATTCATATTACATATATAGGGCACAATTATTCATCTCTTCTTGTATAAAAAGTATATTCACTCCATCGGTGTGGTGTGTTCATACATGTACTTTGAATAATTATATGCATCTCATTCTACCATCATTTCTAACCTCATGTCCCCTCCTTTACCCTTTCAACCCTTTGCCCTATCTAGTCTTCATCTATTTCTCCCTTTGTAGCCCTCCCTAACCCACTATGAATCAGCCTCCTTATATCAGAAAAAAACATTCAGCATTTTGTTTTTGGGGATTGGTAACTTCACTTAGCATTACATTCTCCAAATCCATGTCTTTACCTGCAAATGCCATGATTTTATTCTCTTTTATTTTGGACTATGTGAAAATGGCCTTTATGTGTGCTTCATCTACCTCTCCTTTAATGATTATATGATTAGAGATTGATTGTTTTTACTAGAAAATGATGTCTCAGTGACTTACATGAGAAACCTTCATTTTGTTTCAATTGTACAGTCTGGAAGTCTGGGGTCAGAGCCCCCTTCCAGCAGGTCAGACTGCCATGAGGGTCCCTCTCTGCCTGTAGACGGCTGCTTCCCTCCGTATCTCTCATAGCACCGAGTGTCTGGGGCTCCTTCCTCTTACAAGGGCACCAATCACACCACAGGGACTCCAATCTCATGACCTCATCTAAACCTTATACTCTCATAAGGACATACTTCTCAGTACTCTGGTACTGGGGGTTATTTCTTTAACATAAATAAAAACAAAAATTAGTGAATACAAGTCAGTGCACAGCAATCCACACAGAAATTTCAATATGTGCTATCATGTGGAGTAACTAGGGCACCACTGAGGACACACAGGGAGAGACCTGATGAGATGATGCTTTCCTGTCTGTTTAAACCAGAAGAGTTCTATTCTGGAAGGAGTTCTGTGGGAAGAAACCAACCTAACAGTGTGACTTGACTGAGCTGCTTTTATTCCCATTCTCTCCTGACAGAGCACTGATGCTCTTCTACCAAATACCCTGCCATTGTGACTTCAGCAAATGGACAGTGCAGCACGTTGTGCTCCAGAAGAAGCGTTTTGTGTGAGTTGGCCTCTATTCAGGGAAAGGGCAATGCTGGCTGGTGGGCAAACTATTTTCATCCTGTACTAGGCCAGGGATTTAAAAATGGGGATTACTGGAAATTTTCTTTCTTTTTCATTACTATTCCATTCCTTATTATTAAAATTGAAATTTAAATTGTATTTATTTATCGTGAACAACACAAGCTTTTGAAGTATATACAAGGATTACCAATATTAACTGAGAAAAGCAGTCTTAAATGGAGTGGAAAATCAAGAACATGTGAGGGCTGCTACTCAGGAAAAAGAAATTTCAAGGTTGAGGTGTGGTTGACTAATCCCAATTCTGCAGAGAAAGTGAGGAATAAAGAGAGAAAGACGTGTCTTTTGTTTTTAGAAAGTAAGGATCCTCTCAAGAAAAATTCAGGAGATTTGGTAGACATTTAACTGTTGCATTAAGCAGCAAATTGGAGATGACTTATGAAGATGACAAAGTATGTAGCCAAGCACAGCCCTGAGTGGGTCACAGAGTGGAGAGAGCCAGAGGGCAGCCTTACAGGAAAGAGCAGGATGGTTTTATTCCTTGTATTGTTCAAAGATGAAAGAGACTTACCCATGCCCACGTGCCAGTACAAGAATCACCAGAAAGGAAAAGAATGAAGACAGGGATAAAATGGTTTGGAATTTGGAAAAAGAGGTGTTTGGAAGAGCAAAGATTAAGATTTGGTATCTGACAAGGATGTATTGTTGGAAAGCATGATCACTAAAGAAGAAAATCATTCATGTTTTAACATGAGAATGGAATTGAAAAGAGTTTGGAGGATCTTCAGCTACATTGGAGGCTTGGAGGGTAAGGACATCACTGTCACATTGCAAAGTGAGGAGAAGATAGTCCCTTGTACCACTGAGATTAGTTCTTTCTTCCCGGGGAGCCAGCCTCAGAGGGAAAGCAGAGTCTCTGAGGAGAGTGAGGAGATGCAGATTCTGCATTGCTAGAAGGGTTATATGGGGCCAGAGTGAGCAGCAGCAGGAGAGGTGCTGATGCCCCATGGGAGCTGAGAGGGGAAGGGCCTGGGAAATCAGCCCAGGGCTTGTGGGCAGCTGCAGGGTTAGACCTGGTAGCACCAGGAGTCTGCACAGCAGCCTCTCCTCTGGGCTCTGCCTTTGTAAACTAACCTGACGTGTTGGAATATATTTGTATTCTATAGACATGAGTCCACCAATGGGTATTACAGAGTGTCATCTTATTTCTTTGGAAGTCTTTTGTCTGATTTACTACTCGTGATGTTCTTGACAAGATTTTTATTTATTTGTACACTATACTTCATGGTCGGTAAGTAACAAGACAAAGAGGAGGTGTCTTTACTCTTGGATATGTGGAGAAGTTAACTTTGCTTGGCAAACATGTTTTGGGTTCCCCGAACTGTAAAACAAGCTATAAGGGAGAAAGCACATCTCTACTGTATATTCTCTAAAACAGCTAGTTATATGTACATTCCTTTCTAGACTTTTTTTAAATGAACTTTAAAAACTACTTATAAAACTATAATTTACCTGTTGCCACTATTTAAACAATACAGATGCTGTGTGTTTTACAAAAACATAGACTGACTTTTTAAAACTATTTGAAAGCTGGAATATTTATTGTCTTTTTCTACTGTTTTTCTCTCTCTACATGTATCTCAATATCAATATGAAATATAGATAGGCAGTAACATCTATAGTATGTGTAGATACATATAGAGAGGGACAAAAGCCTTTATACATATATATTCTCTCCCTGTTCACTTTTCAAATGAGAGGAAGATGGTAACTTGGGGGTTTATGGATCTAATGAAATTACTTGTTTGATGAAGTAGACAATATCATTTGTGCATAATTCTCTGGCTTCACCCCAGACTTATTGAATTATCATTTATATATGTTTTACAGATAAATACCCACCCCCACCACACACACACACATTCTCACACACCAGAAATTTCTTTGACAACAAAGTGTAGAATTTGAACTAATGATGGTGTTTACAACCTTCTGTTTAACAAATAATATGTATGGCATAAGAATTAGGCACGGGATCTAGAGCCCTAGATTCCTCATCGTGTTCTTGTAGCTGTTCCCAAATCCTCAGATTATGTGACACAGAATATTAACTCATGATAATTATAAAATAGTTTAAGAAACTTAACAGCCCTATTCTGAACCATAGAACCCTACAGCAATTTGTCTATAAGGACTTAAATCTGATAATACACCCTCTCAATTATGTGATGGAAGCAATGAAATTGATGACCTATGGTGTTGGAATAGTGAGTGACTTTTTAGTCCTGTTAGTATTGTTTTCTCAATGTTATACTGATATTGGCACAATAAATATTCCTTAATACACAGGGAGCTACACTGGACTAATCCCTTCTTTTTTAAGGATCCTAGCCAGGAGTAAAGGCTTTCTTCATCATGTTCTTAACTCTCCTGGCATTGGCTTTTTCATCCATTTCCATGACCCTGACCATAGTAGCAGGACACACTGACGGAAGTACAGTAATCCGTATCATGGACTTCTATTTTACATTTATGATGGTGAGTGTGTACTGTGCTTCTCTGGGATGTATTTTTGCCCTGTTTCTTCTGCACTTCCTGTCATGTAAACATATATTTGAGGATTTGGTGGGTAGGACTCATACTTTCAGGAGGCCACAGACTGAAATATCCTTTACATTAGAGAAGAAAACACTTTCCTCCCTACTCTTATCTTTTCTATTTTGCTTGTTTCTAATGTACTTACTTAATTTAGGCACCATGTTCTTACTAATGTTCTTTTAATAGAGACTTTTTGGTGACATATTATGAAACCTTGATAAATTAGAACTTCAAAAAACAGAAAAATTAGCTGATTCCCTCACAAAGACATAGCTCTCTGCCTGCCTTTCAGCCTGGTTTTAGAGAACTGCGGGCTGTGTAAGCACCAAAGGTGGTTTGGTTGGATTCACTACTCCCCAAGGTGAAAGTGAAGCTCCATGAGAAGTATAACAATGGTCTAGTTCCCATGCTCTCGCATGCTAAAAATGTTTTAAAATTATTGGAAATTCTAAAGTCCATGTAAGAGATTCTCAGGATCCATTGTTCTGGTTCCTGAGAATCTCTTATATCAATATATTTTTCTTTCATCTTTTTAAAATAAAAATATGGATTACTAAGTCTTAATCATTTATGCTTTCAAAATTAGCACAAACATAAATGAATCAACAGATATACAGTTTAAATGTCCACATTCCATCTACTACAACATCAGCTATGGAGACATGCTCAAATTATAGTAGGAGGAGATGTCTTCCAATGATACTTATGAAGCACATCCTCTCTATTAAAAACTGCTTATTATTAAGTTATAATTATTCATAATATTAGGGTTCATTTTGGCATAATCATTCAAGCATGGCTTAGCACATACTCTTGCCAAAGTTTCGTTCTCTGTTTCTGAATTTGGCAACTACCAATGAATATCATTGAGAAGTGATAAGTCTTATTTATATTTTATCTACTGTAAAGGAAATGTACTTCAATTAAAAAAGATGTTTTGTTTGATTTATTGATACTTTGATTTTTTATTTAAAAGTCTCCATGTAGAATTTTAAAAGCCAGTCATAAAATCACATTTTATTCAGAGAGGCCATATTATTCATCAGACACTTTTAGGTTAAGTCTGATGTTTGCAGGCACACCAACACTTTCATTGGTTTGCATATTCCTGCACACCTCACCCAGTTAGGACAAGAGTGAGGTGGAACTCAGCCTTTCCTCTCATTCATCTTCAACATTCCTTCCTGAGTCAGCATTGTTATACTGCTTTTTCTAGCATTAAATAGAGGGATTTACCATATTTTCTGGTGTACTACACTGCATTTTTAAGTTTATCGATTCTAGCCTTTGAAAAACCTGAAGCCTGCAATTCTGAAGCCCAATTTAATATTAACATCATGAATATAAAATGCAAAGACTGTAAATAACAATACTTATTAACATATGGGAGTAGAGAGGGGTATGTGATGCTCAGGAATATTCTTCATATGTTCCTAGATTTTCAGGATTATTAGGGGCAACACATGGTAGGGATATAATTAGAATAGTGAGCACAGTAAGGCCCATAAATACTTGCATTGTGCATTCTAAGATGCAATCAACTACAAACAGAAAACTCACGAAAAAGAATTGTGTGTGTACTAAATATGTACAATTTTTCTATTTTTATTCACTATTCTCTGAACTACTTAGTATATATGGTTATACATACATGGTAAAAACTACCCACATAGCATTTCTATGCTATTACACAATATGATAAATGTGGAGGTGATTTAAAATATAAAGGATACATATATTTAAAATATAAACAATTTACTTGGGATTACATGCAAGCATTATGCTATTTAAAAATAAAGGGACTTGAGCATCTATAGGCTGGGGTATCTGTATGCATGGATTCTGAGCCTGGGCTCTCTAGAAACCAAGAGACAAGTATACCTCTTAATCTTCCATTATATACAGTTGCAGAGAAAGTTGAGGACAATGAATTGACCATTAAGGATCTTCCAAATAAGTGAAATATACAACATAGTTTATAAAATAGTATATTTTCCTTAACTTAAAATAGTAAACAGCCTTAGCCATGCAGAGGTTGAACATGCAAAGGAAGGTTAATGTGTAGAATAAGTGCAAAAATTTCAAGAGTTGTTCCTAGCAGAAATGTTTAGAAGATTGTAGAGCTCTTGGAACGCATCTTCTTACAATTCTTCTTGAAATCCTTGAACTGTTCTAATTCATACTTTTTCTCTGTGTAGATTCTTTTGGGTCTGTCATTGTATTTTGGAATCAGGACACCTCAATTCTCATGGGTTCACTTCTTCAGCATTCCTTATTATGGCTTTATGGTAAGCTGTCCTTTTCTGCCCTTATGAGTGTGTCTCCAAGATGGGAACAGAGAAAAGAAAACCTACACATTTTACTTTCCCTGGTATGACTTAGGACCATCTCCCACCCAAGTATTTCCTTTCAGGAGAAATAGATGGAGAATCTCTAATAGCCTTCATTAGCACAAGGTCAGGAAGTCATCTGGGGTTTTCCTTCTGTCATCTTGTTGTTTGAGGGTAAGAAAGGGTGGGGAGAATAAATCTCATAGTAAAGCAGAAAGATTGATGCAAAACATTGTTTCTATTCAATAAAGAAATGAGAAGATGGGAGACTAGAATACATAGATCATGTTGAAAGGGAAATTATAAGAGAAACAAAGGCTATGTAACACTCAACCCTGTTTAGCAAGCTACTCAACTAAAAAAATGGTGCCTTAATACATTGTAACCAAGATTCTATTACCTATCATTATAAGTGGTTTTAATGAAAAGAACAGGAAATGTCATTACAACAAGTCTTCAGTATTTAATGAACAACAATGTATCATTATAATTATAAGGTTGTAGGATTACACAGAGAGAGCATGATGGAGGGGCTATGAGGTTATCTAGCAAGAATTCTTCCTTCTTGGCTAATTGGAAACAACATCCCAACCCTGGACTTCTTGATTAACAACTTCAGTCACTTTGTTGTGACAGACTGCAAAATGAAACTTGGTTTGTCTTTAAATATCATAGTAAGTTTAATAAACTAACCCCAGAAAAGCAGAGGCCAAATGTTCTGTTCAATATGCAGATAGCAAGCCACTATTAGGGACAATAGGGGTGAAGAATAGAAGTCGATTGGAATACACAAATGGAAATGAAGAGGAGAGACAGAAGATGGTAATAGAAAGGACAATAGAATTAATTGAACATAACTTTCCTAGCTTTGTATTTGAATATATTACCAAGGTAACTATGAACATGTACAACCATAAGAACAGGCTCCTAATTAGAATAAGCTGTACTCTGTGTATGTATAATATGCCAAAATGCACTCTACTGTCATGTATATCTAAAAAGAACAAATCAAAAGTTACTATAAAGACTAAACTTGAGGATTCAATTGTGACAATTTTTCGAAAAGTTTTTGAAATTTAAAACCATCATGACTTGCTTTTTGTGTTACATAGGATTTGCAGCATAATGAGTTTTGGGGAAGAAACTTCTGTCCAACACTCAATATAACAAATGGCAATGACTGTCCTGGCTATGTAATGTAAGTTGGTGTCCAGTGTCATAAGGATTTTCCTTTTTCTGCAATGAGATTCAGCAAGTCCCTTGGGCTGTGACTGTAAACTTGACTGAGCCCATTAAGTGTACTTCCTCTCCTCTTAAATGAATATGATATCTATACCTTTTTGGATCATTTTATGGATTAAATAAGAGATCATATGCAAGTTGCTTAGCATAGTATCAAGTAACATGACTGCATTCAATGACTGATAGCTATTGTATGTGAAGAAATAATTTTGAAAATATTGTTAGTCCATAGGTTTTTTTAAGGAAAGCAAATAAATTGACCAAAATTTCACAGATGCCAGGAATAAAGTTATATTTTCTGCTTAATTTCAGATGTTCTAGTGAAGAATTCTTGTTAATGCAGGATATGGATCTCTCACCTTGGGGCTTATGGAGGAATCATGTGGCTTTAAATATTCTGATATTTATCTTTCTCATAATTGCCTACCTAAGAATGTTATACCTTAAAAGAAATTCTTAAATTTCACTTTTATTTACTGCTAATTATTTTCACATTTAAAAAGCATCCTAATTTACTTTAAGTATCTAATAATTTTTTGTCTTTTGTTCAGTTCCATCTCACTGTTGATCAGGAACAATTATTTTCAACAGAAAATCAAAAACCAACAAAATGAATCATGCGTCAAAGAACAAAAACCAAAATATAATGCTATTTCATATTGTATTAATTTATCTCACCAGAATGTAAGTATTAGGAAAAATTCAGGCTAATTTATTGACCTGAAAAAGAAAAACTTATCTCTAGAAACTCATAACAACTTTCCATTATCTCTGGCATCAGGTTCTCTATGCACAAAATGAGTAGGCAGGTTAGTAGCCCTCCAGTTTTAATAGTCTATGAATCTATATGTTCTGCCATTAAATAAATAAAATGTGTAAATGTTGTATTAGAAGTATGAACCTTGAATTATTCTGGAAAATCAGTGCTTCTTGTGGAGTAAAAAAAAATCCATGATGATAAAAAATCATGTCTTGGATAAGGTAACTGAGGGTGATGGAACTTACAGATATTCTATAGTGGAATTGTAAAGGTTTAGGGATCTTAACTGGAACCCTTGGGCTGCAGGTGGAATTGAGGGCCAGGGTCTGGGGATGAGGCTCTTGTGCCATTTCTGGAACATTCTGCCTCTGAATATTCACTTCATCTCCTTGCATGTCTCAGTGGTATATAATCTGGCTGCATCAGAATCTCCTGAGAGCTTTGCTAAGACACAGATGTCAGGTCCTGCCCCTCCCACTACAGGAGCACCTGCAGAGGTGCCTCCATGAAGAACTTGTCAGGGCATATTGTGACCTTTTCCAATGTTCTTTCAGCTCTGAAAATGTTATGCTTATGGTTTAATAACTTGGAGATCTACGCAAGATCTCCCCAACATTTGCACACTGAATTTATTTCAGTTTTCTCCCTTAATTCTTTACTTGTAGTAGAGAACTATTTACCAGTACTATGAATGTGTCTTTAAAACTTTGTAAAAGAGAAAAGTACAGTTCATTGAGTTGGTATCAAAATAAGGCACATGTGCAGCCATCAGTCCAGGTCAAGAATTAGAATGTGACCAGCACAGAAGACCCCGCATGCACCTTCCCAGTCACTGCATCCTCTTTTTTCCATGGCCAGGCTTTTGAAATGATCCATGTATGTTCCCCTCTCTTGTTATCAGAACATCACTGCTGCTCAGGTTTGTGGGTTATTTGTTTGTTTGATTGTGGTTTTTTTTTTTTTTGTGCACAGGCACATTCTTAAGTCTCTATTACATTTTAAATAAGCTTTTAATATTTAAATAATTTTATATTTACAGAAAAGCTGCAAAGATAGTGTGAAAATTTCCACATGTGACCTTTGCCCAGATTTCTTTAATGTTAACTTTTTATATTCCAAGCTTCACCAAAGATCAGAAATGAACCTTGAAACATCCTTGTTGATCAAACTGCACAGTTGCTTCAGATTACACCATATTTTTTTTTACAAATATTATTTTATTGTTCTGGAATCCAATTCAGGATATCACAATGTGTCTGGCTCCCCTTTTCAGAAGAAAATATAGGAATGATGGGATCTAAGAAATTGCCAGATGTAGACCCCTGCTACTGTGGTGTTTTGGAACATCATTTAGTTACCACTGAATACCTTGACATACTGCTGCAATGTCAATCTAGGGACATGGCTGTTGATGTTTATATTTTATTTAAATAATATTATTTACTTTTATAAAATTTGACTAATGCATCTTTTTTTTTGTCTTTCATGGATCTGTATTAATATTTATGCACACGTATACATACACAAATTTTTTTTTTAAACTATACAAGGAAACTTTAATTTCACAATAACAACAATTATAATTTAGTATTACACATGTAATCACAAGATATTTCTTTTACCATTTAAGGAGAATTCCTTTCACAAATTTTAGTATCAAATTTTGTTTCCAGATACATTTTTTCTGTTAGGTATTTCCGTTCAGTTCCAATGTTAGCATCAAACCCCAGCCAATCTTTAAAGCTCTGGCTACACTTTTATTTCTTTTTCTTGTACTGTTTTACACAAATTGAGAGAAAAAAAATAGAAACTTGAAAGAGCTATCACTCAAAAAGTCATACAATTTATTACTTAATTCATTTTAACTGAAATTCCGTGGTGTCATTGTATTTTTACACTATTTATGGTTAATACTCATGCATTATTGACCTAGGCATCTTTGATAGTCAAGGGTCAGTGGTTTATCAGATTTCTGTTTGGATCTCACCTTGACTCAACCATTTCATCAGCCTTTGATAGGGCACAATTCTATTTTGAATGGAAGCTCTTTGTTAGAATGAACTATTTGTTCTGTTACAATTAAAGTATCTCATCAGATAAAAGGGATGACATTGTAAATGTTTGATCCTTGCTCAACACAAGGATCTCTGAAGTTTAATAGAAATACATACTCAAACTATTGTTATTGTAATTACTTATTATAAAAAAAAAGACTAATGCATCTTATAACATTGTTTTACCAGGTTATTATGTAGATATCAAGGTCAATTAATTTTTTTTTATTTTTGGTATAATTTTTCCTCTATCTATATAATACAGTTCTCTATATTACACATTTCATTAAACAGAAAAGAATGCATATCCATATTTATATACAATGTACACCTGCCAGTTTATAAAACAGCCCAAATTATCAATATCTTCTTTTAAAATTATTAATCATTAAAGGGGACCATATCTTATTTATTCTTTGCACTATAACTGCCTTTTAATGTATTTTTATTGTGGCAACAAACACACAATAGAATTATCATCTTGTTACCTTTTAATTGAAGGAACATTAACAAAATGTGGGTTAATTTTTCATAAGCTGAAAAATTAAATTTTAGTTTATAGACATTTACTTAAGAACATGTATGTATACATATGTAATTTACTTTTATTTCCTTGGATGTCAGAACTAATGTATAATGGAAGGGAACCAATACATTATGCAGAAATAAATGAAATGTCAGTTGATATTTATTTTCTAGTTATTTCCCTTGGGATACCATTTAAGACTGCAAGAAGACTGCTGCTATGGAAGGTTCCTCAATATGTTTTGGAGGGAGGGAGAAGGGGGGAAAGTTGGTAATTTGGAGAGATATTAAAGATGAAGTACATGTACTACTTTCTCTGACTTTAAAGTCATGCTCATGCACCTTAGATCTCAAGTTTATTAGAGTCTATTGCATTTACATACATTTGAAAAGCATAATACTGATTTTTGAAACGTCTTTTGGTGACTGTATGTTCAATGGCTTTACAAGAGAATTGTCAAGGGGATAGGAAGGCTGGAATTTGTCAGTGGATCCTACAATGCCTGAGATTGGTGGCAAGGTAGATCTACTGAGGGCCACTTCTATTGCTTGAGCTGGCAGCAGCAGGTGCTGATGTTGAGCTTTCAGTATGGTAATGCCCTTCCAGGAGACTGGGTCAGCTAGAAACTTGGTGGTAAAATGATGACATGCAAAAACTGAATGATTATCCTGTTGTCTTTGAGGACGACTGCACTGGGATATAGGTCCTCATGGAGTGATGCTTTTATATTGGCTGTGACTGTTTTTGCCCTTTGAGAGCAAAGTCATTGAAACAAAGACCATTGTCACCTACAAAGCCCAAAGTATCTGCTGACACTTTATATAAGTTTGCAGAAACCTCCATTAAACCTACAGGAACAGTTCCCCAAAGTTGGAATACCCAGGTCCATGAACCAAGCAATACCAGCCTCTCGCAGCATCATTTCCATAAACTCATTTGCAGAATTTATGCTTTAGGTCTCTGCACCTTTAGGACCTGATGTATTAGAGGTCCTGAATCCTGAAGATTAGGTAGACATGGGCATACAGGCAATTTTCTATGAAATCTAACAGTGTCTGCCACTTAGTCACTTTGGGATTTCCACAGTGGTGTCACAGCAGCAGAGAAAGGAGTTATAATATTGGTCATCCCTGTAATCCTGAAGGCTGGGGTTACTGCCGTATAATAGGCAGAGAATTCACAGAAGTAACTCAGTGTCTCTCTGCAATCAAGTCTCTGAGGCCTCCAGAGTGAAGGTGTGGATAAGTATACCAGAAAGCAGCTTAGAGTACAGCTGAAGCAATGGCCAAGTATGAGGAAGTTCTAGAAAGGATGGCGGAAGACACATGTAGATAAATATGATCATGATCAACAATGGGATCCAGCTAGTTCCACTGAACCTCTACACTTCTCCATGTTGTGTTTTCTAGAAACTACAAGTGGCCTCTCCCTCAAGCTGTCCAAGTGGACTTAAAGTGAACATATGTGGATCTGCATCTTGTGAGGGGTGGGCTGAAGTAGGTGCTGTTGTGCTGTCACATCTCTGTGCACATCCACTTTTGGTTGAAGCTGTGGTGGGCAGTTCTATGTGAGCTGAGCTCATTCCAACAGCATCCCTTCTCCACCCTGCACCACACCTCTCTCCATGTTTCTGCTCTTAGTCCTGTTTTTATGTGGTAAGGTCCCCAGCTTGCAGGCAAATGTGTTGAGGAATTTCAAGGGTAACAACACCCCTTGAGAACTCATAACCAGCAGAAATAGGGTCGAGCAGAAATGTCAAAGCACAATGTTTTTCAGACAGGAAATTATGGAATGCTTTCCTTCATGTGGTCAGAGTAGGAATCTAGATGGTTGCCTGCAGAGTCAACTTCCACAGACCCTGGGAATTGGCCTTTACTCCTTTTCTATCTCATTTTCTAATACAGGTTTCTAACATCAACTGCCTATAAATTACCTGGAACAAGTCCTTGTCTTGGCCTCTTTTTTTTTTTTCACATAAATGCAAACCCAAACACGTTGTGAGCTGGGCTCTTCTAATTTCTTTCTCTCTACCTCTCATTATGGTTTACAGGATTGTAAAATGGAGTGCCTCTTCCAAAGAGGAAGGATTCCCCATGTTACTGATTATTGTCCCCTTACTTTTTAGCTGCAACCTCTTTTTTTACAAACCAACCCACTACTCTGAAATTTTAAGTGCACTTAACCAAAGCCAAACCCTCCAAATTCATGTTGAGGTGTCCTGTTCAGGAGCCAACTGTGTAGCCCTCATCCAACACGGGCTACTAAACCAGGGTCACTCAGGTGAATTTGGGTTAGCATGAAATAATCATGCAAACACACACAAAAAGTACGTTTTTCATGGGTGGTGCAAAAAGGCTTTTCCACTTCAGATGTAAGCTCCCACAAGGCAGGCGAGAAAATCAGGGGAGGGAGATGGGAGAGAGGGCGAGAGAGAGCACTTTTTGAAGCTCAATTTATCAATGGGGGGGCAGGTATATTTGATGGAATGTTCCATCAAAAAAAAAGGAAAGGGTAATATTACAACAAACAGGTGGGTGTAACTCAGCCCCACAGAGTGACACCCAATCCCAGAGCTACACCTCACCTGGCCCACTAAGGTAAGTCCACATGCATCACAGTGGGTGCAATGCCAGTTCAGTACCTCTTTACTCAAGACTCAAAAGATGTGTGCATAGCTCCTGTTCAGGGTGGCTTCCAACAATATCTAGAACTTTTGTGAAGCCTGGCTAATGAAATGTGAAAACATCTGCACACTGTAAAATGTGATGAAAACGTGAAGGTTCCATCACTTCTCCTTTCACTCCTCAATAGAAGGTGGCACCCACCCTCCCTAAATGAAAGGAATTGTGAACAACATAGCTATCAAAAAAAAAAAAAAGACAACCTGAAATGAGGGCTGGAAAGAAGAGAAAATTAACATACATTAGGTCAAGAACATGTATATATCTATGAGCACATAATTATTCTGACGTTTGGCTAATGTCCTTATGCTAAATTTCCAATTTTCCATGAATTTCACTAGAACAAACAGTATGTAAACTATCAAAAGCTGCCTATAAGACATGGTATATCAGTTTAAAATAGTTAATGGTGCTGTGGTTCTGGTCACTGATGTGGTCAATTAGTTACTCGGCTACCTCAGTCATGGGGGATAGACACACAAAATCAACACAAAGACTCCAGGAACTGGTGAGAGAACTGGCTGGATACCCACCTCAAGTCATTGTCCAGTAGCTCAGTTTATTTTTAGAATACATGCAATTTTTATAGGGTTTGAGTGGGGTGTGCCCATAAATCATATATATAAGCAAGATAGTATCCATAAGCCAATCATCTTTTTTTTTTGAATTTTTTATTTTTTTATTGGTTGTTCACAACATTACAAAGCTCTTGACATATCATATTTCATACATTAGATTGAAGTGGGTTATGAACTCCCAATTTTACCCCAAATGCAGATTGCAGAATCACATAGGTTACACATCCACAATTTTACATAATGCCAAAATAGTAATTGTTGTATTCTGCTACCTTTCCTATCCCCTACTATCCCCCCTCCCCTCCCCTCTCATCTTCTCTCTCTACCCCATCTACTGTAATTCATTACTCTCCTTGTTTATTTTCCCATTCCCCTCACAACCTCTTATATGTAATTTTGTATAGCAATGAGGGTCTCCCTTCATTTCCATGCAATTTCCCTTTACTCTTCCTTTCCCTCCCATCTCATGACTCTAGTTAATGTTAGTCTTTTCTTCCTGCTCTTCCTCCTTGCTCTGTTCATAGTTGCTCTCATTATATCAAAGAAGACATTTGGTATTTGTTTTTTAGGGATTGACTAGCTTCACTAAGCATAATCTGCTCTAGTGCCATCCATTTCCCTGCAAATTCTATGATTTTGTCATTTTTTATTGCTACATAGTACTCCATTGTGTATAGATGCCACATTTTTTTTATCCATTCATCTATTGAAGGGCATCTGGGTTGGTTCCACAGTCTAGCTATTGTGAATTGTGCTGCTATGAACATCGATATGGCAGCATCCCTGTAGCATGCTCTTTTAAGGTCTTCAAGGAATAGTCCGAGAAGGGCAATAGCAGGGTCAAATGGTGGTTCCATTCCCAGATTTCCCAGGAATCTCCAAACTGCTTTCCAAATTGGTCGAACCAATTTGCAGTCCCACCAGCAATGTACAAGAGTACCCTTTTCTCCACATCCTCGCCAGCACTTGTTGTTGTTTGACTTCATAGTGGCTGCCAATCTTACTGGAGTGAGATGGTATCTTAGGGTGGTTTTTATTTGCATTTCTCTGACTGCTAGAGATGGTGAGCATTTTTTCATGTACTTGTTGATTGATTGTATGTCCTCCTCTGAGAAGTGTCTGTTCAGATCCTTGGCCCATTTGTTGATTGGGTTATTTGTTATCTTATTGTCTAATTTTTTGAGTTCTTTGTATACTCTGGATATTAGGGCTCTATCTGAAGTGTGAGGAGTAAAAATTTGTTCCCAGGATGTAGGCTCCCTATTTACCTCTCTTATTGTTTCTCTTGCTGAGAAAAAACTTTTTAGTTTAAGTAAGTCCCATTTGTTGATTCTTGTTATTAACTCTTGTGCTATGGGTGTCCTATTAAGAAATTTGGAGCCCGACCCCACAATATGTAGATCGGAGCCAACTTTTATCAGACGCAGAGTCTCTGATTTGATATCAAGTTCCTTGATCCATTTAGAGTTAACTTTTGTGCATGGCAAGAGGAAGGGATTCAGTTTCATTTTTTTGCATATGGATTTCCAGTTTTCCCAACACCATTTGTTGAAGATGCTATCCTTCCTCCATTGCATGCTTTTAGCCCCTTTATCAAATATAAGATAGTTGTAACTTTGTGGATTAGTCTCTGTGTCCTCTATTCTATACCATTGGTCCACTCGCCTGTCTTGGTACCAGTACCATGCTGTTTTTGTCACTATTGCTCTGTAATATAGTTTGAAATCTGGTATCGCTATACCGCCTGATTCACACTTCCTGCTTAAAATTGCTTTTGCTATTCTGGGTCTTTTATTTTTCCATATGAATTTCATGATTGCTTTATCTATTTCTACAAGAAATGCCATTGGGATTTTGATTGGCATTGCATTAAACCTATAGAGAACTTTTGGTAATATCGCCATTTTGATAACGTTAGTTCTGCCTATCCATGAACAGGGTATATTTTTCCATCTTCTAAGATCTTCTTCTACTTCTCTTTTTAGAGTTCTGTAGTTTTCATTGTATGAATCTTTCACCTCTTTTGTTAGGTTGATTCCCAAGTATTTTATTTTTTTGGAGGATATTGTGAATGGAGTGTTTTCCTCATTTCCGTTTCAGAAGTTTTGTCGCTGATATACAGAAATGCCTTTGATTTATGCGTATTGATTTTATATCCTGCCACTTTGCTGAATTCATTTATTAGTTCTAGTAGTTTCTTTGTAGACCCTTTTGGGTCTTCTAAGTATAGAATCATGTCATCTGCAAATAGTAATAATTTAAGTTCTTCTTTTCCTATTTTTATGCCTTTAATTTCTTTCATCTGTCTAATTGCTCTGGCCAGTGTTTTGAGAACTATATTGAATAGAAGTGGTGATAGAGGGCATCCCTGTCTTGTTCCAGATTTTAGAGGGAATGCCTTCAACTTTTGTCCATTCAGAATGATGCTAGCCTGAGGCTTAGCATAGATAGCTTTTACAATGTCAAGGTACCTTCCTGTTATCCCTAGTTTTTCAAGTGTTTTGAACATAAAGGGATGCTGTACTTTGTCGAATGCTTTCTCTGCGTCTATTGAGATGATCATATGGTTCTTATCTTTAAGTCTATTGATGTGGTGAATAACATTTATTGATTTCCGTATATTGAACCAGCCTTGCATACCAGGGATGAATCCTACTTGATCATGGTGCACAATTTTTTTGATGTGTTTTTGTATTCGATTCGCCAGAATTTTATTGAGGATTTTTGCATCTAGGTTCATTAGAGATATTGGTCTGTAGTTTTCTTTCTTTGAGGTGTCTTTGTCTGGTTTTGGAATCAGGGTGATGTTGGCCTCATAGAATAAATTTGGAAGAGCTCCCTCTTTTTCTATTTCCTGAAATTACTTTTGTATTGGTATTAATTCTTCTTTAAAGGTTTTGTAAAACTCCGCTGTATACCCATCCGGTCCTGGGCTTTTCTTGGTTGGTAGTCTTTTGATGGCTTCTTCAATTTCATCCATTGATATTGGTCTGTTCAAATTGTGTGTATCCTCCTGACTCTGTCTGGGCAAGTCATATGACTTAAGAAATTTATCGATGTCTTCACTATCTTCTATTTTATTGGAATATAGGTTTTCAAAATAATTCCTAATTGTCTTCTGTATTTCTGTAACATCTGTTGTGATATTGCCTTTTTCATCCGGTATGTTAGTAATTTGAGTTCTCTCTCTTCTTCTCTTTGTTAGCATGGCTAAAGGTCTGTCGATCTTATTTATTTTTTCAAAGAACCAACTTTTAGTTTTGTTAATTTTTTCAATAGTTTCTTTTGTTTCAATTTCATTAATTTCCGCTCTGCTTTTAATTATTTCTTGCCTTCTGCAACATTTGCTGTTGTTTTGCTCTTCCTTTTCTAGGGCTTTGAGATGAAGTGTGAGCTCATTTATTTGTTGGTTTTTTTCTTTTTTTGAGGAATGACCACCAGGCGATGAATTTTCCTCTTAAAACTGCTTTCATTGTGTCCCATAGATTCCGATATGTTGTGTCTGTATTTTCATTTATCTCTAAGAATTTTTTGATTTCCTCCTTTATGTCTTCTGTAACCCATTGATCATTCAGTAACATATTGTTCATTTTCCATGTGATGTAGGATTTTTCCTTCCTTCTTTTATCATTGATTTCCAGTTTCATTCCATTATGATCAGATAAAATGCATGGTATTATCTACACCCCTTTATATTTACTGAGGGTTGCCCTGTATAATATATGGTCTATTTTTGAGAAGGATCCATGTGCTGCTGAGAAAAAAAGTATATCCATTTGATGATGGTTGATATATTCTATATATGTCAGTTAAGTCTAGATTATTGATTGTGGTATTGAGTTCTATAGTTTCCTTATTCAACTTTTGCTTGGAGGATCTGTCCAATGGTGAGAGAGGTGTGTTGAAGTCACCCATAATTATTGTGTTGTGGTCTATTTGATTCTTGAACTTGAGGAGAATTTGTTTTATGAATGTCGCAGCGCCATTATTTGGTGCAAAAATATTGATAATTGTTATGTCTTGTTGGTGAATGGTTCCTTTCAACAGTATATAATGTCCTTCTTCATCCCTTTTGATTAACTTAGTCTTGAAGTCGATTTCATTCGATATGAGGATGGCCACCCCTGCTTGCTTATGAGGACCGTGTGCGTGGTATATTTTTTCCCATTCTTTCACCTTCAGCCTGTGTATGTCTTTTCCAATCAGATGTGTCTCCTGGATGCAGCATATTGTTGGATTTGTTTTTTTAATCCATGATATCAGCCTATGTCGCTTTATTGGAGAGTTTAAGCCATTAACATTCAGAGTTACTATATCTTATGCCTAATGTAACCACACTATGAGGATGCTCTAAATATTGCTGTCATCAGGAAGGGTCTTTGTCCCTAAGGGAGTGGGTTTCTAAGTTAAGAGTTTCATACCCGAAGCTCCTAGCTATTGGTTTCCTGGTCTGGCAGCTTGGCAACTCTAAAAATAAGTGCTAAAGATGTGGTTTCACTAACGTATCGCTAGAGCAAAAAAGCATCCCATCTTGCAGGCATTCCTATCAGGCCTGAATGAGTGTAGATTCTTTAAGCACTCTGAGCTGCTCATAGCTGCTAGCTGCTAGCTGCTAGCTGCTAGCTGTAAACTGAAAGTTATTCCAACATAATGGTATACTTTTAGTCTTAATATACTTGAGAAGATATACATACAAATATTAAATACAAATACAAGATATTTAGAATTCTATCTATTGTATAAATTATAATCACTAGAATAAGAGCAAATAAAGAATATTTAAGAAGAGAAAAATTAAAAAAATAATAGAAGAGTGTTGGAAAAGGAAAAAATAAGATGGTTGACTTTTGACAAAAGCAAGAAATGTAAAAGGAGTTCCAATTAATGCTACAAAATAAAAAAAATCTGTGCAAATTTGAAATCATGCTCAAAATAATGTTTAAAATAAATCTTTGCAAGTTGTAGGAGGAACGAAATGTTTTAAAAAGTCGTTATTTGATATTATACCCATCTGATAAACGAGAGTATAAGATGAACCTGGGGCCTGTTGAAATATTATTTGATATTGATAAATGAAACCATACTTAATAATTTGTCTACCATGAATCACATGGATTGAATAATAGAGTCCCAACATATAAAATAATACCTACTAGTTATGAGAAGAATTATCAAAATCACATTGCAACTGGAAAGTTAACTCTACCTCTCTCAATCTTTGATGGAGAAAGTAGACAAAAGAGGATTTAATTGAATATATGACTTACTATATATACATCAAACTTTATGCAGTTTGAGCATATTTAGCCCCCAAATCTGATATCTGAAAATGCTTGAAAATCTGAGAATGTTTTTTTGGTCACTATGACACCACAACTGAAAAATACCCTTCCCCACATAGTAGTCCCTACCTTTTTGTCAATGGACAGGGCCTAGAAGCAGCTACATCTTCGAGCAGGCATCTCAAAGGGATTGTGGGGTTCTCACCTTCAGTGCCATCTGTGTAAGACATTACTTTCATCTTGGGGCACCTTAACTATTATCTCAACTTACATCAGCTATTGCCACCACCACTTTTAGATGCAGTAGCATACTTTGAGGGACACCAGCAGGGTCTGGAAGCCCAAAATCAAGGTTAGGTACAGGCAATATGCATGGGTACTACAAGAATATAGGGAATAAAGTGTAATATCTCAGATCCACACTGCAAGAAAGGAAGACACATAGACAACACGAAAAAACAAAATGCCGCAGGCTGTGCGACTGCGCGGCGCGGGCTCCGCCAGGCTCTGAGGCGTGCCTCAGCCTCGCCACCTTCCTGCTGGGCGCCTCGGTGCTTGTGCTGCCGCTGCTCACGAGTGCTGGCCTGCAATGCCGCAACTCGGCTGGGCACAGAAACACAAGCCGTTGGAGAAGAAACAAAGTTTTATTTAAAAAAGGCCGCCAGTGACCCGTGTGCGTCCTGCTAGTGAGCCCGTCCACACACGTGTCTCGTCTACTGGAACCGGCCCCCCCCCCACCTTCCCCGGAAATACCCTCCTACCATCCTTCCCCAACCAATGGGAACTCTCCGGGAGTCCCGTAACATGAGTCCCGTAACAGGCCAAGGTGAACAGCAGGAGTCCAATTTTCAAATGAATGTAAATCTTAACATAATCATATCATCTCAATGGCTAGCTGGCAGTCACCTAAAACAAAGGTGCCATGTATTATAATACTTTTTCTGTGGCTCCTAGCATCTGTCCCCTTCTGTTTAATTAAGCAACAGGCAATGTGGCTAAGGACCGTGCCTGTTAGGTATGTCCAATTCAACATATGGTTCTTACCCGTCATTGGAAAACTGACCTCTATGCATCAGCGTCCTGGCTTAGGTTGATACCACTGCAATCGAATCAATACCTGTCACTGACTACCGGTCCAGTATATAGCCATACCTGTGGAATAGGCCTATGCACCAGTGGGGGGGTGAGGTTCTTTGCCTCACCTCTGTTGGCCCCCAAATTTGGCCTTGGTGCCGGTGGGGGGGTGAGGTTCTTTGCCTCACCTCAGTTGGCCCCCAAAATTAGACCATCACTAGTAGAAGGGAGGAGGATACAGAAATGCCAGGACATCAAGTCAATTGATGGCTCCTTAGGAAAAACAGTAACACTGGTGACACATCAGCTAAGATATTTCAGCACTACCACAATTGGCTGTATCAACAAATAGAGCACAATGCATACAAGTGATACATAGTCCAGGCAAGTTGTGTAAGCAGTTCAAAGTGGAGGAGTCTATCAATATGTCCATTTCCTCCCAAGAGAGGAAAATGCCCCAAACAAACCAGAATACTATAATAACAGAATCCATGGACAGCAAAGATGCTAAAATATCAGAGGAAGAGTTTAGAAAGTTCATAATTAAGATGATCTGTGAATTAAAAAATGAACTGAATGAGCAATTATAGACAAAATTTATCACTCCAATAAAGAGATAAGAAAAAAAAATACAAGTAGCAAAAGATTACTTTAAGAGAGAGAGACTGAAAAAAAAAAAAACAGTCAGAAATCCTTAGAATAAAGGATACAAGAAATCAAATAAAAAACTCAATGGAAAGCATAATCAACAGACTACATCACTTGGAAGAAAGAATGTCAGATAATGAATACAAAGTATACAATCTGGAAAATAAAGTTCATCACAGGGTGAAGACAGTAAGAAACCAAGAACAGAACATCCAAGAATAATGAGACAACATCAAAAGACCAAATATAAGAGTTATTGGGATAGAAGAAGGCACAGAGTTTCAATCCAAATAAATGCACAATCTCCTCAATGAGATAATATCAGAAAATTTCCCAAGCATGAAGAACAAATTGGAAAACCAAATGCAAGAGACTTACAGGACACCAAATGTACAAAATTACAACAGATATACACCAAGCCACATTAAAATGAAAATGCCGAGCATATAGAATAAAGATAGAATCTTAAAAGTCACAAGAGAGAGAAATCAGATCACATATCAGGGGAGACCAATTTGTATCTCAGATTTTTCATCCCAGACCCTCAAAGCCAGGAGATCATGGAACAACATATACCAAGCTCTGAAAGAAAATGGAAGCCAACCAAGAACCCTATATCCAGCAAAACTAAGCTTTAGATTTGATGATGAAACAAAACCTTCCATGACACACAAAAGTTAAAAGAATTCACAACTAGAAAGCTTGCACAAAAGAACATGCTCAGCAAAATATTCCAAGATGAGGAAATAAAAACAATGATGAAAATCAGCAGAGGGAGGGATTACACTAAAGAAAAATCTAATCAGAGGAGAAACCAAGTCATATTAAATACCAAAAATAAATAAAAATGCCTGGGAATACAAATCATGTCTCAATAATAACCCTAAATGCTAATGGCATAAACTCACCATTCAAAAGATATAGAATAGCATATTGGATAAAAAAAATACCCAATAATATTCTTCCTTCAAGAGACTCATAGAAAAAGACATTCACAGACTGAAGGTAATGGGAAAAATTATACCACTCACATGGAAACTGTAGAATCAAGCAGGGGTTTCCATCCTCATATCAAATAAAGTAGATATCAAGCTAAAGTCAATTAAAAAGATTAAAGAAGGACACTACATACTACTCAAGGGAACCATACACCAACAAGACTTAAAAATATAAATATATATGCCCAAAACAATGAAGCGACTATGATCATCAAACAAACACTTCTTAAGTTCAAGAGACAAATAAACCACAATACAATAATTTGGGGAGACTTTAACACACCTATTTCATCACTAAATAGATCTTCCAAACAAAAGTTTAACAAAGAAACTATAGAACTCAATAATACAATCAATAACAGACTCAATTGACATATATAGAATATTTCATCCTTCAATGAGAGAATATACTTTCTTCCAGCACATGGATCCTTCTCTAAAATAAACCCTATACTATACCACAAATCAACTCTTAGCAAATATAAAAACCTAGAGATACTACCCTGCATTCTTTCATATCGTAATGGAATAAAATTAAATATTAATGATAAAATAAGAAATCAAATCCACTCCAACATCTGGGGGCTAAATAATATGCTACTGAATAAACAATGGGTTGCAGAAGACATCAAGGAGGAGATGTCATTCACTTTTAGAGGTGAATGAGAACACAGATACAACATATCAAAATCTCTGGGACACTATGAAAGCAGTTTTAAGAGGAAAGTTGAATGCATGGAGTTCATTCCTTAAAAGAAAAAAAGTCAACAGATAAATGACTTGACGCTACATTTCAAAGCCCTAGAAAAGGAAGGACAAATTAATACAAAAAGTGTTAGAAGACAGAAAATAATTTAAATCAGAGCTGAAATCAAAGAAATTGAAACAATTGAAAAAAATTGATAGAACAAACAGTTGGTTTTTTGAACAAATAAATAAAATTGACAAACCCTTAGCCATGGTAACAAAGAGAAGGAGAGAGAAAACTTAAATATGTGATAAAAAAGGAAATATCACAACAGACACTACAAAAATACAGAAGATAATTAGAAATTATTTTGAAAACTTGTACTCCAATAAAATAGAAAATATAGAAGGCATTGACAAATTTCTAGAGTCATATAATTTGCCCAAATTGAACCAGGATGATATACACAATTTAAACTGATAAATTTCAAGTGATAAAAAGAGAATGCCATCAGAAGTCTACAAACCAAGAAAAGTCCAGGACTGGATGGATAAACAGCCAAGTTCTGCAAAACCTTTAAAGAAGAACAAATTCCAATACTCTTCAACTTATTTTGGAAAACAAACAAACAAACAAAAAAGGGAGTACTTACAAATTCATTCTATGAGGCCAATATCACTCTGATTCCAAAACCAGGCAAAGACAATCAAAAAAAGAAAACTTCAGATCAATATCTCTAATGAACACAGATGCAAAAATTGTCAATAAAATTAGGGCAAATTGAATACAAAAGCATATCAAAAGATCATGCACCATAATCAAGTCGGATTTGTCCCAGGGATGCAAGGTTGGTTCAATGTATGGAAATCAATAAATGTAATTCTTCACATCAACAGACTTAAAGATAAGAATCATGTGATCATCTCAATAGACACAGAAAAAGCATTTGGCAAAACACAGCTCCCCTTCATGTTCAAAACAGTATAAAAATTAGGGATAACAGGAACATATCTCAACAACATAAAGGCTATGTATTCTAAGCCCAGGCCAACATCATTCTGAGTGGAAAAAAATTGAAGGCATTCCCTCTAAAAACTGGAACAAGACAGGATGCCCTCTTTCACAACTTCTATTTAACATAGTTCTTGAAACACTGGCTGGATAAATTAGACAGAATAAAAAAATTAAAGGGATACACATATGAAAAGAAGAACTCAAATCCTAACAGAAGCCACGTATGATCAGCAAGATTTTGACCAATCCTGGCAGATGGCACCACTGTTAGAGGAAAACTAAAGGGGCCAAGAGGCTTCACATGGATTCCCAAAAGTTATCTCTGTGGAATCTCAGCTGACTCTTAATAGTAGATAGGAACAAGGTTGCTTTGGACCAACTTGGTTTTAAACACCTGCCAGGAGAGTACAGTCCAAGCACAGTCTTACACAGACATTTAAAAGGAAAGCAATGTTGTGTTTTTCAATGTAAATTAAGAGGTACACTCATGTCAGCCCTACCAAAATTAAGTAAAGATGAAGGCTATAAAGGAAGGGTTGTGGTGTGGGGGTTCCTAATAATAATGATCACAAAACACTACAGTTTTGAGTTTGTCCTGAGTTAATCTGATTAATACTGATCTCATAGACCTGCAAATCTTTCTAACCTCCTACATTGATAAACATGATTTGTTCTTTACTGATATTGAGTTACTACAGAGACGTGAAGCAACCTGTCAAACCCCACCAAAATAAACATCTGTGAAGGCATGGAAGGAGCAATTACACAAACTAACAGTAAAGCCCTTCCCCTAGCTGGAGCTATTAAATAATTCAGAACTTGCCTCCTTTAGGAATAAGAATCTGACTCCTTATGTTCAGGTTCTGCACACTGATCCAATGATGGACAGACAGCCAGATAAGATGGAGCCCCAATTGTCTCAACACTAAAGGCTGTACTAAACAGGAGAATCTGAAACTGACTCCCTTCAAAATTACGGGAATGCATTTAAAATTAAGAGAAATTAAAGCTCCAAACTGTCACACCTTCTGAAATTCCTCATGTAGAGAACAGAAACTACCCCTGCCCTGGCCAGGCCCCACTGACATATTCTCTAACATGGACTAGCTAAACCTTCATATATATATTTCTCTCCCTCTTGTCTCACTTTAACACCTTCTCCTCTTATGAAAGCTTTCTTGGCCCTTGAATTTTCTGAAGATGTAAATTCAAAACAAAAGTTTTCTTTTATCTTTCTTCAAAGCTGGCTTTGAGTAAATCTATTTTCCTGCCCATTTGACTCTGAATAATTTTAGAGTATTATGATCAGTACATTCTAGATTCTGACTCATGTAGGCCAATACTTCTGATGAGTAATAATTTGGTAGTGAAGATTGAACATTCTTCATGCAAATTACTCAAAATATTTGGAACTAGGAGTGTTTGGATTTGGGGTATGGTGAAATTTCTTTGGGATGGACCTAAGATATTTGCACATTGTACACATAACCTGAATGTAATTTTAAACAATATTTTTTTTAATTGGGGGCATAAAAAAGTTTCATTTTCCAGTTGTGGTATCATATTGACCAAACAAACATTTTCAGTTTCAGATTTCAGAATTGTTAGGAATATTCAACCTGCATGCAGTTTTATGTGCATATAGTAAGTACCATATTCAATTCAAACTCTTATGATTAGGTAATTTTTCTCTAATTTCTCCATCAAAGATTGAGAGATGTAGGGTTAACTTCCCAGTAGTAATGTGATTTTGCTAATTGATCTCATACTACTAGTAGGTGTTGTTTTCTGTGTTGAAACTCTACTATTGAATCCATATGATTAATGATGGTTAAATTATTGAGTATGGTACCATTTAGCTAGTTACTAGCTAGCCAATAATCAACATCCACAATCATGAATCTCAGTGGTATATATTCAGGATGGAGCAAAGTAGGAAATCTGGTTTCTATCATCTGACCCCAAACCCAGGGGTCATTTAACTGCCCCTTACATAGACTCATTGTGTTGCTGATTCATTGTGTTGCTGACTCATGGCCAAGTGAAGAACTGTCACTCAATGACATGTGGGAAATCCCAGCGCCTGCCCCAGAAAAAGGACTGGGTTCATGTTTAATGAAGTCTGTTAAAATGATCATCCTTTGAAAAAAAAAAAAAAAAAAAGATTCTTCAAAGCTACAAGGCATTGTTTCCCTGAATGTCCAGAAGGTGGCAGTACACACCAAGGCCATTCATTTCATCTCCTTTACTGAAGCAATGAAAGCTAAACAGATCCTGAAACCTTCAGGATCAAAATTCAATAGTGGACATTAAGCACAATAGGCAAAAGAAAGGAAATATATCTTTAATTAATGGCTGCAATATTTATATTCAATTATTATTTTTAATACACCTTATTCAGCAATGAAAATATTAGAATAAATTTTCAACATTTCTTTTTACAAATAAAAAAAATTAATGGCAAAATACTTCCAGAGCTCTGTATTAATCCATTCAAATTACTTTCTCATTTTATGTTAATTGAAGGTAATCAACTTAGTCACTTGGTTGGTATTTTGAGCCTTCACTTATTATTCTTTCATGTCAGCTTTTTCCCCTCCATAGGCTCTGGATCCATGAAAAGTCTCTACAGAGTGTTTCATACTGTCAGTGCCTTTGTCAGAGCTGGGCAGGCAGCATGCTCCCTATTGCTACTCCCATCATGTCAAGTATGATAGAAAGAACAGGAAACTTGACGAGTAGGAATCCTCACTTGTCACAGTTCCTCCTTCCCTGATCATCACTGGAGCTTGTGTGGGTGCTGAAAGCTCAGGTTTCAGGTGTGGCCTCCCCTCCAGTACCAGAGGAGATAGTGATGCCTAATAGTGAACCAGGGCTTTTAAATGTCTGAAATTATGGAATTAAACATTATATTTCTAGATTGAAAATAGAAGGTGCAACCATTAAATGAATCACCTAACTTTCTCAGCATGACACCTATAAAATGGGAATTTGGCAAGAAAAATCCTTACCTCAGTTTCAGGAAAGCACTAAAGATCAGTGGCATCCCTGTGAATGTAAAATATGCATGCTACTATTTCAGCCAAGATGCATTTACTGAAAACTTATGAACCATTAAGCTCTGCCCAGGAGAGGAAGAGCATCCTAGTGGCAAACTTCAGTGCCTATCATGAGTTGTCTACTGATTGAATGAATGAGACACTTGGTTTCTATTGCAAAATATATATCCCTCTTCTCCACTAGATGATATTTTTTTTGCAGTGCATGGTTGTGTCTCCTTTTTTTCTTCTTTCTACCTTGTAAAATAAATACCTTTATATCCAAAAGAAACCTTAGAGTTTTCTTGTGAAGTTTTTATTTTTAAAATGTAGAATATTTTGAGCAGCATATGTACCAGAAGACTTAATGGGGACCTGAAAAGAAAGGAATCTTTGGGAAAGAGGCCTTGAGAAGTCTGGTTCTTCTTTTAGTGCAAGATTCTACAAGTATGAAGGTATTAGCTCATAAAATGACTTCCTGATAACTTGGAATGAGCGGATGTAGTTTTGGATGTAGTTTTTGCCTTATAAAAGCAGGGAAAGAAGAGATAGATACTCTTTTGGACAATCTATGCATTGTTTTTGCTTTAGTTTCTCTTATTGCAGTGCAGGTTATTGGTTGAATTACCAGCAACATTTGGTGTGGTTCAATTTAGCAATTATATTGGTAAAGCTAATCTAATACATCACCAATTGTGGTCCTTTCCTGGAAAACAGTGAGTTTTTTCTTTTTCTTTTTCCTTTTTTTTTCCTCCTTATCATTTACTACATGGTGGAAGAGACAGTGAACATCTACAATCAGAAAGTATAATTTTTCAGGGTTTCTGAAATTGTCTGGACACAAGTGATCATTTTGGTAGTTTGGAGAACATCAAATTTTCTACCCTATTCTAAAATATTATCCTTGATTTCCTTAGCATTTTGTATCTCAATATTCCCAGGAGACAAACTGAAATTTTATTTGATTGTGTACACTTGTGGGGTACCACTTATTTTCCAATTTGTGAGGTGAAACCTTTCTGAAGCTCAATAGGCATTCACAGTGAGCTCTCAAGCACAATCATCACACAGAAAAATTTACTACTTATTTGTCTTTGGCTTGATACATGAGATTTGGGAAAAAATTATTTATTTGGGGGTTTTGCTAATGATATTTTCTCATCACACATTTTTCTTTTACTGTGAACAAATACCTTTCATAGGAGACCAGTAGGAAAATAATTGTTTTTCCCATCATGGACCTTAGGTGTTTGTGCTTAGTTTGGGTTGCTGTGTTTCAATTCCGAAAACTTGACCATTAACATCTTTGATGCAGGGATCCTGACTGCACTTCTGACATCCCCCAGAGCTGTGCAGGTGTCCTATATCAAGGGCTGTGAACTGCACAACCTGGGCAGACCTTCTTGGGCCTTGGCTAGATCAGTGCTCCAGGTGGCTTTGCCATTCAGACACAGCAAGTCCCTCCTGGCTCCTAGTCCCACCTAAATATGGGTATAGAAGGCCAGCATTTCAGTCACTGTGCAGATTCAAAGCAGTGACCTAAACCATTGTTTCATCAACATAATTAATAAACAAATATGGCAGACACTAATACACACATAGAATTTCCTGAAAACAATTTTGTGGTGTTAATTTGTTAGTTTTTCAGAAAAAAACTATCATGAATCCTTATAACAGTAAGCAAGCCCATTTTCAAGGTATTCTAATCATCCTGGAAAATTGTTACCACGTGAGGCTGCAGCTGCGTTCTGATGCCTGCTTCCTCCAAGCAATAAGAACAGTGCCTGTCATGAGTAGGGATTCAACAAACACTTTAGGAAAAAGAGCAGCATCCAGCTGTTTTGGGCATAGGGCATCAGGCATCAAAGTCAGGAGTTGAGTATTGGCGTGGGGTTGGGGTGACTGTGAGGGTGTCAGCATGCAGCTGTGATTTGGGAGTTCCTTGCATCCTACTCATGGTGGCGGTGACAGTGGAAGAATCCAGAAACAGTGGTTATAACAACAGATGCATCAAGCCATGAGTGTTTCCATCTGTTATAGTGACAAGGGTCTGGATGCAGTTGCAATGAAGTTTGCCCCAGTACTGACCATCACTGTCTAGTATCCATGTTAAAGTCTGGTGGCAGCAGGGTGGAGCTCCAGACTCTGGAAGGGGTGGGACCAACATACCGCTGCATCAGGGGTCCAGCCTCAGTATAGGGGTCAGGCACCAGGTGTGAGGTAAAGTGCAATGACATTGGGGCCTTGGTGGGCAGTGTTGGAGTCCATCTGGAGTTTGGAAGTTTGAGTGCCACAAAAAGGTGGTGGCACCATTAGAGTTCAGAAGCAGGGGCAGCAACAGCAGGCAGTGTCCAGCAGTGAGCATCTTAATCCTACAGAAGTAACTGGGGTCCAGCTGCAGGGCAGTGAAAGTGGCATCCAGTGGCCATGTGGGGAGTCTGGTTGGCTGCAGCGAAGAGCTCCAGGCTGGCATGGAAGCAAGGGCATGAGATAGTGGGTGTCAGAGTGATAAGTTAACCAGTAGCTGGGATGTCCTCTGTGGTGGAGGCTCCAGGCCCTGGTCTTGCTCCTGGTCGACTGGCCTACTCAGGAAGAAGCATGCGGGAGGCGATGGTACCCAGGCAGCTGCCCAGGACCTTATGCTTCCCAAAGCTTCCATGTCTCGCTCTAGCCATGAGCCCACTGCGTGTTTGCTCACCCCATCACCTGATATAGCCTCTCTCTGAGGAACTAGGCTGTCTGCTAGGTTGGTGTGGTCTTGGGAGAGATCCTCACCATCCCCAGCCACTTTCTGAGTGGACTGTGGGTGCAGAAAGCAGAGATCCTAGGACATCTTAACCCCCAAAGTGCATTTCTTTGGCTGGGAGTGGCAGAAGACCAAGGCAGAGAACTTGTAGCCCTTAGACTCCCACTGACAACTGTGCACTCCACCCTTGTCCCACCCCAGGGATGCACTTGGAGGGTGAGGATTTTTAGGCCCCCCTACCTCCCACCTCTGCACTCTGCTACCACAGCCCAGGGGAGATGTAGCTGGGGAGGATGGGTGTCTTCTCCCAAGGCTGCCCCAGGTGGCAGCAGGCCTACTCATCCCTCAGAGGGTGCAACTCAGTGAGGGGCAGGGTGAACTCAAGGATTAGGTGAGCAGCCTGGTGGACTCAAGGCCAATGCCAGGCATTGCTGGAATGGGCAGCATAAGGTCCTCAGCAGGTGACTGGGTACCACCGGCTTCTGCGCTCAGCTTAGTGGGCAGGCAGGCCCTACAAGGAGCAATACCTCCAGTGCCTGGAGGAGCCACTGCAGAGGCCATCACAGCCTCCAGTCACCCTCTGACTCTGAGGCCTGCTGTCCCAAGCTGTCACCATCACCGCTAACAGAGCTCCACACTAAAACCACTGGAGTCCCCACAGGGCCACCAGTGATGTCGCAGCCACCACCACTGCACTGGGACCAGACTCCTGCCACTGCCAGAGGATGAGAATGCAACTCTCTGGAGGCCTGGCTTGACGTTGCCACCTACAGACTCCTCAGTTGCCTTTGCCACCACTGTCATAACTGAACTTCAGACACCAATACCTTCAAGCACAACACATCTTCATCGAATAGCTTAGCAAGACCTTCTAGAACTTGCAAGAGCTTCTACATCAGCACTTGTTATTTTGCCTTTCATTTTTATTTTATGCAGAGAGACTTGTTGGCAAAAACATAATGGACCAAACTCTGGCAGTTGAAATGAAGTTGGCCCCAGTACTGAGTGTCACTGTCTAGTATCCATGTTAAAGTCTGGTGGCAGCAGGGTGGAGCTGCAGACTCTGGCAGGTGCAGGAGCAACATGCAGATGCATCAAGGGTCCATCCTCTGTATAGGGGTCATGCAGCAGGTGTGGTGTAAAGTACAATGACATTGGGGCCTTGGTGGGCATTGTTGGAGTCCTTCTGGAGTTTGGAAGTTTGAGTGCTGCACAATGGTGGTGGCACCATAAGAGTTCAGAAGCAGGGGCAGCAACAACAGGCAGTGTCCAGCAGGGAGCATCTTCATCCTGCAGAATTAATTGGGGTCCAGCTGCAGGACAGTGAAAGTGGCATCCAGTGGCCATGTGGGGACTCTGGTTGGCTGCAGCGAAGAGTTCCAGGCTGGCATGGCAGCAAGGGCATGGGATAGTGGGTGTCAGAGTGATAAGGTAACCAGTAGCTGGGATGTCATCTCTGGTGGAAACTCCAGGTCCTGGTCTTGTGCCTGGTCATCTGGCCTTCTCAGGAAGAAGAATGCGGGAGGCAGTCGTACCCAGGCAGATGCCCAGGACCATATGCTTCCCACAGCTGCCATGTCTCAACCATGAGGCCACTGTGTGGCTGCTCACCCCATCGCCTGGTATAGCCTCTCTACTGAGGAACTAGGTTGTCTGCTAGGTTGGGGCGGTCTTGGGAGAGAACCTCACCATCCCCAGCCACTTCCTGAGTGGACTGTGGGTGCAGAAAGCAGAGGTCCTAGGACATCTTCACCCCAAAAGTGCATTTCTGTGGCTGGGAGTGGCAGAAGACCAAGACAGAGAACTCGTTGCCCTTAGACTCCCACTGCCACAGTGCCCTATACCCTTGTCGCACCCCAGGGATGCACTTGGAGGGTGAGGATTTTCTAGGTCCCCCCACCTCCCACCTCTGCACTCTGCTACCCAGCACAGAGGAGATGTACCTGGGGAGGGTGGGTGCTTTCTCCAAAGGTTGCCCCAGCTGGCAGCACCCCTACTCATCCCTCAGAGGCTGCAACTCAGGGAGTGGCAGGGTGAACTCAAATATTAGGTGAGCAGCCTGGTGGACTCAAGGCCAATGCCAGGCATTGCTGGAATGGGCAGCATAAGGTCCTCAGCAGGTAGCTGGGTACCATCGGCTCCTGCGCCCTGCTTTGTGGGCAGGCAGGCCCTACAAGGAGCAATACCAGTTGCCTGGAGGAGCCACTGCAGAGGTCATCACAGCCTCCAGTCACCCTCTGACTCTGAGGCCTACTGTCCCAAGCTGTAACCATCACCGTTAACAGAGCTTCACACTGAAGCCTCTGGAGTCCCCACAGGGCCACAAGTGATGTGCAGCCACCATCACTGCACTGGTACCAGACTCCTGCCACTGCCAGAGGATGAGAATGCAACTCTCTGGATGCCTGGCTTGACATTGCCACCTACAGACTCCTCAGTTGCCTTTGCCACCACTGCCATAACTGAACTTCAGACACCAATACCTCCAAGCACAACACATCTTCATGGAATAGCTTAGCAAAAACATAATGGACCAAACTCTGGCAGTTGCAATGATGTTGGCCCCAGTACTGAGTGTCACTGTCTAGTATCCATGTTAAAGTCTGGTATCATATGAAAGCCTGAGTTCATAGGGGCTGCCTGGCTCTGAAGTGGGTCCCATGTGTTGGTTTTCTAAGGTTTGCCTAATAATTGGGTCCTTGGGCCTAGCCTAGCACTATAGCAGGCCCATGGAGGCCTAAGTTCACAGGAGCTGTTCTAGATCTTTAGTACATAGGTGTCAATCTGGAACTTGGGGCCTCAAAGACTGGTCTCAAAAGTCATTCAGACCAACTTGGTCCTTAGTTTCATGGCAAAGAAATTTCGGTGCTCACTTCATTCTCTTATTCCATGTAGAAGTTGTATCTCACTGTGCTGTGTTGCATAGGATCAGGGAAGGGATAATGCAGCTAATGTGAAACTTTCATTCTTTTCAATACATCTTTTCTTATTTCTGGGCTTCATTCAGGTGCTTTAATCTCTCACTTTGATTCCTTAGCTCTCACAAATGCATTTATACATTTGTAGCATTTATGCATTGATAGCTATTCAAATGGAAGTTTCCATAGGGACATAATTGTTAAAAACTTTTATTCTGCTACCTTGCTGATGTCCTAACCTTTTTAAAAAAATTATGAGTATAAACAGAACACAGAATATAATCTAATAACAAATAGAATACTACCAATTATTACTGGTATTATTATAATTACTGTTAGTTATAATAGCCTGACTTCTATTCAGAAAAGACCACAAGTTTATACAGACTGAAACACAACAAAAATGTATTTATCAGTCGTTGAAAATATAAGGTAAATGAACAAATAGAAAATCCTTATCCTGCTGCCATTTTTGTGACTTGCAAGATCACATTGGTTATCATGTCTATTCTTAAAAACTAAAGGGATAAAGAAATGGAGAGGATTGCTTGAAAAACTTTCGAGGTCAGGCAAATATTCAGTACATTTTACAATCCATCAGTCAGAAACTTGATTACGTACTAACTCCTTGTTGAAAAGAGAAGCTAGGCAGATAGTCTAGCTGTGCACACAGGAAGAAGAGAGGATATATTTGAGTGACTGTGTGAGATCCTCTGCCTCAGTAAGAAATGGACTCCCTAAAACCAAATAGTGAATTAGCATTGCCTTGAGTAAAATAAATAAAAAATTAATAAGTTAATAAGTTATTAATAAAATTAATAAGTTATTTTCTCTTATTTATAGAACATTAAACTGGAATATATGATTCCGTATACAAATAGAATTTCTAAAGACATGCTATAACTTTATTTCTGTACATATTCCAATAACATATATAAATCTCATCTTTCATCATAAAATTCCTGAAGAGTATCTTTAATTTCTTTTTTTTTCCTATGAAATACAAAGGGAATATGTTCTTACTCGAAAACGATAGATATAAATTTCACCCTTTTCACTATCCTGCATTAACTTTAAGCAAAATATTAAACTTCTTGAGTCTTGATTTAGTTATTAGTTTACTCAGATGGAGTTATTGAATTGAGTTAATGAGGTATTTATATGTAAAGTAGTCAGCCCAGTGGCACTCATAATGAATGTTCAAGAAATAATTCTCTTAAATTAGGTCCCTCATCATTTCTTGTCTTTTGTTTCTTCTCCCCTCCCTGTTTTAATTGTGGTTAAGTACAAAAAATCATGGCATGAAGTACATTCACATTAGTATGCAACAATCACCTCTGGACAACTCCAGAACATTTTCATCATCTCAAAATGAAGCTCTGCCCTCATAGCTCTGTTCCCTCAAGCCTTCATAATCACCATCCTATCTTTTGTCTTATGGATTTTATTATTCTAATTTCCTTATGGAGGTGGAATCATGACAAGTGTTGATTCCTCTTTCAATTCCTTTTACGTATACTCTATATAGTTATTTTCTCAGTGGTTACCAAGGGGATTATAATACAATATCTCAAAGTTTAAACAATGTAATTTATTTGATACCAACTCAGGTTTGATTGAATACAAAAATCCCATTCCTATAACGCTGCATCTGCTTCTCTTTATATTAGTGATGTCAGAAATTACATCTCACATATTGTGTGCTCACTAGAATAGATTTATAATTATTTTATGTATTTCCCTTATAAGTTCTGTTAGAAAGAAAGTGTTATTATAAACCAAAATTATAATAGCACTTGTCATATTGTCCTGTATATTTACTTCATGTAAATTCAAGTTACTATCTAGCATTCTTTCATTCAATCTGAAATGATTCAACCAAATTAAGAGCTGAGATTTTGGAGATAAATAAAATAGGCAAATCTTAAGGGAAAAGACTCAAATATATTAAATCAGAAACAAAACAAGAAATATTATTATAAAAGATACCACAGAAATACAAAGGGTCCTAAGAGACTATAAAAAACTATATACCAATAAATTGGACAACTTAGAAAAAGTAAATCACTAAAAATGTACAACCTACCAAGACTGAGGCATGGAGAAATAAAAATTCTGAAGAGATAGATGAATAATAAGTTTTAATCAGTAACAAAAAGATCTTATCAAATGAAGAACTCTCTAGCATTTTTGCATACAACACATCCAATGGTGATGGACTCCCCCACATCAGCACTTATTTATCCTGAAATGTATTAATTTTGGCTTCATTTCTAAAGGACACACACACACACACACACCGACACACATAATAAATGGCGTTTTTCTTTTACCTCCCTCTGCTTTCTGGCTTGGAAGTTTTCTGATGAGAAAACCACTTTTGATCTTATTGAGGATTCTTCACACTTGATAGAATATTAAAAGCAACAAGAGAGAAGTAACCTGTTTTTGCTTTTTGCAAAGTTTATAATGTGACTCAATATGGGTCTCTTAGAATTCATCCCAGAGTTCTTTGAGCTTCTTGAACTTAGGCCTCCATGTAGTTCATCATAGATGTGGGTTTTAGCCATCATGTCTCTGCTCTCTTCTTCCTGTCTGCTCATTCTGTGACTCTTACACTGTGCACATTGGTTGACTTTGATGATGTCACATCAGACTCAAGCATGTCAATTGTTTTCTCCCTGAGCTGTGGATCCTTTCTTTTCCCTGCTCAAATCTGCTATTGAACTCCTCTAGTAAAATTTTCAATCGACAAACAGTATTTTTCAGTAATTTCCTTTGTATACTTTCCTTCTCTTTGTTAATATTCTAATTTTATTTATATATCACTTTCTTGGTTTTTACTCCCTTATGTTTTATGTTTTTATACCTTTATTTTATTTTTATGCAGTGCTGAGGATTGAACCCAGTGCCTCAGACATGCCAGGCAAGCACTCTACCAATGAGCTACAACCCCAGCCCCTGGTTATTAGTCCTTTATTCATGTTTTCTTTTATGTCTTTGAGTTTATTTAATACTGCTATTTTAAATTCTTTGCATAGTAAGTCCAATATCACTTAGGGACAGTTTCTGCCAACTTATTTTTGTTTTTCTTTGAATGAGCCATTATTTTTATGATATTTTATGTACTTTGTGATTTGTACATAAATCTGTTCTTCTTGATGTTATTCTTGAAAACAGGACATTTGGAAGAAAAAGTCACATCTCTTTGGTTTGCAGATTTATACTGTACCAGAGACACCCTTCACTAAACTTGCTAGGAGCTTAGAGATCAGTCCCAGATGAGGGAATAGTGTCTCCACAGTTGTTGTTGTTGTTTTTTCCCTGAGTATGCATTCTTGTCTGGACCCACATGTAGTTTCTCAACTCCCTACACACATCACTACTCTTGAATGTCTTAATTTCCCAAAGAGCATAATCCCAGCTTCTCGTTAGTGCCTTAGATGGTTTGGTGTGTGTCTCTACCTGTAATCTTTGGTCTCAGAGAGTCTGCAGGTCTGTAGTATCACTGCAGCTTTCAAAAGTGTCTGCTGCTTTTCCCCACTTGAGATCTGAATTTGTCAAACATTGCTAATTTCCTTCTAGCAACAACAAAACTACCAGTCCTCCAGGCCGTTCCCAGGCATGCTGAAACTTTGCAGATAATATCTGCTCTACTTCCTCTTGTTCTAGTCAAGGATCTAGGAACCAGTTTTCTCCCTCCTCCAGACCAAGACCAGGCTAAACTAGGGAATAGGTGGAACAAAGTAAGTTAATCTGCCATGAAATTCCCTTCCATTTTGAGACCTTTTCTTATTGGACCTATACTTGGTTACTCTAGGCTTTTGACTGTCACTGAGCTAATTCAGCCTGTTATATTAGGCTTACATGGGGAAAACAAGGATTTGAAGCTCTCTAGCTCATCATTTCGCTAATTTACAGCCTCCTGTCTTTTTAAATGTAGCTTTATTAGTTTAAGTCAATTAATCAAGAGATATTATCCAACAAACATTTACAATGAAAAGATATTCTATTCTGTTTCTAGGTTTCTTGACAGGATGTAGACATCATTAAATACACCATTCACACTTCTGGAAGAAAGTCACTTACAATACTATTACTTGATTAAATTATTATCCACAAAGTTTGTGATTTCATAAGTAGTCCTTAATAAGTCCAACTATAAAATCACATCAGATTGACATATTGTCCCAATAAAAACAGTCTACAACAACTAACACTCACATTTTTTTTCTCTTTATTCTACTGCCTACAGAAGTTTTCTGTCAAAGTTTTATGCCACCTCTGCTATCAAGGTGTCTATTTTGTTGCTTCTTATGTTGCCCACTCACACTGCAATTTGAGCTTTATTTTACCCAAATAGCCCATATTTTGTAAGTTTTGAAGCAACTTAACTTGAAAGATGGAGACTGTCACCTAAAATCATTTAAGGTATTTGAACTGACCATGACTCTATAAATCACATAACTCAATCCTTCTTGATCCAGATATGGACATGATAGACCATATCAATGACACTGAGCTAATTTGTCATGAAGTTATAACACAACAGTTTTCTTATTCATAGACTCATATTATTTCTATTATTTCATACTTCATCTGTCCTTATACCAATTACTCTGATAAAAACTAAAATTGAACACTATGGCATAGTCGTTTCCAGGGACGATACTTAAAATGTTTAATAGCTGGAATTGAGTCCTAGGGGAGAATTCATCATTTCATATCTTAATTCTGTTAATGTAGAAGGTATGTGTGAAGTCAGGAGATTGAATGAGATAGCTGGGGATACAGAACGCTCATGTGGATCCAAGTACGGCCATTTAATAATAAATAAAGTATGCCCATATTTTGATAGAAGAATAAGAGAAAAGATCAGGTCATGTCCTTATTTTCTTTGTCGTCTACCATAATTTTTTTCAAGTCAAGACTATGTTTTGATAAGACCAATCTTTTCTGAAACAAAATATCAGATGACTTACCTGGCAACTTCTCCTGCTTTAGGAAACTGATGGGCAACCGGTTGCCAGGCAACCACTAATTTCCTTCTAGCAACAACAAAAATGAACTGGTCACATTTATGTCTGTAGAGAACTGAACAAAACCAGGCCAGGATGCTGTCATCGGGGTCTCTTATGAACACTGTCCATAATCAGATAACTAAAAAATTATTCTTAAATAATATCTTAAAATAGAAAAACTATGAGAGTTAATTGCATCACAAATGAGATAAATAGCATCCAGGCAAAAATACAAGCAATAGACAGTTAAAATTGCCTTCTTTTCCAATATTCATATTTCAATAGCTATATTTGTTAGAAATTCTGTACCATTCAAACTAAAGTACAGAGTGATATGCCAGGATTCAAGCTTCCACAACATAAATTAAAACATCTTCATTGAGTGTCTGTTGCATTTAGGAAAATTCTAAAATATATTTCTGTATCATTATATATCTCCTTTGTCTGTTTCTCTAAGTTGACTAGAAGTAAAATAAATCTTTGGAGCTCTTTTGTGGTAAAAGGAAAAAAAAATGTGTGGGTAGAAAATCGTTATTACCCAGACTTAGAAGACAGAAGAATGTCAAAAGACAGAGTACACAGGAAAAGATGTGAAAAATAAAGGCAGCCTGAGAACAACATTATGTAAGGAGCCTGTATCAACTAAGCTTACAAAAACTGGTTTTCATGCCTTTTTAACCAATCTGTCTTTTCTGTCTGCCAAGATGCAGCTAGTTCATCAACAAAACCTGAAATTAAGCATTCTGAGGACAAAGTAGGTAGCTTTTAGACTTCATTACTGCTTTATTGAATCCAATTATATATTTAAATAAAAGAGAGAGAGAGAGAGAAGAAAATAAGCTATGCAGATTTAAAAAGAGCAGAAACAACGTTTTAAACAAGAAAATATATTAAGAAGATAAATTTAGCAATATGGATGTCATGGATGTCAGTGGGGACCATAAGGCAAAATGACATATTTTCCTAATCCCAGGTTCTCACAAAGCTTCATCCCATATAGTTTATGAGTTCACACTGCAACATTGGAATCTGTAAACCAAAAGCCAAGAGAAGCCATTTGCTATCATTATTATTCAAGCCAGTTCTGGGTATTATTATGCCAATATGACTGCTTCTTCATTTTGGTAAACAACATTTTCTCAATATTCTTCCCATATAATATGATACAAGGTGACAAGGTGAAGAAAGTCAATATCCTTTAAAATAAATCATATTAAAACCTCTCTCAACACTGATTTTCTTTATTAATATTTAACTTAAATATTTTATTGTAATAGCCATCAGAATGATATGTGAGAATTAATAGGCACAGTTAAGTTACACAGTTATCATGAAAAATTTCTGATAAGAGTCCACTGTATAGAATAGGAGTATTTTACTCTCACTGTGTACTTTAAAAAGTCTGAGTCTGCTTTCATAGAAAAATGCAAATCTAGAGAAACTATCTTATAAAGAGATACAAGAAAAAAAGTAATCATACGTAAAATACTATACAGAACATAAACTTTGGATTGAAAATGGGAAGAAAATAAACAAGAAGGGAGATCTTGTATATCTTAAATAACACTGATGATACATTTCAAAATAGAAAACCCATTTAACCTGTGAACTGTCTATATACATATAGAAAATCAAAACTCAGAAATTCTTGATACCCCTAAGTAGCATCCAAACTTAAAAACTGGTTCATCTATATCAATCGCCTTTTCCCAGTATCACTTGATTCCCGCTTATAGAATCAATTCCATCACAAGTGTCTAAAGCTAATTTAGATCACAGCCAATGTTTTATGGTTTGGGGCTATACATCAAATCATTCTTCATGAAATACATAGAGGTGGTCATTGTATTTACTAGTTTTCCAACTAAAGAGAGATTAAAAGGCTGAGAGTCTCACTGATTTTGCTCTGAAATCCATTACCACATGGACACCAAATTCATGCTTCTCAAGTCTACTACAAACCAGTGACTGAACACTGTGAGCATACCTGAGCAGGTCCCATCTTATGAGAAGTGGGAGGCTTTTTGTGAATGGCACTGGCTCAGGAATTCCCAAACAGCTTTGCAGAACCTTTACTAGGTTGCACAGCAGCCCAAGGGGCTTCTCACCAACCTTCACTCCCATTCCCCTTCTGTCAGGGGTCAGATTCCAGACTTGTGCATCTCTCTCCCCATTTTTCTCTCACACATTTCTTCTCATAAAATCCTTGAACTTTAAACCCCACCTTGATGTCTGTCTCTCAGAGGTCCTAAGCATACATGTGAAATGTGAAAAATGGATTCTTACCTTCTTCTCAATCCCTAACTCCTTTTTTAAATAATCTGTTCTTTTTAATTCTACGTGACAGTAGAGTGCATTTTGACATTTTATACAAACATAGAGTATAACTTCCCATACTTGTGGTTGCACATGATGTGGAGTTACACTGGTGGTGTATTCATATATGAACCTAAGAAATTTATGTCTGGTTTATTCAACTGTCTTTCCTATTTCCATCTCCTTTCCCTTTCCTTCACTCCCCTATGTCTAATCCAATGAACTTCTGTGCTTCCCTGACCACCCTCCCTTATTTTGTGTTAGCATCCATATATCAGAGAAAACATTCAGTCTTTGGTTTTTTGGGGGGTCAACCCCTAACTTCTTGTCATTTGTTTCCTAAGGACATCAGGTCTTATGTCTGAACTACTTCTGCCTTAGTACTTTGTTGTCACTTTCAGGATAACAACTATAACCCAATATACTAATAATAACTAAGGTCTTTAAGTTCAAGTACAGACTTTATAGACAAAATTGTCTGCTTAACTAATCTTCAGTATAAGGATAGCTCCCTGTCCACAAAATTTCCTGGGATTGAACTGGAACTTTTTGCTACAATATATTACTTCATGCAATTCCCCACCACCAATTGGATTGTGATTAGAGATTCCTGAAACCCTTGCATCAGATTTCCTAATCAGTGACCTCTATAGGTTATTGACTACCTCAGTACTTTTCCAACTTCAATGAGTAGATCCAGTAATTTTAAATCCTGTTCTATCCATGTCCCACCGAATTCTAGGATACAATAGTGGGTATTTAGTTAAAATTCTTGAATACTCAGGGTATTAATTGGCTAAATATAAACCCATATCTAAGGATGAACAAGGAATAGCATAAAGAAAATAGTCATCCTTAACAGGAAATTTGTACAAGGGGGAAATCAAAGTCATCAGACCTAGGCTCTGTTGAATTGAAAGCAAGTAATTTAAGGACCTAAAATACACTATATTTGAAGACATGATTTTCTAGCTTTTTTATCAATTTGAACATACAAATGAAAACTTTAGATATACCCATCAAAGAATGAGATTAAAGTAATGTGAAATAGAAACTTATTTATTATTAAAATGTGGGGAAGTGTTACTCTGGTTTCTTAATTAATGTTAAATTGAATTGATCCTTGCTCTTAATCATATGTGAACAAACATGGCCTATTGAATGATTCTGACCCAGGACTATATTTTATTTAGTCCTTGGTCACATTAAGAAAATCGATGGTGCTTTTGCTTAGGGAAAAATGCCACATTATCACCAACAGAGTATTTCTTAATCAATGACTGGTTTTCATGTTAATAAAAATGTTGCCCATCTGCGGTTGTCAGGTGTTTAATTTTATGAAAAATGCCATAGCTTTGGAGACTATAGTTTAAGAGGTAATAGTAATAAAACGCTGGCTATCCTAATAGGTTTATTAAAGACATCCCACGAATGAAGGAGACCATTGGCCAGAGCTCCCATCTAACATACTATGTGTGGGTCAGGACGCTCTCCACATGCAAATTCTTTTTATTAGCATTCTAAAATACTATTTATTATTTTCTAAGAATAGACTTTAACAATTGTCAAATACTTATGTTTCAGGAGACAGCTTTTTTTCTCTTTATGAGTAGAATTTCTTGGGTTCTACAACTTTAAATAGAAAACTGCCTTCTATTATATGTATATTTGTGAAGAGAATTAAACATTCCTGAAGATAAATGAACATAGCTGAGAAAATAATTAACCCACCAAAAAAAAAAAAAAACAAAAAACAAAAACAAATGTAAAAAACACATTTCTCTTGTGAAAAAGAATTTGGATCTATAAAATTAAAAACAAAATCTTCTTTAATAGACTAAGTATTGTTTATGATAAATTTCACTAGAGGTTCTTACAGATCTTAGTATTTTTCCATTAGTTCTTATATCTTTAAATTAGTTAACTTGTGACATTTTCATTTAATAAAGAATAAATCTTATTTTATCTCAGATTGCCTTGCTTTTAGTGATGGAACTCCAATCTTCTAAATTGCATCCCATCATTTTATTACTCATCTAATATTTGACTTGCTATATCCATTAAGTTTGGACGTGGAGTGTTTCTGTCTGAAATAATTTATAACTGCCATTTAGAGAATGTTTCAGAATGTTCAATACCCAGTTGGATGCTATAACTTTAAACTTGTAGTGATTCTGTTTGCTTCTTAAAAAATGAGATTAACAAGTATTCTGCAAAACCATTAAAGTCCTAAGAAACAAGACTACAAACCCATATATATATGAAAGGACAGTAAAGAGACATCAACTAACTACTGTGTGGTATCTTTAGATGGATCCTCAAAAAGAGAGAGAACATTAGAGGCAAAGGTTGGGAAATCTAAATAAATTCCCATTTGACTTATAGTGATGTAATGATATTAAGCCTAATCTTGACAAACATCATATTTATATATAATATTAACATTGGAGGAAAATGGGTAGAAAGTACACAGGAACCCTGAACTGTCTTTTTTTATGTGAAAAGATGGGCAGCATTTTTATTTTTATTTTTTTATTAGTTGTTCAAAACCTTACAAAGCTCTTGACATATCCTATCTCAACTGTCTTCATAACCTCTTGATAAATATGAAATTACCCCCCAAATTAAAAAGGTTAAGAAAAATGTAAGACTACCAACATGTTAAATTTGACACAGGAAACTAAAGAAACTTTGAAAGCTTAAGTTAGGTGATGTGGCAAGGCACAGTGGTGCACACCCAACTGTTCAGGAGGCTGAGGCAGCAGGATCACAAGTTTGAGGTCAGCCTGGGCAACTATGGAAACCCTGAATAAACTATAAAATGGTCTGGGGATGCAGCTCAGTGGTAGAGAACTTCGGGTTCAACACCCAGTAGTGAAAGAAAGAAAAGAAAACAATGATGGGCAGGTGATGATCACGTACTTAGGAACGACAGTTCAGCTATTATGAGGCTGACTTGTGTTTCCATTATGGCTTTCTCTTTAAGTAGTATTTCCTGATTTTTAAAGCAACTTTAGAATTTAATGAATTAAACAACCACTGTTTCCAACACTGATAAAAGGAAATAGCAGGAGGTTCAGCTTTGGCATTCTTATCCACATTGCACATTACATAAAGAAACATGATTTTTTATTCAAAAACAACTTTTACATTAATAGGCTAGTCTCCTTTATGAATGAAAAAGGAGACACAACAGTAGCAACTTGGCAAGAGTGTAAGATTAGATAGAGACACAAAAGTTCATTGAAGAAAGGAATTTGCTTGTATTTTCATATCTCAGCTCTTATTCTACAATAAAATGGGAGTAGGACATTCCATCCATAACTCTGCGGCTCTCAACAAGCAGCCCAATTTCCTTGATCAACATCTACTTAACTATGATCATTACTTTATTTGAAGTAGCATCTATGAAAACATGGCTTATATCAAAACAATAAGTCACTTGTCATCATCATACATTTTCCATAGCTACATCTGTATTTTTCATTTGGTTTGACCGCAGTGACTTTTTTCTTTCTTTTTTTCTTGGCTGTGAACTTGCAATCCTCTTGCCTCAGCCTCTAGAGGCACTGGGATTACGGGCATGTATCACCTAGGCTAAAAGTTGCTTAATCTATATCAAAATGGTAAGGCCATTTTGAATTATGCCAATACTGTGAGATTTTAATCAATACCAATCCAATAAGGCAAATTTAATCTATACCAAACCAGTAAGGCCACTTTAATCAATACAAATCTGGTAAGGCAACTTTAATCTATAATTGAATCTATAATCCTGTGAGGACTTTTTACTCAACACCAGTCCTGGGAGGATAATCCCATTTACAGGAGTCCTTTCATCAAGACAATATGGGGAGGACACTTCCCCTGTACGTGGTTGAACTGTTCTGCTCTAACTTCTCAGGATAATACCAACATATGTTCAATTACTATGTGATAATTAGGAATAAAATTACTTTTATAAGTTAAATAAAAAAAACTCACTTAGGATGTTAAGAAAAAGACAAACTTGGGATGGGGTAGTGGCTCAGTGGTAAAGCGCTTGCCTAGCATGCATGAGGCACTGGGTTCGATCATCAACATCATTTAAAAAAATGTTAAACAAAATAAATGTATTGTGTTCATCTGCAACTAAAGATCTGGGGAGGAAAAACAGACTTAAGGGGAAACAATCCTCCCCAAAATAGGAAAGAGAATCTCAGATAGCAGCAGTGGACTTGACTGCTGCCACCCTCTGAAAACTAAGTCAGAGTTAACTGTCTTCTACACTGTCAGCAGCTACACAGATGGTCCCTAAGCAAAGGAGACAGGACTGCCCACACCCTGGCTAGCTCATAGCTGGCAAGGTTGCTGTGCTTAGCCAGGCCTGCCTATGAAACCTCCTCTCCAAGCATTTTTTTTTCCTGGTCCAAAGGGCAGGCTGGGTGGGGCTCCTTTCACAGGGAGTACTCAGGGACCCCATATTCTAATGCAATGGTTGTGCTTTGCAAAGAGTGGGTCTCTCTGATTTGCTATAGTCCACAATGTGGAATAATTCTCCTCCTCCTCCTCCTCCTCCTTCACTCCTCCTTTTTTTATCTTCTTTCACTTTCTCTTACTGTTCCTCCTCCTTCTCTTCTGTTCCTTCCATCCTATGACTTTTTACTTTTCTTTCCTTCTCTTCCTTGTCTTCTTCCCCTGCCTCCTCCTTTCCCTCCACCTCATTCATTTTCTCTTACAAGTGAAATAAGAGGAAGAATCCATTGTGCTTTATTTCTATGACTGTGGACACCAGACATTACCCTGGGATTTCTTCTGCCAGTTCACCTATTTTTTGACCTCTGGTTGCTTCCCCAAGGAGCTGTGCCAGGCACACTAATGGAATTGACATTGAGAAGAGAATTTGCTGTCAGTGCTGAGCAGCGATGCAGGATAATCAGAGGAATGACATTCTTCCTGGGGGCAAGGCGTTCCAGGGGCTTCTTCAGGTCTTACTCCCAAGCTCTGAGGCTGGTGGGTGTCCTGATGGCTATACTTTCAAGGAACCAAGGTGCCCATCACTGCTCTTGAGAGGCCTCTGGCCTCACACCACTTACCGGCAATGTCCTTAGCATATAAGGGCCTATTGTTAGTGGCTGAGGATCTGACATGTCCTTGAGACCACAGATCCTGGGCACCCAGCACTCCATTCCCCTGCATCTATTCTACCTCCACTTCAGACAGACTGGTCTTTTTCCCACAGAGCAACCTCTACAGTGAGGATGGCTTTGGGTTGGTAACACACAGCACAATATACTGTCCTGTCCTGTCTTCCATGTTTCTCTCAGCTCCTAAGTCATCTGTCTCCATTCTGCATCCCTGCCCCATGAGGGCCTGGGTGGCCCTCAGGGACTTCTCTTAGGAAAGCAGGCATCCATGATGTCCAAATCTCTTCAACTCCCCAGAGGCCTATGAAATAGCCATCAGCCACATGAAATTATTTTCATTCTAAATAATTAAAACCTAAAGTCTATTTCCAAGTCTCCCCAGCCACAATTCACAAGCTCAATGGCCACATGGAATAGACACTATCCAGGAAACCAAAGCATGCTGGGCTAACTCTGCCCAAGACCCTAAAAAGACAAATTCTCTAAAAATTGTCATTTCCTCTGACAAAATATTTGACCCTTACACCGAGATGAGGTTTGTGCTTCTCCATCACTGCCACTCAGCTCCTGAGAGTGCACAGATTTTGCACATTCATAAATAAGTGGTTGACAAAACAAAATATCACAATGACTCATTCTCAGAAATTCAGCTTAATGAAAAAATTTACATAGACTTCTGTCTGAGAATTTAAGCATATTCATAGATTTACTACTACTTTAAAGGGGATACATTTCTAAAAAAAATCTGAAAGGCATTTAAATGTACTTGTGTCACTCTAGAATTTTGAAATTCAAAAAGGCCTTGAGATATGCTTTAAAGATCTAAGGTCAAACAGATCAGATTGGTGGAACTGAATTCTCACTAAGTGGAAATGGAAATTCAGGAAATTCAGTATTGGGGGTGGAGTGTCATCCTCTTGCACTTTAGCTGACCAAAGTCAGAGGTACTCAGCATGTGCACAAATAATCACCTCAGGGAGCAGAGCCTAGGGACTCAGGCTGTAATGCAAGAGGCTGCTGACAGCCCATATAATCATATATGATGCAAAATTCTAGGCAGAGTTGGGGAGAAATCACTTTGAGTAATCTTAGAGTGTGGAAGATGAGATGGAGTTACATTACTCTAACCAGAATGGGACAGGACTAGAGCTACTCAGAGCTCCCAGATGACACTTTGGGTTATCCATCTTCAGGGAAGTTGCCAAGAGGGGCTGTCCTCAGGATTGATTGGAAAGCCAGGAAGAGGTGCTGAGGGTAGAAGAAGAGGTGAGGAAAATTCAGGGACAAAACTGGGGGAGGGATTATGGAGAGTCAGAGACAGGTGGTCAGAAAGGTCAAGCTGCCACTGCACTTTGCTCCACATTATATGGAAAGATCTCCCAGTACACAGGCAGGATAGCCACCTACATGTGGGGTAGGTAGCCCCAACTCAGGGCTTTCCAGAGTCTGACAACCAGTGTGGTCAGGGCTGGTACCCTCTGAGGCTTCTCTCTGAGCTTGCAGATGGCCTCCCTCCCTATGTCCTTATATTGGTACCTCTGGGAATCTGTGCCCAGTTTTCTCAGCTCTAAGGACACTGCTTGCATCTGAATAATGAAATTTAATAATCACTAAAAAAAAAACCCTGTCTCCAAATACGGGCATATTATGAGCTACTCGGTTAGGACTTCAAAGTAAGAATTGTGAGGGGCTAGGAATCAACCCTTCACACAGACAGGGCTCATTCCACTTCAAACAAAAGGCTACTGCAAGAAGTGATGCAGTCTTATCCCTGTGAAGACAGCTTAATCAATACCAATGTAGAAAGATCATTTATATATATAAGCCTGTGAGGACAGTTTAATCAATATGAATCCTGTGAGGCCACATTAATCTAAACCAATCCTATAAAGACACATTAATCTTTACAAATCCAATAAGGACATGTTAATCTATGCTAATCTAGTAAGGCCACTTTAATTTGTCCCAATCCTTTGAGGACTTTTTAATCACCACCAGTACTGTGAGGACAGTTTCATCTACAAGAGTCCCTACACCAAGGCAAAGAGTGGAGGTCTTTGACCCTGTACATGTTGATTGAACTCTACTGCTCTAACTCCTTTGGATAACACCAACATATGTCCAATTACTATGGGATAATTAGTAATAATAATGCTTTCACAAACTAAATTTTAAAACATTAAGAAAAAGAAAGACAGGAGGAGAAGAAAATCCTCTTCAGGATAGGAAAGAAAGTAGCAGTGGCCTTGACTGCTGCTACCCTCTGAAAATTTGGAGTTGAGGGCATGGGCCTGCTAAGCTGCCCAGTAGCTCCTCAGATGGTCCCTAAACGAAGTATCCAGGTCTAGCACTACACCGAGGCTGGCTCATGGCTGGTGGAGGGTGCTGTGCCTGGCTAGGCCTGGTCATTCTGCTTTGTTTTCCTGGTCCAAAAGGCTGGCTGGATGGGGCTGCTTCCACAGGGAGCACTCAGGAACCTCATGTTCTTATTCAATGGTGGTGCCTCCCAATTATCAGGTTTCCCTGACTTGCTTTCATCCACAACGTTCTTTTGTTAAAACATGAATTCTCAAAATAATTCTCTTTGCTTAAAAGGAAAAATACAATTTTGGGGAAAAAATAAATTTTGAGGGAACTGTGTCCTGGCAAGGCAGCTGGAGTTTCACCATGGTGCTAGATGTCTGTGTGGACTTTATTCTTACCTCCTTCTCTACCTCTTTATAGTATTCTGTTTGAGAAGAATGAGGAAGCTGTTTTCACCAGTTTCACACTTGCTTCCTGTTGGTGGAAATGTAAATTGGTACAATCATAATGGGAAGCAGTATGGAGGTTCCTCAAGAAATTAAAAACAGGCCTATTATACGACCCAGCATTCCCACTTATGCTCAAGTCAAAACATCATGTTACCTGCCTTAAATATACACAACTTTTACTTGTGATTTACACATGAATTAAGCTGGAGAACAGAAAGTTGGTAGAGAAGCAATAAAACAATGCATGATTGGAATACTTCCATGCAGAAATCTCTGAACAGAAATGGAGGAGAAGTTCCTGCTGCTTTTAGACCTTCCAGGTGTCTTGTCCCTCATCCTGAGACTTGTTGGGAACTCCTGTTTCTGAAAAAAATCTCTGGTCCCAGGCATTGATGGATGCCTGCAGCTTTGGTTCAGCTGGAAGCCAACTTTGAGTCTTTATGAAGATACCAAAGTAAGAAAATAAAACTTCCCAGATGGTCTTCTGTCTAAGTATTTTTGGAAATGTAAGGAGATAAAAATCTGAGCTCTGTATAGCCCTGGATGGATTCTGGGAAATATCACCCAAAGGAGATGCAGTAACCTAACCTAGAAACAGCAAGGCCAATGTGTTCCATTCTCAAGTCTGACATCTCTTCTGAGATAATGTCCCTTCTTCCTTAAGAAACAAATAATATCCTTTTCTTCACTGTCTTTTCAATACTTTGGTCATTAAGTCACACTTACATGGTGGAGATAGCATTTCAACGGAATAGAAAAAATGTTTTATTCAGCTTTTTTTGCTGCTGTGATTAAAGGACCTGACCAACACGATTATAGAAGAGGAAAAGCTTATTCAGAAGCTCATGGTTTTAAAGGTCTTAGTTCATAGAAGGCTGGCTCTATTTCCCAGGAGGCAAAGTGAAGCTGAACATCATGATGGAAGAGTGTGGCAGAGGGAAACAGCTCACATCATGGTGATCAGAAAGCAAAGAGACAGACTCCACTTTCCAGATATAAATAGACACTAAATCCTTGCCCTAATTCCACCTCCTGTAGACATACCCTACCAGTTCAGTTATCACTCAGGTAATCCCTAGCAGGGGATAAAATCATTGATTAAGACTCTTACCACCCAATCATTTCTGAACCTTCTTGCATTGTTCCACATGTGAGCTGGGGGACACCTCACATCCAAACCATGACAAAAGATGAATGACAAGCACCTGGAGATGAGGTGATAAGTTATTCTTGGGAATTAAACTATCTCACTTATACGTGATGCTTGAGGCAGCAAACCTACAAGGAATTTACCTAAATAAAAGAATCCCACGAATACAAATGACCATACAGTCAACCTGAGTTGAAATCTCATTTAATCTTCATATCAACCTCAACATGAAGGGAGTATCAATAAATTCATTTTCCACATGGGGGAAGAGGGCCAAGTGGAAATTAAGAAATGAAAACGTGATCCCACAGAGGTCACCATTAGCAAAGCACATACTAACGCTAATAAAGAGAGTCATTTTGATATCTCCTGTCTCCCTTCTTCATTTAGGAAAAGCAAATCTGGAGGTAGCAGATGAGGGCCTCTGAGGCATGGGATAGTTGCTCTCTGCTCTGAATGATGGGACAATTGTCAGGCTCAGCATAACCTGAACAAGATATCCATCACCTCCCATCTCGCTTTCTTTTATAAACCCATGAACCAAAAAGCATCTGCAGTCTGTGTGGAGGAGACAGAATCAACCAGGAGACTACTGCCAAAGTCCAGATGAGAGATGGCAGAGGTGGTGCTTATTTGAAGAGTTTTGTTATGAGGAGAGATGAGATGTGATTCTGTGGGTTTGGACTTCAAGGACTGCTGGCTTGTGTTGGACTCAAGAATGAAGTTTGAAACTTGCTAGATTTGGATGCCTATTTGAAAGCCAGAGAAGTACTCAGTAAGAAGGTGGGTATGGAACACTGAGGTAGAGGTGAGATACTCCCATGTAAACTTGAGAATGATTAGCACATCTCTGGTATTTAAAGGCCCAGAGTGGAAGAGATGATTTGGAAAGTGTTGATTTTAAAAAGTGTATAGGAGAAAAAATAGGAGAGTATTGTGAAGAACTCTCCTAAGAACAAAATTGTTTTTACAGGAGTGAATGAATTATAGGAGTGTACTGTATTTTTCATTGCAGGTAGTAGAACTGCCCAAAGATTTTGATAAAGTCATATAATTTGCAATGACCTTAGGCAAATTATATTAGTTGACAGAAATAATCAGGATTGATTTTCAGCTTTTCTAATGCTTTTCTTGACTGTCAAATATTTTGAGTTGGCCATAGTAGCTTTTCCTGTTTCAATTTTATGGCCACATTTAATTTTCAGAACATTTTCTAAATCTCAAAATGTGCTAACCATTGGAGGGTGTTAACATTGAACAATGAGGAAATAAAGGAAGGATTATATATTATATATTCAAAACTTCAGAAAACCATTGCAATCTTGAGTTTGTTAAAATTGACTCAGGGTGGATATAGTGCCCTGGCAACCCCTAAGAGGGTTCTGGTGTGATCACATGATTGTCTTCAATCTATGTTGAGTGACTGAGTTAACCCCAGGCAGGCCTACCTAGTTAGGTTGAACAGCTTCTTCCCTTGAAAGGGACCCTGGAAGAAGAATGAGCCCTCTATCCCCTGGAATTGGCCATTTCCCTTTTTATAGCCCTCTCATTTTCTTTTCCCAGATATCTCTGCTCCCAACTAGAACAGATACCCAATGAGTGAAGAGCAGTCTAAAAGACTCCACCAGTTAATAATAGCATTTAGAGAAGAAGGATAATGTGTATCCTCTTTGGGAAGAAAACCAGGTTGGTGTTTGGCAGATAATAGCTGCATGACAAATGGCTATGGATTACTAATCCAATAACCTTTCTTTTGCAAACCAAATGTACTTGCAGCTTGAAAACTGATTCCTGCACTCAAGCATCCATCTGAATTGGAACCAAGAAGGTTCAAGAATGGTGACAGTTGAGTGAAGAACATACTCCCCCACTTCACATCCATTTCTTCTTTGGGCTAATAAGTAATCTGAATTTATATACTTTACTACATACATGGGCATGGGCCCAAGAGTATCCAATTTCCAAAACTAAAGCACCCCATAATATTTATCACATCCAATTTTTACGAAAAATCGAGATTTTATTCTTTTAGTTATTGAAGAGAGGAGAAATTCTTTAATTCTGGAAACTTCTATATAATTCTACCAGGATTTGGGGACATAGCTGTGCCAGTTACTTGCAGAAGATGTCCATATTTCACAACATATGCCTTAAGGGGAATAGAAATTATCCTAAATATTAAGAGCCTTTATGTGGTTTTAGGCCTGAGATTTTTTACTTTGCTTTTGCATCCAGTTTAGGTATCCTAACCCATTATAAACATTGGGGAGGATGACCAATATAATTAAATTTGTGAAAGAGTTTCCACTATAAGCTTTGATTTGAGGACACTTGAGAATTTTTAAATAATTCCCCTTTGGTTAAAATTTTCCATTTTCAGTTTTTGCCCAAAGGTAATTTCTTTGTTTTTGTTTGATTTGGAAAAAAATGAGGGAATTTAACAGTGAGGGTTTGAATATATTTACTTATGATTAATTTTGATGAATACTTTTATAAAGTATATTTCTAAATGATGTAAATTCCCTGAATTTGAAATTACAAACTTGGAAAGTGAAATGATCATTAGAAAATTTTAAACTGTAGTAAATAATTGTAATGAACATTTGACTTAAGAATGATCATACACACAGAGATGCATAATTTTATATTAAATATAAAGAATTTAGGTCAAATGAATTTCTACTCACATTCTGTCTTGTACCTACAAAATCTGAAGAATGTACCTTCCTGAATTTAATTAAAATTCCATAAGAGAAAATTCAACCTTATTCTGTCAATTTCCCTATCTCATTATATTAGAGTAAGGAAAATAATCTCTTCCTCTTAAATATTAGTTTTTGATTTTTGATTAAAAAACAAAAACAAAAACCTGTCCTCCCTGCATGCTTCCACCAAAGTAAATTTCAGTAGTGGAGATAAGTGTTTTTTGTTTGTTTGTTTCTTGTTTTTTAATGAATCTAAAGATGTCAGTTCCTATATACAAAGATCCTGTGTTTTGTCATCCCTATCTTACAATGAGGAAAATCAGATTACAACTAACAAATAAACTCCAATAATTTTTCTTACACACATCAGAAAAACAAATTTCCAGGGCAAACTGCCTCCCCCAAATCTGAAAAAGCCAGGGATTCAGAGAGTCCCAACGGAGACTTTGTTGCCCAAGATCTGAAGCAGAGGTCACTATAGCCATAACCTGGTGGAGAGATTTCAGTAGCAACTTTGAGAAACTGCTAGAGGCTTAGTGTGAACTATCAGGAGATGACTAACTCCTGGGAGCTGCAGCCTGAAGGTTTGGGGTTGTACCTCTATGTTTTCTATGAGGTTCTCATGGTAAATATCCAAGAAGATCCCTTCATGGCTCTAACAGGAAAATATTTTGAAAAAAATCCTTGTGAAATTACCCTAGAGTGTTCTCCCTAACAGTCTACTCTTCAGGGACTGGAATGGCAGGGGGTTGGTTAGAACAGAACAGAAAATGGAAAAACTGTCCTTGCCACAAAATCTCAGGTAGAAGAGGAGCACTCTCTCCATTCAGCCCCTTTGACATTACTATTGCACTTTACAGAAGAAAAAATAGTGTGAAGGTCAGATTTCATGGATATGGACACACTCATTACCATCACAGAAACAGAGCTCTAATATAGTGGACTACAACTTAAGTGATTGAAAGATACAGACTCCCTGAACAAGAATATTCAAAAGAGGTCAAAATCAAGACAGGATACAAAGGTAATAACCAAGAAGTAACTTAAACTCCTTGCATGGACAGCGAACAAAACTTCAATAAATTCCAAGCCTGAGAAAGACTAGCAACAATGTTCACACTAAGTACCTACTTTAAATCTACATCATTCAATGAAAAAAATGTATAATAAGGATAAAGACAAGAAATAAATTACAGTGTGAAGAAGAAGAAGCAAGTAGCAGAACCAGATTCAGATACATCAAAGCCTCTAGTATAAAACGCAGAGAACAGAAATGCAAAAACAGAGCATGGAGATGTGAACTCAGAAATTGTTATGGTTTGGATGTGAGGTGTCCTCCAAAAGCTCATGTGTGAGACAATGCAAGAAGGAAATGATTGGGATATGAGAGCCTTAACCCAATCCATGGATTAATTCCATTGATGGGATTAACTGGGTGGTGACTGAAGACAGGTAGGGAATGAATGGAGGAGGTAGGTCCCTGGGACATGTCTGGGATATTATTTTGTATATCGCTACTGACATTCCTCTCTGCTTTCATCATGTGAGCTACTTCACTCTGCCACACTCTTCTGCTATGATGTCCTGCCTCACCTCAAGACCTGAGGAATGGAGCCAGCTGCCCCTGGACTGAGTACTTTGAGACAGTGAGCCCCCAAATCCACTAATTGTTCTTGTAAGATCCTTTGGTCATAGCTGAAAAACTGCTGACTAAATCAGATCTCAAAAATTCTCCCTCTCTCTCTCTTATATCTAAGCAGAGATTAAACTCCAGCAGCCAGATACAATATCAAAAACTTTTCACCTACATATATCCACCTCAAACTACAGAAAACAAAAGACAAGGAGAAAATCTTGAAAAAAGTCTAATGGAAAAAATACTGCACATATGGACAACAAAGTTAAGAATTATAGGGACTGGAGTATAATTAAGAATTATAGCTCACTGGGGTATAGAATACATGCCTAATATATCTGAGGCCCTGGGTTTGACCCTCAGCATAACTAAAAAAATACTAGATGAATTATTTCAACTTATTTCTTCTTTCCTCTAAAATTATATGCCAGCAAATGAAGAGTACAGTGAAACATCTAAAGTGTTGCAAGAAAGAAATCCAAATTAGTTTCATATCTGTAGTTAAACAAAACCTTCCCACTGTGTACAGTGACTTTCTTCAAAATATTAAATAATGGATTACGATTTAAAAAACAATACTGTTACACCAAAGAAGCTATATGTACCACTCATATGATGTATGAAAATGACACTTTATATCTGAGATTTTTCTGGTAAACACCCACAAACCTGACTTAACATGGGAATATAGCAAGAAAATACCAGTTAATACAAATATTTCAAAATGACAATTATAAACTCTTAATACATAAAAATTCATAGATCTGTACAGTTCAATATAGTTACTTCTGGCCACATATGATAATTGAATGCTTGAAGTGTGACTAGTTAGTATGAGTTAAGATGGACCATACATGCAAAATAAACCACAGGTACCAAAGAATTAATATAAAAGAAGGGATATAGTTACTCATCAAACACCGATTATGTACTGAAATAATAATTTTTATATTTGAGTCAAATTACATTATTAAAATTAAATTTGTTGATAGTTATTATTTATTTACTTTAAAATGTTTAATCAGCACATAAATCTATATATATTCAAGTATGCAAAACGATTGTATGTATACACATATGTGCACATATCATGTATATATCATGTATTGATCACCATGGTCAAATTAATTAATATAGCCATTACCACTCATAGTTACTATGATTTCCAGCATTTTACACGTAGTAATTGGAACATTTCAAATTACATATTGTCCATGTTCCATCATGGAACATATCTATTTGATAGCTTTATATCTAACTTATAAATCTTAATTTTCTTTACCATGTTCATCAGATCTTTATAGAAATCTCATAAAACATCGATCAGTATAAATGTAAAAAATATCAATACCTTAAGCATACCATATTCAAACTGTGGATAACCAAATATAAAGAAAAATAAATTGAAAGAAGTTCTATTAAAAAATAACAAACACCTTAGCTCTTAGGAGCAAGCATGGAATTTATCAGACATTGCTAAGAAACCTTACAAATAAAAAAACGCAGCAACATATTTAAAGCATTGAAATATAAAAACCACCCACTTAAAATTCTGTATTCAGTAAAATTATCCTTCAAATGTGAAGCAGAGATCAAGACTTTATCAACAAAAATTGAGGTACTCTTTGACAGTATACCTTTCCCTGCAAGAAGAATTAAAAGGAATGCCTCAGAGGAAAAGAAAATATCACAGCTCAGAAAACATATCTACATATAGACATGATGAGTATTAGACAAAGTGAAAGAAAAATGCAAAAATAATTTTTTTCTTATTTTTAATTAGTCTGACTCCATTGTGCTAATACTAATTAGCTGTATTTAATTCACATATATACAATGATACATTTTTCTCTCCAGCTCACATGAAACACCAACCAAATCAAACCACATTCTGGACCATAAAATACACCTTAACATACAAGTAGAAATTACAATGCCTAATCTCAGATCACAATGAATAAACTAGAAACTGGCAATAGGAAGATAGTGAAAAGCCCTGAATACTGGAAGGGTAAAAAAAAAAAAGAGAGATTTCTAAAGTGACATGAGACAAATATGAAATCAAGAGAAATTTAAAAGCATTTCAAAATAATCAAAAATCAAATTACAAGTTATAAAAATTTGTGGGGAACATTAAAAACAGCAGGAAAATTGGTAATGTTGAATGTGTATATTAAAGAAGATCTGAAATCAATAACCTAAGCTTCTCACTTAGGAAACCAGAAAAAGGAAAGCAGACTAAATCTTAAATAAAAGGAAAAAAAAAGAAATAATTAAAATTAGAGCAGAACTCAATGAAATTGAGATCAGGATACCGAAAGAGAAAATTGATAAAAAAAAAATGGTCTTTTGAAAAGATAAAATTGGTAACAATCTAATCAAGGTAGCTAAAAGGAGAGGGGGGGGAGAGGAATCATAAATTACTAATATTGGAAATGAAAAAGAGGCCATTCCTAAATATTCTCTTGAGTGTTAGAATGATAATAAAGTAATATTATGAATAATTATGTAATCAGAAATTTGAAAACCTAGATTAAATAGAATAATTTCTTGAAAGACAAAATCTACCAAAATGCCTACTACAAAAATAAGTTACTGTATATATAAAAGAAATTGAATGAATGCCAACAAATGATTATTGTATTTTAAAGTTAAAAACAATACATTTCTCCATTTTTTTCCATGTCTAACCCCTCTCCGCTATGGATCAGCATCCACTTATCAGAATATTCTGCCTTTGGGTTTTAGAGATTGACTTATTTCATTTAGCATGATATTGTCCAACTCCATCCATTCACATGCAAATGCCATAATTTTATTCTCTTTTAATGCTGAGTAACTTAAATCTTATCCAATAGAGGCCAAGATTCTGGAAAGTAAGAAACTGCATAGACATCTACCTTTCTCAAGTGCCACAGGTTAATTTTATCTTTGAAACTATCAAATCTTGGTCAGAATGGCATATCCCATTCATGAGAACCTTATGTGATAATTCAATAAAGTATTTGAAAAAAATTCCTTCATGTTCTCAGAGTAATAAACTAAATATGAGGTAAAGGAAAATGGAAAAGACACGGAAAATGATGAAATGAATAGATGAAACAAGGAGGAAAATATTAAATTATTTCTAGCAAAATTAGTTATTGCATTAATTATTCAGCGACTAAGTTCAAAGCCAAATAAGATATACTTTAACTTGTGAGGAAAAATCCTGATAAAACTAGATTTAAAATATTTGGATTAAATTTTAATCATATGGTGTTTTGTGTACAAGCACATGTAAATCAAGACCTGACAGGTTACATTTTTCAGGGGTTCTTTTTGTCTTCCCTTCATATTTTTTCCTGGTTCCTCCTGAACTTAGTACTAGCTACCCAATATTATCTTACATTAGGATCCTGAAGCCTAATTTCAGATACCTCAACGATGGATATACTGGATTTTGGGAAAAACAATTTTCACAAGACAAAAACATCGTTTAGATTTGTCAATAACAAGAACAACTACAAAGAGGAAAAACTCACTGTAAGAACGTTCAAGACTTGGGGTGGGGGGTGCTTGGGTTGTGGCTCAGCTGTAGAGCCCTCACCTGGCACGTGCTAGGCCCTGGGTTCCATCTTCAGCACCGCATAAAAATAAATAAATAAAATAAGGTATTTTGTGCAGAGCAGCACACCCGAGCAACTCACCCTTGACGTGTTTTTCTTTTAAAGGTCTTCTCCCACAAACACGAAGAATCGTCTTCTCCTCTGCCGCCGCCCGCCGCCGCCGCCCTCGTCTTCTCTGCCAGCGCTGCCACTGCTTTCTCCTCTCCCGCCGCCTTCTCCTCTGCCGCCGCCGCCGCCACCACCACTGCCTTCTCCTCTGCCACCGCAGCCGCCGCCGCCACCGCAGCCGCCGCCGCCACTGCCTTCTCCGCCGCCACTGCCTTCTCCGCCGCCACTGCCTTCTCCGCCGCCACTGCCTTCTCCGCCGCCACTGCCTTCTCCGCCGCCGCTGCCTTCTCCTCTGCCGCTGCCTTCTCCTCTGCCGCTGCCTTCTCCTCTGCCGCTGCCTTCTCCTCTTCCGATGTGTTCTTCTGCTGTCTTCAATCTTCTGAGCAATGTGTCTGGCAAGGGGTCTTATATAGCCCTTGGGTTACTGTGATTGGCTCAAAGTTATGCTAATTAGGGTTTGAAAAATGTACCAATGCTATTGGTCCAGACTTTGGCCAATCAGGTTTGGAAATGATCTAATGCTATTGGTCAATTCTATATTCCCACCATTCATTCATGTCTGCCCCACTTCCATTTTCTCAATGGAGGTTGAGTAGTGGGAAGTTGAGGTTGTGGACCCAGCCGCAGTGATGCATGGCATGGGCTTCTGCAGCAGGCCTCCCTGCTGTGCCAAGGCCTGGCTGCTGCAGATGACAGGTCTGATAGGTCAGGGAGCCTTTACTCCCTAGGCACTGGCTCCAGGCAGCAGCAGGGCCGCTGGAACTCTGACCCACCCAGGCCAACACCCCACCTCTCTTGCTTCTTGGCAGGGATTAGTAGACAGGCTGTGTGACTTTGTAGCCAGGGCCATCAGTGCTTAAATACACAAATAAGAGAGACTTTAATTGCAGGGGGAAGTCCTGATATTTGGAGTTTTTATTTATGTGCTCACAAACACATCCCTAACATGAAGCCTAAAGACTAAAGATACAGTTTAATCTTTGTTTTATGAATGAAAATATGGCCTTCTAATTATATTTCTGGAGTTATGTTCTTTGTCCTAATGTTTGCTATAGATTAAAATACATTAACCAACTGTAAATTACAAAAAACCTGAAACCATACATATATATTAATATATATGTATATAAATATATATGTATATACATATACATATATATTTAAAAATCAAGTTAAAATATTTGGTTGATGATTATTTGTCTTATTTTGTAAGTTGAAAAATTGGATATATAAAATTTCCACCTCTGCATGCATTTTAAAATATTTAATAAGTAGTAATTGGATAAATACTGTGTTTACACGGTTATGCCTTTATTGCTGAGATAGAAGATTAACCCAAATAGAAAAATCTCGTTTCCATATGCCCATGCTCCCCTCTTTCCAAATATCTCATGGAAAAAATAGGATCAAGTTAGTGTTGGACAAAAGTATTTGGGAGTACATGTGGACTGTTAGCCTAATACTGGATGCTTGAAAGGATTCCATGTTGTCCAGAAATACGGGATCCCTGAGGATCAAGAGGGACCCACTGGAGGTTGTCATTTATGAATCGTTATTTACAAAAGGTTGTAATGGAGAAAGGTGAGGAAGGTCCAGAGACCCAGGGGGAGCCTGACCTCTGTTGGCACCTAAGGTGAGATCTCTAGGCTCTTAGCTATCATTATTTTTTTTTAATTCATTTTTCTGGAGGGTCTGCCTCCATTGTGGAGCTGCATAGAACCCCCTTATACTGGTTATTTTCAACATATTAACTGCCTTTCCTTCATGAGCTGAGAGATTTGGATGATTCATAACATTAGATTATCAATTACCTGCATGAAACAGTATCATGTAAATAAAAGTCCAAAGTAAAATCAAAGACTGAGATAGCATATGTAACAACATGTAACAAACAATAATAATCAGATATTCTATCATGTATATAAGAAAATGACAAAACAGTAGAAAAATCGGCAAATTTCATAGTAGGTTATCTATAAGAGAGGAAATACAAATAGCAAAAAAAAAAAAAGTAAAGGATGCTTACTTTATCTAGTAAGAAGAAAAATGCAAATTTAGACAACTGTGAAATATCTTTTATCCTTCATCAAATAGAGAGAGAATATGATCATTATCACATGTTGCTGAAGATGTTGAGAAATTCATATTCTCATGTTTCTTTATTTAAATTACTTCTGTTCCTTATTTAACAGTTTTCTTATTATCAAAATTGATATCTCTCTTTTTATCCAATTGTATTGATTGCACAGAAATCCATGTCCCTTTCTTTTTTAAAAATATTTTGTATTAATTGTTGATGAATTTTTTTATTTTATTTGTTTCTATGTGGTGCTGAGAATGGAACCCAGTGCCTCACACATGCTAGGCAAGCACTCTACCACTAAGCCACAACCCCAGCCCAATGTCCCTTTCTTTTTTGTAATAGGATTTTAATATTTATTACGAAATCTATCCCATCTTTATTGAATTAAATCCTATCAGAACTCCTAATCAAGTGTCTCTTCTTTCTTCCAGGATAAAGATTGGCATCTGATTAAAGCAAGGATACATAAGCCCTCTCCTTGGATTCTGATCTCAGTCAGAATATAAAAATATTGGGATGCTAGGAAATTGTCCATTTTTAGATTTTTATCTAAGATGCTATACATGCAAGAGACACCATTACTGTACATCACTTAGAAAATGTTATCAGTTACCCAGATAATGCTTTCTTCCCACCCACTTTAATATTTAGCAAAAGAGCTCCTTACATGCACATAGAAATATATTTTGGTCACAGTATCACTCTTGCAAATTAAAAAAAATAGTAAAATAAATTGGCCAAGTTATGCCTAAATCCTCCACATTTTGTGAATTGCTTTGACTCGGTGTTATGTCTTTAACCAGTTTTGACTCACTGTTCTTAAGTTCTCTAGGTCACAAATGAGGGGGTTAATCAAGTAATTTTAGCTTCAGTTATTTTCTTTCAAGCTACTGACATCCATTCTGCAATTTGTGTGCTTATAGTCCCCTCTTCAATATATTACTTCACTAATGTACAATGTATGCACTGTGCCTGCTTTGATGACTTTTTGAACACACTATTCTTTTTCAGTAAATATCCATTCATAAAATAATCAGGATGTTTTAATATAATTAAATCCAACATGTATGTTACCAGCTGTGTTATCTTCTTAACTGTGGTGAGGACAATATTGACATCATGACCAAGTTTTCAGGTGCTCAGATAAGATTATCCCCTGTAAAAATTCTTTCTGTCCAACACTGATTATAAAGCACCACCAACTATCAGCCAAACCCCCATTCCGTCTGGGGGTTTTAACATCTTTCATGTTAAAAGATGAAAAAATACTTAGCTTGGAATTTGTAAATATGTTTTAATCATATAATAATCATAATCACCTATAGATATTTGGTAATGCCATACTTTTTAAAATCTGAGAACTGATCTTTCAGATTTTCCTTCATTTAACACACACACACACACACACATATATATATATATATATATATATATATATATATATATATATATATATATCATAGACTCTCTAAGTGCTTTACAAGGCTTATCTAGCTGTATTCTATGAAACACCATTTGAGGTAAACACAGTGAGTATGTGTGCATGTAGTAGGATGTATAAAATATATAGTATAAAGATATATTTAAAGGTACATATAAAATTGGATGGAATGAAAATTGGAGGCAGCCCAAGTATCTTTTAGTGAAAGGGAAATTAATTTATGGTATGTTATAAAAACCAAGTTACAGCAAGTCTCAGTGTTCAAAGCTGCTTACAGTAACTCAAGAATGTCCATAGTGACCTTCTACAGTTAAGCAAAAAGGTAACTAGACAGCCTTTGCCCTTGGGGAAGTGGTGTCAAATACTCTCAATATCAACAAATGTCTCTGAGGCCAGGAAACTTGCCAGTGGGTCAGCCATCTGCAGAGTGCAAGCCTCCTTTACAGAGGGAACGGTTCTTAATTCCAGCTATTTCCTTGTAGACACATATCCCATTGTTAGTATATCTGTCTGATTTTTCAAGAAAAGCCATAAATCTCATACTTTACATGCAATTAATTGACAAATAGTTAAAAAGTTACATAATGCAAGTCAAAGAAAGCATGTTTGCAAGCCAACTTTGGGTTTGGATAAAGTAAGTCAAAGGTAATAATAATAATAATAATAATAATTCAGAGTACTCTTATCTCAGCCTTATTTTGAGAATATATGGCTCCCTACAGAAAAAAAGACTACATTTCACAGATTGCCTTGGGGCTCAGACTTCATCTGGTTAATTTCAGAAATTTTCAATAAAAACAGTCAGAAAATGCCCTTTGCCTCTGCTTCTTTGCCCTTTCCTGCATTTCACTGCCTGGAACTCTCCTGGACCTTGAAGACAGACAAGACCCACACCTTGGGAGTAACAGATTGGTGACCTTGAATGAGCCCAAGCTCTTCAAGACTTTGCAGAACAAAAACTATAAAATAGGCCTCCTCTTTTGATCTTAAGAATTTTACTGGGCAAGAAATACATTGCTGTACCATTTAAATCTGCAAATGAAGCTTATTCCATCTTGGGAAGCCAATTGGAAAATCTAAATTAAAAATCTGAGGGAACTTCTGCCTCCTGTAGCATTATAGGTCGTATGTAATATGTCTTCTGAGTAACAAAAAATCTTTCATCCTTGTTAAGAAGTTCTTTTTTGCTTGTGGCCAGGCCTTCAAAGGAGATGAAGATCATATAATCCTGTTACTCATTCTTATGAATTGCAAGAACATCTTTAATTCTTTGACTTGTATGAAGGTTTCTATAATCAAAAGCAGGAAAATGAAAAAAGTAGTGGTAGAGGCTAATAACAGACTGGGGAAAACTATAAAAAACTATACACTGTGAACAGGAAATGTACTTTAAATATAAAGACAAAATGGTCAAAAATAAAGGATGCAACAAGATACACTAAAATGTGAACAACAGTTTTAACCTGGAGTGGTTATATTAGTAAGAGACAAAGTAAACTTTATGAGAAGAAATATTTCCAGAGATACTGAGACACAGTTTATAATAATAAAAGGATCAATTCATCAAGAACATGTAAGAGTACTAATCTTGTATGCACCCAATAACAGAGCTGCAAAATACAGAAAATAAAAATTGATAGAAGCAAAAGAAAAATAGGCAAAATCATAAGTATTATTAGATATTTCAACTCCCCTGTTGGTAAATCATAAATGACAGAAAGTTGATAAAAGAGGCCAGAAGATTATAAACCAACTTGACTTTTGACATTCATACCACATCTTCACTCAAACTGCAGCTGCACATGAACTTCAAGTGCACATGGACAATTACCAAGTTGGGCCATTGTCCACACAATCAAATAAATTTCAAATTAAAGAAAATTAAAATTATATAGAGGCCACCAGAGTATTAAGTTAAAACCAGCTAAAAGATACAGTTGACAACCTAAAATATTTGGAAATTGAACAATATACATCTACATGGTTCAAAAGAGATATTACAAGTTATAAAAATTTAACCTGAATAATAGTGAAACTACACATTGTGATGCAATTAGAACATAGTTAGAGAAATATTCATCAATTTAAATCCTCATGTGGAAAAGAAGAAAGGACTCAAACTAATTACATTTTTTGGAGGGGAGGATATTCTTTTCCCCATTTTTCCAGGATTAATAAGCAAAATCAGGGGAACACAATCCCACACAAATTCTTTTAGAAAATAAAACAGGAGAAAATATTTCCTAAATCATTTTATGAGGTTAGGATTACCATGACGCTAAAATCAGGTAAAGATATTAAAAGAGAAAAAAATGATATATATTATTCTATTCTTCATGATCATTGACTTAAAACTCCCCCTCAAAATATGAATCAATCAAATGAGGAATATATAAAAAATAGATGATCCCAGGAGTAGAAAGCTGATTTAACATTTGAAAATCAATCAATATAATTCAGCATATTAGCAGAATACCTACTGATTCCAGGGTACCCTTGGTGGGGTGAAACTTTCACAGTGGAATTGCTTTGATATGTATTTTGAATTATTCACAGAGGTTTTAAGTGAGTGTGGCTTGCTTTTCCCTATTTCTCTTTATTTCATGAACAAGGTTTCTGATTTGGGAGCACCTTTACCCATCAGGACAGTGCCCATCAGTTCTGTTTTCTGTTTCTTTTATGTGGAGGACAAAGTGTATCTTTTTTTGCTTGTCTCTGTGAGATCTTTAACTTTTCTCTCATGTCTAACCTCAGCAACCTGGACTGCCAAGGTTTTCTGACTACCCTGACTTTACCATAGAAACAGTGCTGCCATTCTAGTTTTGTACCTTTCCGGACTCTCTTGTAGCCAGTGCTGTGAATGACCAAGTTCTGACATGTTGGTTATTTTGGCATTTAATGCTGACTTTCTCTCCATGGGGGTAATTTTGTTCTTGCTTCATCTAAGGCCTTTGCTCTCATCTCCTGTTAGTTATGGCCTCTCTAAACATCTTTTGCTTTACTCTTCTCACCCCAGAATTGCAGCAGCAAGAAGTTTTCAGCAGCTCTGTGGTAATTTGGATTTCTTTTACTCAATTTACAATCAGTTTGAAGACTTCACAATTTAGTTGTCTTCTGGTAGTGCTGAAAGTGTGAAGCACATGCAATATTATTTGTTCTACATGTTGGCTTATTTATTTATTTTTGTCATAGTTCTTCAAACTGGAAGATTCAAGGGACTTATATTTTAAATGTAGGAAAGCCTATGTTTTTGAAATCATCCACCAGCTGAGACACCTTGACACCACGCATCTGGACTTTTTGATGAGATAATGATGAAAAGTTTGATTTCATGAGTTTTATGCTGGCTGTAGTCAAATATATCTAAATTCATATAGCACCCCTGGGCAATCTCTAGAACCAACAGGATAGAACTAGTTTCAGTCAACCAGATTCTACTTTAATGAGGGTGGGTTTAGCTGAACCTAACCCACATGACTCATGGGAAGCAAAGAGAGGTGATTTGCCCAGGAAAGTGTGAAAAGGGATGTTGGAGAGTCATCACCACCTGACTAAGCATGTGCCTTAGAAATGGAGTCAGTGGACTGTTTCAGGAGAAAAAACACTCAAAGAAAAATACAAGATAAAGCTTTAGAGAGAGTGTGCATGTCAGATGGAAAGGAAATAGACAAAAAATGGAGACTTCTCAGTCAAGGAATTTCATTTTTGTCTCTTGAGAATTTCAAAAGAGTTTGTAGGATGTGTTTCCCTCTGGGGAGTGTGTTAGGGAGATATCTAAGGATGGGTGCAAGAAAGAAGAGAGGCAGTGGAAGGAAGGCACAGCTGGAGCCAGATTTGAGTGTTTGGGGTTGCTCCAAACTGAACCTTGGGAGTATCATCCCTGTGGAAAAGGGAGTTACTAATCTCAATGAAAACATTTATGTGTCTAAGAGGGATTTAAAACCAACTTGTGGAGTAGCAGATAAAAAAAATATTGACGTTTCCATACAGGAGCAAAGACACAAGTTTTGCATACTGGTACTAGAAAGAGATAAATTTTGGGTGGTATAGGAGAGATGAATGGGATTTCAGAATAGTATCTAGGAAATTTTCAGACTTAGAATATGGACATTTAATGTTTATATAATAAATACATATTACATTATGTCTATTTCATAGATATTAAATTAAGGGTGAAGTTTTGTAATTTCTTTCACCTAAATGCAGGACAACTAGAAAAGAAAATGGGAGCAGGAATTTCATATACTCATCACTTGATATTCTTTGATGCTAATTACAGGGGTGGTAATACATATGGCAAATATATTGATTCAGGTGTGAAAAAATGATGTTAATAAGCCTGTTTCCAAAAACCACACCTCTAGGAAACTGTTTTAAGTTTATCAGGTAATTTATAGTACATATTTTAAATGCCTTGTTTTTCAGAATATTGACATAAACTTATTAACAGTCAAGGAATTGAATTGCTTATGAGAATTTATTTATTGATATCATCACTCCAAGAAGTAAAACATAAGTCAGAAGTCAGGCTTGTTGTAGAAGGCTCAATAATGGCCCCCAAAGAAATTGGTCCTAATCCTTGGAACCTTTAAATGTTAATATATACAGCAAAGACTTTTCAAGTGTATTAGGACATTGAGATGGGACTATATTATCCTGGATTATCAGAGCTGGCCCTAATGCATTGACAAGTATCTTTTTAAGAGGAAGGTAGGAGACTTGACTATATATGGAAGAGTAAAAGGCTATGTGATCATCAAGACAAGCTAAAGAAGTCAGCAATCAGATCTAGAAGAGACCAGGGATTGATTCTCCCCTAAAGCCTCAAGGGAGTACCACTCTGACCACACTTTGAAGTTGGGTCAGTGATACCAATTTATGATCTCTGGACTCCAGAAATGTAAGGAAATACAAGCTCTGCTACGTTAAGCCATCAAACTTGTGGTCATTTGTTAACAGTAGCCGCAGGAAACTCATACAGTAATCAAAGGGGATATAAAAGCAACTTGCCACCTAAGAAATTCTACAATAGAAATTACTTAATGAATTGTTTTATTTTATGTGATCTACAATTGTTTAATTCTATGGTGACATTTATTGTGAGAGAAGATAAGCAGAAACCTACTAAGAAATTACAAGTAAATCCATATTTAGACTCACATCTGTTATAAACCTTTTGAATCAACTTCCCAGAGACAGTAACAAGAACCCTAAGCCAAGTCAAATCTGGTAGACCCTTTGTATTAGAGTTTTCCAGAGGGCAGAATCAGTAGAATGAATGAACATATATATATATATATATATATATATATATATATATATATGGATTGACTCACATGATCAGAAGTTGATTGTCCCTCAATGGTCATCATTGGAGTGGGGAGCTGTGGAAACCAGTATGTGCTCAATCTAGGAATCCGGAATCTCAGAATAAGTGTGGTCCATGTTCAGATAGGGTCTTCCACACTCAGTTCATTTACTCACATGCCAGTCTTCTCTGGAAACACCCTTACAGACACTCTCAGAAATTTGGTTATAAATTTTCTCAATTCAGTCAAGTTGACTGACAACCAAGATTTTAATCATCATCCCTTAAATAGTTACTGAAAAAATAGAGTTTAATGGCCTTAAAGAGGTCTGCATCATGACTTTCACATGTGGCCAGGTGCCCTTCAGCTCACAAGAAGCAGGTGCTTTCCATTACTCTCCTCTCTACCTTCCCCTGTTTTACTGGTTTATTTTTTTCAAAGCCAGAAGAGTCCAAATACCCATCTTTCATTTTTTTTCCTAAATAGTAATTATCATATTTTCTGTGGTGCGGTTTATTTCATAGACTGCATATTTAAATAACATTTGAAATTATAGAAATCTGATAAGAACTTTCTGGAAAGCTGGGTTCTTTCAGAGTGTCATCAGAAGACTCGGGTGTATAAAGGCAATGTCAGACATGGTTGAGGACATTTTTCCTTATCAGGTTCTGAAGAATGAGCATAAAAGAGGCTACTGCTCAGGGACCCATGTCACAGGAGCACCCAGTGGCAGAAGGTGGGGAAACATGAGACAAGCTGGAGATGGAAGAGCTTCCTGTGGTTATTTTGGGGATGGAAGTCTGAGACAGCTCTTTGATTTGGGGCTCGCCCACCCTCATGGCATTTTATGTATCTTTAGAATGGCCACCCAATTTGAGCTTTCCTGAGTGCCAGAGAACAGAGGATGCCATGGAAAGAAAAGAAATCTAGGTTGTTGTTTTTTTTTTTTTTTTTGCCTTGAAGAGTCATTACTAGGGAAAGCTGTTATGTCAATCAGGAGTCAACAAAATCAACTATGGAGGAAAAGGGGGCAGGGAGAAGAAGGAAAATATAATAAACAAGATTCTCAGTGAGAAAACATTTCAGGAACCTGGAAAGATCATTAAAATTTTGAGATTTCATATAGTTATATATCGGTCTGGAGGCAGTATTTCTCTGGATGATGAGTAATTGTGTGAAACAGAAAAATAAATTCATTGTAAATTCCTAGCGGTAGGTTCTGTTCCTGAGTGTAGTAGAAAGAAATGCTAAAATGATTTATTCTTTCCAGAAATTGAGATTATAAAAACGTATTCTAAAAATCAAATTCCTTGCATGTATCATTTTTGTCAAAATGAACATAAATACTATGTGTAATTATAATGCTCTAAAAACATTTTTGAGCTGCATAATTTATTTTTTATTAATATTAATATTTGTTTTAGTTATACATGATAGTAGCATGCATTTATGCACTTTGATATATCATACATAGATGGCATGTAATTTCTCATTTTTCTGAGTGTACATGTTGCAGAATCATATTGGTCATGTAGTCACATATATACATAAAGGAATAATGTCTGTTCCATTCTATTATCTTTTCTATCCCCACATCCCCTCCCCTCCCATTCCATCACTTCTGTCTATCTAATCTAAGGTAATGATATTCTTCCCTAGTGCCTCCCACCTTATTGTGAATTAGCATCCACATACTAGAGAAAACATTTGGCCTTTGGTTTTGTGGGATTGGCTTTTTTCCATTAGCAAGATATTCTCCAATTCCATTCATTTACTGGTGAATGTCATAATTTCACTCTTCATTAAAGCTGAGCAATATTCCATTGAGTATATATGCCACATTTCCTTTATCCATCCATATATTGAGGGACACTTAGGTTGGTTCCATAGTTTAGCTATTGTGAATTGAGCTGCTATAAACATTGATGTGGTTGTGTCACTACAGTATGCTGATTTTAAATCCTTTGGATATAAACTGAGAAGAGGAATTGCCGGATCAAATGGTGGTTCCATTTCCAGTTTTCTGAGGAATCTCCACACTCTAATAAATATTTTAAGAAAGTATTATAAAATACAGTATATTTTTCTTCCTTTCTGCAGATGAAGCACAGAAATAGATTATCAGTTAAGACTTAGCTAACAGGCTCCTAGGACTATGCACATATACAGAGTGAGCTGAAAATACCTTTTATATGATACAACAGAGATCAAAGTGAATAATAAAATTATAAATAATTCATTTTTATTGTTGTTTAATGTTAGTAGTGCAATACTTAAAGATGCAGATTAGAGGAAATTTTGCTTCCTGCATGATTTGATGATACAGAGGGTTGAGCCAATGATTATTGATGCCAACTCCCTGCTATTATGGTAGATAAAAGTGAGACTCACAGGGATCACATATCTAGCTCAGTATCTCTAGATCTGAAATTCAAATTGATGGTTTAATGTACTTAGTAAATTACTTTTTCAAAGAGTTGTTATGTTTCCCCAAAATTTTCAAGTCATAAAACACTCCCCAAACTTAATTGGTTAAAATACTATATTTCATGCCAGATGAGACTTTTTCTAAAGTAAATAATCTGTCAATCTAGAATGAGATAATTTAAAAATAACAGACATTTTTGTTCATATGAAAGAAAGTGATGAATATAGAGAACCGATGATAGTGTCTCATTGGCCAAAAATTTCAGTCCATAAATCTTTTCTAAAAGCTTGTTTGCATGAGTTAGTAGTGTAAATAGTCCTTTGAGTACTGATGTCATTTTCAAAATCTGCCTCTTTTCTTTTCTGAGAATGACAACTCTAGGTGAACACAGCTGAACTGAAGAAAATAATGACACTCCTCTATAATATGTATTAATGTTATGAACAATTTTTTTAACATTCAAAGAATGTTTTACATTCTCCCTCAAATCCTTTTACATCATGCTCTTATTCTGATGATAACCTCATTGGACTATGTTGCCTAGAGCCTTCTAGAACTTTCTAGTACCTTCTGAAAGATTCATATAATTATTACAAATGGTTAAAGTTCTGACCACTTCCAAACTCCTTAACTCATTCAGAAAGAAGATTGTCTTTCCTTTTCTTCAAGGCCCTTCCCTTCTCCACTCAAATTATTTTGAATTAGGTGTCAAAAATTGTGTGCTATTCTTTACAAATAATGTATACTCTTGACTTTTGCCTATCAAATCAATTCAGTGCTCCTCAAGCTAATTCTGGCCTAAGAAACTTCTTCCCACCAATTAGTATTTTTAATTCAAGAAGAATTTAAAGCAATTGATCATTTGGTGATTATCTTTGGATAATATCTTTAAAAACATTGAAAGCTTTTTCTGGAATTTTAGTCCCAGAGTTTATGTTTATAATTCCATTGGGGCCAAGTTCTGTTGTACATTACAAGAAATAAGTGCATGTAAACTTGAGGGTGAATGATGAGTTTGCACTAAGTGACACCCAAATGTCAGCACTGCCTGCCCAAAGATTGTGTGATAATTAGGAGAGAGGAATGTGGTACAAGAGTTCAGTTTTCTAGTATAGGACTGTGAGCAACAAATTAATTTTAGCCAAACAAACTCAATGATCATATTAAATCAATTATTAATTTGAATATTACTAGCCTTGTAGATTTATTTTATTTTAAAATGTATGCATCACAAGAATGAGATGTTTTTGACTTATTTTATATCTAATATCTTTAAATAACATTTTAACAATAATTTAATCAGCATGGATAGCTTGTTGTTTGGTTGATTGGTTTTGTTTTAGCTACATATTCTAAAAGATTAAGGGACACTGTTTTAAGCTAATGGAGATAATAATATAGATAATTAAAATGTATCAGACACATGGTCCCTTTGGTAATACTCAAACCACTGGATACCAGCAGTTGTCTCTCCAATAATTGTAAATGGCAAATATTTAAGCAGTTAGCCAATGTTTCCAGCACTGCAGGGTAAGTGAGGAGGGGAATATAACTTGTTCCCTTTTAAAATGTCTATGTGACCATGTTCTCTAAAAGGAATAGAAATCTCATTTATAAAATCATTGGAGAAACTTTTGAGCAACCTGAATTGTTTCTGCTTACCTCAGCAAGTTCTCTAAGTCTTAGGAAGATATTTTGTACTTTCCCTTCTGTTTCCTTTCCTTCTATAGACTAATGCGCATTAAGCTGCCCTCCTGGCATTGCATTGTTTTTCCTAGCCATGGCTATGAATAGTACAAGCATAATTGAAATGATACAATTATGAAAATTCACTGCAAATACTTATGGAGTTTCAAAAATTTGTCCTGAAGTCAGTTTTGAGTACTGGTTAATTTCTATGAAAAAGAGCCAAGGCACAAACCAATAAATGGTGTTCAATTTTTTTTTTAATTTTCCACTGTGTCCAATCAATCCAGGAGTTTTGGAGCAATATCTCTAAAGTCTATGGAATTTGTTTTACTTAACCATAAGAGAATTTCAAGCCACCTAAAGGATTCTTCCCTGGAACACAGTGACTGCTCCCAGACTACTGTTCCTTGCTTCAGCAATACCCATTTCCAAGCCCTTCTCCAAGCTCTTGTCTGAATTAGTCCTGAAAGCCCATCCTTATTATATCACTGTCTGCCTCCAACGTGGCCTAGTTCTTGTAAAATAAATTATACTTTTCTTAATAGGGATTACGAGGTCCTCACGATCCACTTTTGTTTACAGCAGACTTCAGCTTCCTCTTGTTTCTGTCCCTTCCCAGTGCCTTTCCATTTGCTGGGCACCTTCTTTTTCCTTACTGTTCCCTGAGTGACACTCAATTTTTTTTTCTGTCAGCTATCCCCTTAAATACCATTTCCTTTGAGAATTTTCTCTGGATTCCTAAATGGCTATTGCCAAACCTCTATTGTCACATGCAAGCCATACTGCCCTTCTCACAAATTCTAAACCTCACTGAGTACTATGGTTTGAAAGTTTCCTTTAAAACTAATGCTGAAATTTAATTACATTTGGATGGTACTGTGACGGAGTGTCTTGAAGAGGTGACTAGGTCATGGGGGGTCCACACTCATTGTTATGGTTTAGATATGAAGTGTCCCACAAAAGCTCATGTGTGAAACAACGCAAGAAAGTTTAGAGGTGAAATAATCGGGTTATGAGAGTTTTAACCTAGTCAGTGCATTAATCCACTTATGTGGATTAATTGGGTGCTAAGTGGTATAAGTAGGCTGTGGCTGGGGGAAATAGGTCACGAGGGTGCACTTTTAGGATTTCTATTTTGTACCTGATGAGTGGAGTTTTCTTTTCTGCTTCCTATTGGCCAGCTCCTGAGCTGCATTCCTCCACTATACCCCTCTTACCATGATCTTCTGCCTCACTTTGATTCCAGAGCAATGAAGCTAGCTGTCTATGGACTAAGAGCTCCCAAACCATGAGTGCCAAATAAACTGCCCTAAAATTGTTCTAGTTGTGTATTTTGGTCCCAGCAATGAAAAAGCCAATGGAAACATTCATGAGTGAATAAGTTGATTATGGTGGGAGGGAGTTAGTTATAAAGGGGGGTGCTTGGCCACCATTCTCCCATCTCTCTCTCACCACGTGAAATCTCTCTCCATGTCATGATGTAGCAAGAAGGCCCCTACAAGATGTGGCCCATCTATCTTGGACTTCCCAGCCTCCGAGACCATGAACCAAATAATCTTCAACTTACCATTTGCTCAGTCTGTGGTATTCTGTTACAGCAGCACAAAACAACTTCAGTTTCTCTTACTTCTGTCCCTTCACATTTGCTGGGCTCCTTCTTTTTCCTTATTGTTCCCCAAGTGACACCCAGTTTTTTCCCCAAGGTATCCCCTTAAACACTATTTCCTCTGAGAATCTTCTCTGGATTCCCAGACAGCTATTGTAAAGCCTGCTTTACTCCTATATCATCTCAAATTTCCCTATTATAGATTTATCACACTTGATTATAATTTGTTCTTTAATTACCTGTATTTCTTGTTGACCAAGAGTGAAAAAAATAAGTTTATTGTGAGAGAAAACTAGCAATTTTATTTTAGGATAGAATTGGAAATGTAAGGTTATGCACAGATCGAGCTACTAAAATTTTAAATTTTTATTGGAGCATAATATAAATATAGAAAAGTATATAAGTTTAAAGTTTTCATCTTAATGGATTCTTATATAGTTTTATTACTGTGTATAGAAATATCCTCATGCTCCCTGCCAGGCACCCATCTTCCCAAAGATTCTGACTTCTAGCAAAATATATCAGTTTCTCTTATTCATGAACTTAAAAAAAAGACTTACAACATATAGGCTTTTGAATCTTGCTTCCTCATTGATCTTATGAATATGATTTATACTTAGATTTAGTAGTACAATTTTCTTATTCATCACTGCATAATACTCTATTATATTAAATATACCTTTGATAGTTTATGTTTCAATTTGACTAGGCTAAGAGATGCCCAGATAACTCATAGAACATTATTCCTGGGTGTGTCTATGAGAGTATTTTTGAATTAATATTTGAATTCATACATTGAATATAGAAGATCTGTTTTTACTAGTGTAGATGGAATTATCCAATCAATCAAGGGACTGAATAGAAGAAGGTAGAAGAAGGGTAAATTCATTTTCTCTATTTCAGCTGAGACATTATCTCTTTCTCTCCTCTGACATCAGCACTCATGGTTTTGCTCCTTTAGTCTTGGACTGTAACCACACCACCTGCTTTCCTGGGCTTCCAGTTTGTAGATAGCATATCTTGAGACTTCTCCACCTCCATTATCACATAAGATAATTCTTCATCATAAATCCTTGGTTCAGTTTCTCTTGAGAATGCTGAGTAATACAATGCCACAGTATAATTAGCTAAGCTACTAATTGTTGGAACTTGTGTTGATTCTAAATTTGAACAATTATAAATCATGCTGACTTGAATACTTTTATACCTAGTGCACATATACATACAATTTTCTATCATATCTCTCTAGGATTGAAACTGCTTTTTCAGAAAATATGCATATCTTTAAGGGAATGTCAAAATGTTTAGTTATAAATAGTCAACTCATAGAAGAGAAAAATACAAATAGTGTATCACACAAAGAGATACTTAGTAAATCAGAAAATGTAAATTTAAACATTTCGTACAGACTATTGACCAAACTTTCAATCTATATATTAAGATTTGATGAGGAAATAAAGACTTTCAAATGCTGGACAAACTGAAAATTGGTATCACCTTTTACGAATTGGAATGGATTTATTTTGTTCATTCCTACACCAAGAAAAGTACCTTGCTAAACAAAAATAAATATACATGCATACTGTAAAGTAGTAATTTTGTTACTAAATGTACCTCAGAAATAGTCTCACAGAGGGGCATAAAAATTATTTAAATAGATGTTTGCTTGGAATAGTCTCTGGTGGAGAGATTTAAAAACAGAATGGGAATAAAGGAATGAAATTAGCCAGAAGAATAAACCAGGTCTTTATAGAACAACATTGAGTGGATTAGGGGGGAGTTAATTGAGAGAGCTAGGAAATAGAATAAGACATGTGGAATAAAATGTGCAATTTATGTAAATAAAAACCACATATGATACAAATTTTTGGTCATAAATAAAATTAATAAGATGAATTTAGGGGACAAATATGGAATCTATGATATTGAAGTCTGTTTTACTGAGCTTTTCACTGCTGTAACCAAAAGACCTGACAAGAACAATTTTAGGGGAGGAAGTTTATTTGGGGGCTCAGGGTTTCTGAGGTCTCAGTCCACAGACAGCTGGCTCCATTCCTCAGGCCCAAGTGAGACAGGACACTGTGAGGGAGTAAAGTGGCTCAGGACATTACATCAGGAAGCTGAGAGAGCTCTACACCTCAAGAACAAAATATATACCCCAAAAGAACACCCCTAGGGACCCATCTCCCTCAGCCACACCCTGCATGCCTTCAGTTACTGCTCAGTCAATCTCTATCAGGGAATTAATTCACTGATTGGGTTAAAGCTCATAACCCAATCTTTTTACCTTTAAATCTTTCTGTATTGTTTCATATAGGAGATTGTGGGGGACACCTCACAACTAAACCATAACAAAGGTGAAATTAAAGGGATAATTACACAATACAACATGTAAATAAATACATATGTCATTAAACAAAAGATATGTTGTGCATAATATATAGGTACCACAAATTATATGGTATTTTTTTATTATGTGTTCCTAACATGCAACATTTAAAGAAAGGATTATGGAAACAATGTTAGGAGAAGGAGGTACTGGCTGTTTTCTGAAGGTACAAGTGTAAATAAACGTCTTCCCCTTCAGCGACCACTATTCATTGAACCTATTCCTTTTCCCAAATGGTTTTACAAACTCAGACCTATAAACACTCCATTATGTAGAACTGATATTTTTCTTTTATTCAAGAGCTCTTCTAATATTAGAATATGTGGAATAGGCACATTAGTAATCTAGTAATACAAAAACATTTCTAGAAAAGGTGCTAAAACACTAAACAACTAAAAGCTTTATTTTTCATTCAGCAATCCATTCGATATATATGTACTTGGTTCTTTATTACACGCAAGGCCTTGTACTGCTCTGAAAAGATGAAAAGAAGTGGTGAAACAGTGAGCCAGATGGAACGCTTTGAGCAGCTACATTTACAGTAGATGTAAAGGCAGAAACCATTTCCCTTGGCAGCCTTGCTCCTCTCAGTTAACCACTGGGATCCCAGTCAGCTGAGCTGGAGTCCTGCCTCCGCAGTGAACCAAACACCATTCAACATCCTAATCTAAATATAACCCTCACCTCCTTTACTCTAAATTTACTCTTAGATGCTGCAAGCATCCATAGGAGCTGTTAAAAATCATATTTCTAGTATACATTTTTTTTTTACATTTTAACATCTTGGAAAATAGAATGCATTTTATAATTAATGGTGTCTTTCAATCACTCTCAGCAAGGAGACAACTATGACATAGTTGTTACTGCCTGCACATATGTGGCCTTGTTCATAGCTGTTTATATTGTCATTATTCCAGTTGATTTGGAAGTATGTGGAAGATAACACATGTTGACTTTAACTGCTTTTAAAGTATCTTTTGATTTAGCATGAAGACAAAAAGTTCTAATGTACAGAAATTCATCAAAATAAGTTAGCTGGACATCTAGGGATATATTTGTTATTCTTACTGAACTGATTAGATGACTTCATTTGCCTAAAGTTCTTGTTAACAAATCCTGTAAGAGTTTCACTGTATACTAATTGTATAGTTGTCTGTTACTGAGTACAAATCACTTCAAGACATAGTGGCTTACAACAAAAAATATCTATTATCTCACACAGATTCTGAGAGTCATGCATCTTTGGTCAGTTTGATTTTGTGGTTCTGATTCAAGGCCTTTCATTAGATTGCTGTTAAGCTTCTAGCCAGAGTATAGTCATTTGAAATCTTGGGTGTGGCTTGGGGATATGCTTGCAAGATGATTCATTCACTAGGTTGCTGGCAGGATGCCTCAGTTCTGGGCAATGTAGGCATCTCCACAGGGCTACCTGAATGCTTTCTTCTCCCAGGAACATGATAGAAAGCAAGATAGACGGAAATGTTTGGCTTTTCATGTCCCCATTTCCAAAGTAATCCAATGTCACTCTTGTTTTATTCTATTCAGTAGGAGAGAGTTATTTAATCCAGCACATACTTCGGGGGAATAGAATTAGGTTCCAACTATTAAGTGGAGAAATTTGTGGACATATATTTTTTTAATGGCCACAATAACTTTCTTTTGGTGCCTGGTAATATTGAGAGAGTACAGGCATAATGGGCATCAGTCACTTAGAAAAAGGTTAGAATATCCTTTTGAGAAATCATGAATAACACATTAGTACCAAAGAATGATATTTTGTATCAAAATATAAGCACCAACTATTCAGAGTTTTAAAATGATTTAGAAGAGTCATATTCTGAATGTGGACAATTTTAGGGTTATCTTATAGAATTATTTTATTGATAGTTTCACTTTTGTCTATGTGTAAGAATAATAAATAATAAAGAGTCTTTGAAGTAGAAATTGTTTCTCTCTCTCTCTCTATATATATATATATATATATATGTATATATATATATATCCTACATGATAATCAATCATTGTGTTATAATTTAATTAGGAGTATTTTTTTTCTTTTTTAATCGAAAACTGATATTTTCTGAGAGCCAATGAAATTTGGTAAGCACTTGTGATAGTTTGAATGACTTGGCTTCAATATTTTTGACCTTTCCTATATATCTATATTCTTTGTTTGTATATTTAAAGTGCTCACCAGTGTATATGGGTATTCTGCTTTGCCCTTGGACCAGTGTTTATAATATTATTCAATTTGGTCAACAGAATGTTAGCAGACATGAGGCAAGCAAAGACTTGAAAGAGTGCATACATGTTTCCACATGCTTTCTTGCACTTCTGTCTTTGCCATGGGAACATTCCAGGATTAGTCTTATGGAGGTTGGAAGAAAACTAAATTAAGCCAAGTTGCCCTGAAGACCCCATCTAAAGGCAGCCTCCAACAGCTGACAGTCATCAATTTCTAAATATAAGGCAGCCAAGCTCAGGTAGCAAAATAACATATCTATTTACTACTGCCCAGCTATGTGAGTCATTAATGTCTATTGTAATATGCCACTTATATTTTGTGGTTGTTTGTCCTTAAATGCTAATTCAGGTAGCTTAAAATGTTATGTGTGTTTTCAACATTGAAACATATTCAGTGTTAATTGGAGTGATTATCTATGTTTGTAAGATTTTCCAATGAAATTCTGAAGTCCCTTGAAAACTTGTACTTGATATTCATGTCATTCTTTCTTAGACAATTTTTTTTTAGAAAGAATGACAATGGTGTGGATGGATTGCTTGACAGTGGTTTCCCCTCACCCCTCATCTCCAGGCATGGTGTTTATTTAAAGTTTAGAAATAGGAGGGTGTCAGTGCCAAAAGGCACCTTTCTTTGGGGGAAACTATCCCTTCTTTACTCCATGTGGTCCTTGTGGGGATTTCTAACACAATGCCTGCCACCTTCCAACTACACAAGTGTGGACAGGAAACCCAGGATGGCTAAATAAAACATACCAAACTCTTGAAGATAAAATGAATCTTCGATAAGATTTGGTATATGTGCTAAATCAGTAAGAATGCATATCTATTACTTTTGGATCATCAACTAGGATAACTCCTGTCACAAGAGATAGTCTGTCAGAGAAGCAAAATCTGTGGGTTGAAAAGTCATTCCCTAAGAATATTATATAAGCCCTATGTCCATTCCATCTTGGAGATCCCATTATTTGAGCCAATAAACTCCCTAATTTCCCCTTAAACTTATTGTTTACTACTTATGTCTATTATGTAATTACTTATGTAATTGAAAGAATCCTGAATGGATAAAAAGTGATATCCCTAGTTTGTGGAAGAGGAAACAACCTCAAAATGTTACATTTCTTGTTCATATTCGTAAGGTAATAAATGGTAGTCAGAATAATATAATAGGTCTAGCCAATCCCGTGAATCACAGAGAGAAAGTGAGCAAGATAGAGATGAGATTGACTTTTCTTGGCCTTGTTTTGTGAGCTCACCTTATCCGTGCATTCTTTTGACAAATGCTTAGGTATGAGTCACCACCACCACAAGTTTTATCAACTATCATGCTGCATATATGCAGATACTTTTCTCACATCCAACCCTGGCAACCACTGTCCTGTCCCCAGAGTTCTGTCCTTTTCAGGATGTCACATCAATGGAATCACATAGCATTGCATCTGACTTCTTTTATGGCATAATACATTTCAGATTCATCCACACTGTTGCACATTATCAACATAAATGCTTTCTGAAAATGTGCTTGGAGCAGCATTTCAATCTTATCCATATTAATGAGTATGACACACATACAGGTTTCAAAATGAGGAAAGGAGAAATATTTCAAGGCAGCATCCTGGAAAGCAAATGAGTCTGAATGAGCAAATATGACAGAAGAAGACCAAGTTCCTTTACTTCAAAGTTCTGCCTTACAATCAGCCACACTGAATTCTAAATCCAAATCAGTAATGGTATTGCAAGTACTGGTATACATTACCCCAAATATCAAATGTATTCTTAGTAACCAAAATGAGGAATCTGTTTTAAAATATGATAAACAATGTAGAAATGTAATTTTGGCTTGCCATAAACTAATTTATGAAGTCAACTTATTAAAAATCACCATGTTTCTATTCAGAGAAAAACAAATTCTGAAGTTGGGGATAGGGCACCTTTTGTCATTATTTTTGTTTTTAAGACACTCCCGAGGATTATAGGCGCAGGAAATTATTAAATTTTAATTAATTATCCAAGTATCATTGAGGAAATAAAGAGAAAGAAAAAAATGTAAGGAAAATCCACATTCCTTGAGAAAAGAAATCTGAGAAATATTTCAGTTTGTTGCCTGTGTTTCAGGTATAAACAAATTAAGGGATATTTTCGTTATGGAAAACATATAGCATTTTGATATTTATAATGTAGAAGTAAAGATAAGATCAAGTCATAAGCAAATCAGCATTTTAGGTAAGTTAATATGGATTTTTTTCTTCAGGTGTGTTAAATTATGTATATATTATGTTGAACTATGTTCTTTAGTTAAAAATATCAAAGTTATAGTAATCATGAAAAATCTGATTCTCAAACCTGACCTCCTATCAAACAGTCCTGAACATTGCCTCCCAAAATAGCTTTTTGTACCTCACTCCCATGATTCTGATATGGAAATTTCAGACTGAAGCAACAGAGTCCATTTTGTTTTTTCAATTTCTTGAGAATTTGAAAGTTCTGATGGGCAACTAGTTTTGAGAAATACTTACATGGAAGGTACTCTCAATGAAAGCTTTGATCTCCCAAAGCCGGGAAAAATTTGAGCTGAGGTCAGGTGAAGGTCAAATACCAGAAGCAAAATATTAGAATTAGGAAGTAACCTAATACTTAGGGTCAAGCAATGGAACTTAAACAAAGGGCTTAAAAGGGAAAACCTGGATCCACGGTGAAGCAAGCTTCATGAATCAGGAAGGGAGGTCAGGGTGGCAAAGAGAAATCACAATAGGGAAACTTGGGAAAATGAAAAAGGCAGAGCTCAGGAAGCCCTGAGATTCCTAATTCTGGGTCCAGTCTGCTCAGAACTCAGAGGAAGACTACCTGTTTTAGACTCCTTGCCTCTGGGTTTATGCTTTCATGCAAATTCCTCCTAGTGTCTCAGCTCATTCAAGACTTACCAGTCTCTTATTTTCTGCTGCTGCCTGAGTGACATTCATGGGCACCTCCAAGAGTTGAACTGACTTACCAGGTGATCTTATTTCACTGTAACGATGAAGCTGACTGTGGTTTTGTCTGTGTGTGTATACTTTTTTTTTTTTTAACAGTGAACCGTATCAACATTGAATTGTTGCTTCACCAAGTAATGTTTATTCCATGCTATTGCACTTAGAATGAAAACCTTCTAAATCTGAATTTAAACTCTTGGTAATTTGAAAGGACAGTTATTATGTTTTGGGTAACAGTAAGACATTTATTTCTTTATAATTTGTTTTCATTCATAAAAAGGACAAAGCACAGTCCTATACTACTCCATTGAAAAATGATAAAAAATAACCAAAAAAATCAATTCAATATTTTATCAGTATCAAATAAAACTACTACCACCTTTCCTGAAATACAAAGAAACCACAGATGTTTCTATATCTATATAAAGTTTAATTAAGAATCTTGCGTCTTAAAGCATATGATACATTAGTTAGTTCAACAACAGTTTAAAACTGATGGTCCCAATCAAATTCGTACAATTGTATGAGGAAATGAAAAGCTTGAGTTATCAGTATATGAGATATTTTAGTCTACTTTATCTGTCACAAGTTTAAAACTAAACAACCTCCAAAGTCTGCTTTCTTCTTACCTTTCAGAACCATTTCATGCAAAAATCTAGCCAGTTTTGCTCTTTATTACCTTACATTAAAAAATAAAAAGGCAAGCATGCATTTGGCAAAAGATGTCGTTGCTGTTGATTATATAAAAATGCCCAACATGGGTCACATTGCAAAAGGAAAACCCCGTAGTGTAACAATGAAACACCAACATTTATACAGAAGGCTTACAGAGTATTCATTTCCTTAAAGTATGAAGTCATTTTGTTTCTTTTTCCAAATAATTAAATATTTTATGAAACCTGGCAATGATCTTAAGACTGTTGACATACTTTCACTGGGCAGTCATCCATTTCATTGGTTTTAAAAATTTTCATTTTATAACAAAGAGGTAAATGTAAATTAATGAAATATTTATTGATATTTTCATAATGAAGATTCTAAACATTTATACATAGATATATAGTACAAAAATTATACAAATTAAAGATAGGGGGTAAAGTAGTAATAGATTTATTTTGCTTCCTGTAAATATCTTTTTATGAACCTATAAGGTATCCTTTCTAAAAAGAAAAACTCTATCTCTAATTAGCTAGCAAGGTTGTGCTAATAAAATAGGATCATACATCCTGAAGCATCAAACATTGCACTATTTCATGAGCCAGCTAATCCTTTATTTCCCGAGCTCTCACATCCACACTCAGATATATTTCCATGCACACCATGGAGAATGAAGAAATGTGCACCCTTCTTTTCACAACTTATAAAAACCCTAAGTACCAACACTTGGGAGACACATCTTCTGTCTCCCTGTGGCCTTCCAGTTTTGCATAATCTTCAAAGTACCATTAACATGTCAATTTGGTATTTTTAGCCATTTGTCAATATGGCATTGAAGTGGCAAATGAGCTTAAAATTAAGTTTTATTTTATTTGTTTTTAAAAGAATACTGTAGCTTCTTCAACCTACAGATGATTTGTTGATTTCACACCTTCAATAAAGAAAGATTATACTTAGGAATGAAGCACAAAAACAAAGATATTAGAATATTATTAGGTAATTCAGATATTCACTTAACTGTCATTTATCTCTACTATATAAAGACTCACATCTTAATAAAAAAATGGAAGCACACTACTTCTCAAAATCCATCATTTCACATATGAATAAATACAGCAATATGATGATACTTCAGATAAGAGCTGTGTGTTTTTGAGGTTTGATACTGATGATAAGAAGAGCATAAAATAATTTCAGAGTAGAATACAAAAGTAAAAAAAAAATCTTCATATGGTATGTTTACCATTAGAAAACTAACTGAAAAGCATTACTGATTCTGAAAATGAAATAGTTATAAAATTACTTCAAAAATAAGAATACTGATAGTAAGTTCTAGAATTTGGTTTTCTTTTTTTTCTGTGTTTAAGTTTTTTTACTCTCCAAATGTAAAACAATTCTTCAGCTAAAACAGGAATAATGAAACAAAATGGTTTTCAAAAGTACAATAGAAAAATATTGTTCACTGGTTTATTTTTCCAAATGAGCAATAGGCTATTTACAAATAAGCAGATCTCCAATGATGTGTATTAAAATGGCAAGCCTATCAACTGTTTGAAATCTAAATGAAAAAATATTAAGGCACATTTGATCTGTGAGCTAAAAACAAACATTCTGGTGTAATGACAAAGTCATTTCACTTTTGTCCCCAAAACACATGAGCACCAAAATTGTCCAAGAACACTTAATATTTAGTAAAACAGGAATGTGAAAATTAAGAAAGGGGTAAAATCTCTTCAAAAGGAAATCTTTGGAGATCGGTTTACTGCAAATAAAACATACTAACCACACTCCTGGTACACATAAATACTAATACTAACAGGTACTCAAGAAATGGCAGAACTCTAAATAATGGATATTAAATAAATTAAAGGTATTCAGATGTCAAGGATAAAACAAACAGTAATTAAAGAATGAAGTAACCATCTCCACAACAGACAGGACGAAGTGAATGAAACCAAATACACATCCCCCCATGTTTTCATTAGGGTGTTTTTGTTTGTTTAGTTTGCATACATTAGAATTATTACAGTAATTCTTCTTCATCATTCTAAATATTAATACTTCACCCTCTAAAGAGAAGGGTCAGCAAGAGAGAAAATGCCAAACACTTCTCACAATGTGGTGCCAGGCCTGCTCAGGCCATGGCATCCCAGGAACCACCCCAGCTCTGGCTGTGCTGTCCTCACTCCTGTGGCTTGTCAAAGCTACTTGACCTTGATGAGTGGAGTACAGTGTGGGGGAAATAATCAACTTTGGAAAGCTTGGCTGAAGATGCTGATGCTGATGATACAGATATTATCACATTTACTTATTTACAACTGAAACTTGAGATGGCTTTAAAAAAAACGTGTAAAAAAAAAGATAAAAGGTAGAATCTGTGCAAGGTTAACAGTCACAATAGAAAATTTACCATAGTTACAGTGTTTTTTTTTTGTTTGTTATAATAATACTTCATAGGAATGTTCATGTTTTCTGCCATAGGACTACAGAGAAGGGGCCAGGAAAGGAAATATAAAAAAAAAAACATAAAAGGTTTTGTTCATCAGGGATATTTCAAGTCAGAATTAAGCAAGTCTGCTACATAATGTTCAGCAAGAAGGTGTATTCAAAGGCAAACATTGATCACATTTTTGTTCAAAAAGCTCAATCTTAAAGGAGTCCTATGTAAGAAAACCACTTGGAAAATATAACCTTGTAGGGACTTCAAAAACTGATCATACAAAAATTTTTGAAAAATAAATTAGGTAATTAAAAATGTCCCTTCCAGCAGAGCTGGACATTAGGCTGTCCGTGCAGAGCCATTATTATTGCTTTTACTGTAACTTGGATCGTTTTTCTCCAGCCACATTTCAGCTAACTGCTGCGTGGACCCATATGTTGATGCCTTGGACCCCAAGCACATTTTGTATTGTTTGGGATCCAGATTAGGGTCACAGAAGACAGGGTGGTGGATGTGTACCACTTCTACCTCCTGGCTTCTGAACATCTTCAAACCTGCCTGGACAACCTTGTTGAAGAGGTCCACATCCTCCAGCCCCCAGCCTTGGATGGAAACATCGAAGCCACCCACTCGGACAAGATCTCCCTTATAAATACAAGTAATGCCAAACCCATAGTTTCTCCAGAAGCCAGTTTTTTGAGTAAAGGCAAAATGGTTGTCACTGGGAACTTTCCCACTATAAACAATCTTTGGATCATACTGGCTAAAGATGATTGGGAAATATATTTGTTGGCCCAAAACTGTATTTGCTCGACACCGTTGCAGGACTTCGGCAGTAAACACAAGGTCAACATCACAGAAGAAGAGCAAAGATTCATTATTAAACTGTGAAGATCCCACTTCGAGGGCCAGAGCTCTTGAAAACTCTCCAGACACAGGCAAAATCTGCATGACAGCTTTAGGGTACTTAATGCGATAATCTCTCATCAGTTCAACTTGTTTGGCCTTATCAGGGTTGGAATCAGAGTTGAAAAGCAGGACAACAAGTTTGACGTTCTGATTTGGGATGAGACATGTCTTCTCAAAGTTTCCCATAAATCTTACAAACATGTCAAATCGTCCAGACAAAGGGATCAGTATATTTATCTTTTTATCTTTGGGCTCTTTGCGTTCGTTCTTGGACCCAGGGAGCTGGAAGGGAACAAGCTTCTTCAGGGAATTGGAGAGGAAGGATAGGGATCCAGAGTCCTGATTGATTCTATTGGCCAGCTCCTGTGCATCTAGTTCCTCATGCTCCACAAACTGGATCTTGCTGAAAGTCTGCTATAGGTATGCGTGCCTCCTCATGGGAACTGTCATCTTCTTACCTTTGTGCTTCTTGTACAGAAGCAGCAGGTCCAGAATGTATTCTGCCCCGTACATGGGGTTCACACGGCGGTAACCATACTGGATCTCCTTGAAGTCGATGATGCGCCCCGGGGTTTTGGCATTGGCATTGATCATTTCCATCACCTGCATGACGATGTCATCCAAGGCTTCCCTCTGGGCTGAGTCCATTCCTCTCCGGGGGGCTGACCATCGGCAGCTGAATAAAAATACTTCCCAGTCAGAAACTCCCATTCCAGAATCTCTTCTCGTTGGCGGGCCTGAAACCGCATGAAGGAAGGGGGTATTCCCAACTGGAGGTCCTCCTTGTGAATCTCTGTATTACTGTATTTGCTCATCAGGACAATTTCTCGGTGGAGTTGTATTGTGCGATGACACAGCTCAGCAATTTTGCGACTGAGCATGTAACTGTGTAGTCTGTACTGGTAGGGTGGGTTTTTGTTCGGGTGTAACGTGATAGCTCGGTGAATCTTACTGTTGTGGAGATCTCTGATGTACCCCTTCTTGTTCTGTTCATAATTCTCATAAAAAAGTTGCTGCATCTCATAAGACCAAACACACTGTACGCCTGCAAACCTCCGGACACATCTTCCTACTTCCACATCCTCGTGCGTAGTGTACATTTCCCGGAGACACTTGCCAATGTGTGGTACCATTCTCCGAAGCACCTCCCGGCTCATGATCACACCAGGCCCCCCCATGCAGAAGTTTTCACCAGGCTCAAGGGCCAGTTTCCCCATTTCTTCTGTGGTGCCCAGTCCTGTCTGCCCGAGAAACAGGGGCTCACTGCTATTCAAACTCCTCAGGAAACTCTCCAGACGATCTCCTTTGATGTAAACATCATCATCAGCTCTCATAAACCATTCATACTTGTCCAAGTAGTGGTCATGCATGTACTTGAGCATCATAAAAGACTTCTTCTGGGGTGGGTAGGAGTCATCCACGCCCCGTAGTGGCACTATTGGAATTGGTATAGATGTGTCTGAACCCTCACTAGAGAAGAACTCCACTTTCCCAGGAATTGTCTTGGACCATGTTCTGTAGGCAGCCACAGCGCGGGTCTGCAGGCCTTTCTGGGCAGTCATAACTCCCACGAAGAGAAAGTTCCTGTCGCGCGGGCCACCATCCGGGGCAGAGCCGGGCAGCCACAGCTGCGCCCCCCGCGCATTGCCGCGCACTCCACCGGCCTGGGACGCTGCTGCCGCCGCCGCCGCTTGCCCGGGCTGGCAGCCCTCGAGGCTGGTGCGGCGCCGCGGACCCGCTCGCTTCAGCTCAGAAGCACGGGGCAGGACAAGCCGCGAGGCCAGCACGAAGCCCAGCACGAGCCCGAGCAGCACGCTGAGCCAGGCGCGCCGGCCGCGCGCGGCCATTCCGGCGCCACTCCGCCCGCAGGGCCGCTGCCGCCGCCGAGGCTCCCCGCGCCCTCAGCCCGCCGCCCCCGCCTGCGGAGGCCAGCCCGTCCTAGCGCCGCGAGGCCCGGCCCGGGCAGCGCCGCGGCCGCCGCGGGCCCGCCGCGCCCATCGCGGCCCCCGCGGGCCCGCCGCGCCCATCGCGGTCCCCGAGCCGCCCGCAGGCCCCGCGCCGGCGCTTTGTTCCGCACGCCCGCCCCCACCGCCGCGGCCTGCGCCTTTAAGAGGGGACCAAGCCCGAAGCGCGCCGGCGGCGGCTCTTCCCGCTCGCGCGCGGAGGCGCGGGGCCAGCGCGACGGCGATAGCAGTGGCAGGCGGGCCAGAGCCCCTGTTCCGCCCAGCTCTCGTCCTCCGGCTGGCTCTGCTGGGATTGTGCTGCGCCCGCCCCCGTCCTCTTCGTGGCCGACGCCGCCGTCGCAGCTGCACATCCTCTGGCTTAACTCGCCATTGCAACAGAAGCCCCTCACGTCACGCACAGCGCGTTATGAAGCGGTTCCGGCGGCTGCGAACCGTGGCCCCTCTAGAATTTGGTTTTCAATATTCAAAATCTTTCAGCTCATTCAGTAAAGTGATTTGGTAATGAATTTATGCTGAAATGTTTCTGTCATGTTCTCTTTTTTTTTTTCAGGAAAAAATCAAAATTTCATGAATGATAGGGGCCATTCAAAAATAAGCAGGACCCAAAACAGATGGGATCATACAAGAGACTGTATTACTCTTACATTTACCACATACAATCAACATTTTAACCTCTATTATATTTCACAACTTGTTATTAAATTTAAAGCACCTGTGTATGGTGATTTTACTTTCACTCTACAGCCTATGATATTGAATTGAACACTGTAATTTGTCCCATTGGAATAAATCATGCAACTGTCACAGAATCAGGTTAAGTGGTTTATAAGGCATATTGGAACGAGTTAAAAGTCATTTTATATCCATTTAAAAGTTTATTCTTTTGGATGAAGGGGTTCCTGAATGCCTCAGTCATAGTGTGTTGTAAATCAGCTGGATAGTTTGTTGAAGTGTAATTTATTTGGCTTAGGATGAAGCCGCAGAAATTGGTGGGAACTGTCTTTATCCCAGGATGAAGGGTGTCCTCTGAGCTGGGTTGGGAACAGCAGCTTTCACATCACACTCAGAATTCCAAGTAGACAAGGATGACAAGGGCAGGCAGCAGTAAGCCAAGAAAACTTGAAGACAGGGTGGACTTACCTACAAAAGAAAATGAAAAGCATATATGTCATTTCATTGATTGGTCATTATTGTTCATTTAGTCTGCTTGGGGAAGGTATGATTGTGTTGCCCTGAAAACCAAATGTTTTGTTTATTGGTGATTGAAAAGAAAGAAAGATAGAAAGAAGGAAGGAAGGAAGGAAGGAAGGAAGGAAGGAAGGAAGGAAGGAAGGAAGGAAATAGAGAAAGAGATAGATTTGATCAAGGATTTAGAGACCACATGAACTGTTTTTATAGGTTTAAAGTAGTCATAGAAAATAATAAGATCAAAAATGATTATCCTGTCTCTATGATACAGCAGTCCCAAATTCCTACCAGAAGGCAAAAGGTCAAGAAGTATATATAAGAAATGGGACTGGGGATGTGGCTCAATGGTAGCGCAATTGTCTAGCATGCACAAAGCCCTGGGCTTTGCAAAAACAAAACGACAATAGCAACAACAAAAATAACAAACAAACCTAACAATGTTACCTGGGATAATAATATCAGAGGTGTACTGGATAAATCTTGCATAATTCCATATTTCAATAATTTTAACACATTTAGGTACTCACATAAAGACTTAAGAAAAGCATTTCTAATAACATTAATTTTCTTTATGTTTTTTAGCTAAAGAATAATTGCCCTGATGTATTATTCTCTGAAATAAAAATGAAAATGATTTAATATGCTCTGAACACATATGAATTGATATTGCAATTTGGGTGCCACCTAGAAGGACAACTTCTGTTGTAAGTAAGTTCTTGGCCTATGTGCTTTTGTCTCTAGAACTCCTGACAGAGAAGGTTTACTTTTTGTTTCCATTCTCCACACATTTTAGGAACTAACTTACTGGAAAAAGGGAAGGGCTAAAAACTATAGTCAACAGTTTGCAAAGATGATAATTTCTTTTTCAATTTTTGGAAGTTTACTTTCTAAATTTGAAAACTTAATATCTAAGATTAAAAATGGCCTAAATCAGCCCATTCTTTAAAATATCTCTCTTACATCCAAGACTTAGAGCATTTCTCCTGAATATCTAGGCATTATGATCACATCTGTGGTCCCTCTAAAGAGGAAGAGAATCCTTTCTGCATGCTTGCATTCCACCACTGTCCTGCTGGCTGCTTGGAAAATATAATAGAAAGTATTTTTAGATACAGATAAAGTGATATTGGGAAATAAGGAGGGCAGTGAGGATCAAAAAGTGAGGACAAATTTTTTTTTATTGGTTGTTCACAACATTACAAAGCTCTTGACATATCATATCTATCATATTTCATACATTAGATTGAAGTGGGTTATGAACTCCCAATTTTACCCCAAATGCAGATTGCAGAATCACGTCGGTTACACATCCACAATTTTACATAATGCCCAATTAGTAATTGTTGTATTCTGCTACCTTTCCTATCCCCTACTATCCCCCCTCCCCTCCCCTCCCATCTTCTCTCTCTACCCCATCTACTGTAATTCATTTCTCTCCTTGTTTATTTTTAAGAGCAAGATAAATGGCCCTCCAGCAGCTGCAATATTGCAGATGCTGTGTAACACTATCAATAACAATGAAAACACTAATCCTTACTATGTCAGCCTCTGTTATAGTTCCACAGCAACAAAATAGACTCCCTGTTTGCTCTTCTCTCCCTCCCTCCCTCCCTCCCTCCCTCTCTCTCTCTCTCTCTCTCTCTCTCTCTCTCTCTCTCTCTCTCTCTCTCTCTCTCTCTTTCTCACACACACACACACACACACACACCATGCATATACACACTTTAACATAACAGTCTATTCATTTTATTATCGTCATACTACAGATTTTGTAACTCAGATTCAGGCCAACCACCACTAGAGGCCAGAGACAGGTTTAGACCTCAGATTTGCTTAGCTCCAAACACCGTGTTCTTTCTACCTCTCTGTCACTATCCTGCAGGTAACTTTAGAAAAGGAATACTTTTGGAAATGCATAAGGACACTACACCCTGCTCTTGATGTGTCAAGATAATGTCACAAAAAGGAAAATAAATGCCATATGGGAAAACAGGGATACCTCCTAAGCTGTTTCAGAGAGTTTTTTTGCATTCTTGTAGACCTTTTTTAAAATCTACTTTTGTATATGATTTTAAAAATAGGCTACAATGCACACATCATGTTATTCTGATAAAATGACCAATAACAGACCTCAATTGCATAGTTAAACATTCAGTTTTCAAAGTTTGACCCATATTAAGACCCCTGAAGACCTTTGTCCAAGGATGAGTGCAGGGTTTCTACAATGCTCTATCCTGTGACCACAAATTACATCAGCCATGGGTACCCGTTTATGTGCTTGCTTGAATATGTGGCTTGGCACTGTACAAAAACTATGGCTACAGAAAGAAGTGTAGTCAATTATGGATGCAATTTTGAAATTTTCGTGTTAGTATGAAAACCAAACACAATTTCATAATTTGTGGTTTCAACATCAGGATATTTGATTTATTTAAATAAACTCTTCATGTTTATGTGTGTTATATTTAATTTCTCTAATGGCTCGTGCTTATGTAATTGTGGTCTTCATCTTCAATTCTCTTCTCCATTCCAGCAGAAACTGGAGACTTGATTGAATTACTATTTAAAGTCATTATAAATGTGGGGGTCTATATATTCCTGAGGGATTTTCAATATATTTTGATTATATATCTCACAAAGTATATATTACTGCTATCAAGAATAATTCTAGTACATATATGGTATGTATTAAACATATATTTTGATTTTCATGTATTTGTTCAAAGTTAAATATGAACAAATCATCAGTCATGTGGATCACTTTTTTCCCTAGAAGAAGAAATTTAAAACTAATTTAGAGTACTATTTCATTAGATTTTCATGCTTTTTTTTCTTTCTTTTTCTTTTTTTTTTTTTACCTTCCTTCAGGAAGGGTTTTTTTTTTTTTTTTTTTTTTTGCTAGAGAGGAATACAGATTGAGAGCAGAAATTTCAGTTGAACAATACTTCATTTAAAAGTTAAGTTGTCCTTATGGTAAGTAGAGAACTGCTCTTTTCAGTTTTTAATTATATCTCCTCTCTGAGGCTTAAATTTCATAAACATGATCTAATCCAAGTTGCTACTGCTTGGCTATTGATTATGACATCATATTTAGATTTTTCTTTTTGGAGTATCATTTTTATTTGTTTGTTTGTTTAGAGTTTAAAATTGTTATATTTTTAGTTTATGGACAACTTCAGGAAAGGGACTATCTGACTCCAAATTAATGCAGCTGTGTTAATGAATTTCAAGTCCAGTATATAGAAATTATTCAAACCATGATGCCACATAATTGAATCATGTTTCCTTAGCAAGACAGGACCTCCTCTGATAACTAAGCACAAGGCAGAAGGGAAAACAGCAAGAAGGCAGGGCAATGGGGTCTGAGGAAGAAGGCCTTTAAGGGATACCAGTATGACCTCCATCAAACTTCTAATATTTCTCTGTCTTTGTCTCTCTTTCTTTTTTTATATCATGATCCTCTAACTTATAAAGACAGGGTGTAAGGAGGAGGGTTACCCCTTTCTATGAAAGATTTTTCTCAAGAAATAGTATTTTTTTTTCCTATCAGAGAGATGATAGCCATCACCCACACCATCAGAAGGCATTCATTTTCCTAAGTCCTGGGCTCGCCCAGCTTGCCTTGCAAGGCCGCTTTTGACCCTTCCAAGGTCTTACAATCTCCATGGGCTCAGAGAAGAAAGAATTCTGATAAGATGGCTGACCCCTGTTCTGAGGAGTTTGCTCAGTACAGTCAGGTCTCTTAGGTACACATTGGTAGATGTTTGCCATTGCTAGTTGTTGAGTTCAACAAAACCCCTGCTGGGACAGCAGCAAGCTTAGAAAGGAGAAAGAGCAAACTTTGGGACTGAAAGAGTAAAATTAGCTCAGAGAGGAAAAGAACAAAGCCACAGGTCATGCTCCCTGCCAAGTTGACAGCAGACACTTCAAAGATGACATAGCAGCTATAAAAGGCCATAATGAATTCCTCCTTGAGTGGATAGTGTACAGTTACAATGATGGCCCAGTGATGCTCTACTCTTCCCATTTGTTAGTGGGGATACCCAACTGCTAACCTGCCCTCCCCTCATGACTTCTTCTACTTCTTCTACTTCCACCTCAGAAGCCAAAATTAATCCAGAACTGACTGATACCTTCCTTAGATCCTCCTTAGAATTCTGTTAGCAGGAACTCATATCTTACATAAGGTCCTTCTCCCTCCCATGTGAGTAGGTAATTTGTCAGAGAACAGGCTTGAGCTTGGTCTTGGTTAAGTTTTAACAGAACAGGCTGGCACCCATGAGGATCAATAAGCAAGCAGAGACTTCCCTGGTCTTAGTAGCAGGTATGAGGTTACGCCGGGAGCAGCTTCACGTGGCAGTACAAGTAGAGGGCTCTGAGGCCAGGGGAAGGGAAGTGCAACCCCCGATTTTTGCCTTTTGCTGACTGGACGATGTTGAGTATGTTCTGTAATCTTTGTAAACCTTAGTTCCTTCGACCATAGAATAGGAATAATCATATGTCTCTATGGCTATATTGTGAGAATTGAGAACATATCTACCAAAGGCTTATGTATATACAACATAAACTTTTTCTTCATAAGTAATCACAGTATGTGGAAGCCCATTACTGAAATGGGTGCAGAAGGGATGCTTTATTGAAAGATGGGTCTGAGGACAGGGCACTGCCAAGTTTTTGCCTTCTCTGTGTTTAAGCTTGCAGCTATACTTTTCCCCATCCCCAACTACCCCCTGGAACACAGGGGGCTCTGCTTATCACAGTCTTAAAGCAGAATCTTTCTGTAAAGCACTTCAGCAAATACATGGATAGTAGAAAACTCCAAGTGAGGGAAGGGAATAATAAAAATAGACTGGACTAGACAAAAGGTAATAAAGGGAAAGGAGAAGTAAGGGGAATAAGAAAGACAGTAGAATTAATTGGTCATAATGTTCCTAGCCTTGTATTTGTATATATGACCACATATATGTACATAACTCCACATCATGTATGACCACAAGAGTGGGAACCAAATAGAATAAGTTATACTTTATGTATGTGTATTCTGTCAAAATACTTTCTACTATCATGTATAACTAAAAATAAAAATAATGCGAATAATAAAGAAGAAAACTCTAAGTAAGTGCTAGCTATTCACACTACATCTGAATATGATTATTTCTTGCTCTGGACCTGAACATTTTATTTTTGGAAGAGTAGTTGGATAGAAACCAGAGCAAAACAGCAGCATAAACTGGGCATATTGAACTTTTCTGTAATAGTCTGGATATAGTGTTATCTTCTCTGTGGCATGGTAGTCAGAGATATTTGTTTTTTAAGTAACAGAAATCCAACCAAAGAAAGAAGTGATACTCTGACTTTAGGGATAACTAGAGTCAGGGAACTGAATACATGTAGCTTTCCTCTTTTCTTCCTTCGCATATTGCTCAACATTCTCCAGGAAAATAGACATGTATTCCAAATAGAGATGAGATCCTAACTCACAATTATAGATTCTCAAAAACAAATAAATAGTATTTTTCTTTAGATCCTACCAGAGTGAGAAAACTCTAAAGGAAAAAATGATTTGCAACTTTGAATCACCTCTGCCCTCAGGCTAATAACTGTGGCTTAGTTAGTGGCTATGATTGGACCAGCCTTGAACATGTTCCCATTGCTCAACCAATCACTGTGGTAAAGGAGGCAATGCCACTTAGTAAATTGACAACTTGGTTCTTATCTCAGGAGGACTAGCACATTCCCAAGTGAATAGATTTGGGAGTAAAAGAGGGTTTCTGGGGCAAAAAAAAAAAAAGAGAATATACTTCAACCCAAAGTGTAAATGCACAATGAGAATTGAAGGATATGAAAAACAACAACCCCCAGGGAGAAAAGGAGGACAATGGGCTCTGGACTTTCACAATTTCCCTTTTCTACAACTATCCCCCCCCCGCCCCCCAACTGCCCAACTCACCCATTCTGCTATGACTCAGTCTCACTGAACCCTATAAAACTCAGACCCCTATTGTAACCAGTTGCCAATTTCTTCTCGAAAATGTGCCCTTCTGCTGCTTGATAAAGCATTGCTGATCTGTTGAAATTTATCTCCATTTCTTTTCTTTCTCTTTTATTTGCTTTCATTTAGTGCCGAAAACTGGGAAGGGGTTTGAGGCTATCTACACCTCCCCATTAATGAACCTCCACCATCTTTTCTATCTTCTCATCTGATTTCTATTTCTCTCCTTCCTTCTGATAGAAGGATCCCCTTTGCAACTCCAAGTCCACTAAAGCTCAATGGCAGCAGATATATGTCCCCAAACCAATTCCATTCTTGGGCTAGGGTTTTGCTGCCTCATTGCCACATGGACAGAGCAAGGACCTGTATAGCATTCGTTATTGGTGTTGGAGGCATCCTCCTTCTAATCTTCTTCTCTCCAATCCCTACCTTAATTTAGACCTCTGGATTAGAGGCCGCTGTTTGCCATTTTGCTTTTGTATGCAACACACCAACCTCCTCATTCTTCGGAGAGGTAAGATCCCTTTCAGTCTCCTGCAGAAGCACCCTGTCCAAGACCCTCCACCTTTCTGGACCCTGGAGGTCCCTCACTACTCAGATTCTAGAAGGGATGCCCTCTCATTCTCTGGTGAAATTCTGTCTAGTGACAGGAGACATCAAAGGACACTTTGATCTCAATCACCACCCCAAACAGACCTCTCCCACATGGGAGCTTCCATGTACTGGACTCTCCCTTAGGTTGTCTCAAAAATAATTTTAAGAACCTTAAAATTTGATGCCTTATTAGGCTTAGTACTTAGATCTGGCCACAATATAAATCAGACAACCTGCATCAGTGGCCTGAATTTGGGAACTTTGACTCCAAAATCCTCCAAAACTTAAACAATTTCCTTGAATGAAATGGCAAATGGCCTGAGGCTTACCTCCAAGCTTTCTTTGACCTTCACTCAAGGCCCTCATTATGCCAACCAATTCTCACTGTGTCCCTGCTCCATAAGCCCTTTAGATCAGATCCTGATCCCCAGCCCTCTTCTTCATTTACTGCCCTGAAATAGCAGATGAACCCTCACCAAAAGTAAAGCGGGAGGCTATAAAGGAAAGTTTCATAGAGAGGAGTGCCTGATTACCACCAAAAGAGACTGTCAGAGTCACAAGCGTTTTTTTTTTTTTTTTCTGCGTCAATTTGAAACCTACAAATCTTCCTAACCTCCTACATAAGCAGGCTTTATCTGTGTTTCTCTATTTGCCAGTATGATTATCTAGCCCCAATATTTATCCCTCATATTAGTCTGAAAATATGTAATATGGCACATAAAATTCCTAACTTCACTATGAAAGCTCTAATTGACACAGATAAAAGGATCTCTACTAAACACAGAGATAATGCCAAAAGTAAGGGATTTTACAAAAATCAAATGGCATTAGGCATTCCTTCATCATTGCCACATGGACAGAGCAAGGACCTGTATAGTGTCCGTTATTTGTGTTGGAGGCATCTTCTTCTAATCCTCTCCTCTCCAATTCCTACCTTAATTTAGACCTCTGCTCCATAAGCCCCCTAGATCAGATCCTGATCCCCATTCCTCTTCTTAACTGCAGCTCAAGAAAACATCTGTGACATTAAAAATGCTAAATTTTATATATAATAATTTTATCAAATGGGCCCACTGTGCTGACTCCCACATGATTTCTTTTCCAAGAAGCAATTTACCTGCAACCCTGCCTGGCCTCCTGTGGACAAGATATGTCACTTCCTTGGCAAACTACCTTACTATAGAGGAAATACAGGCCCAAAATAATGTTGATAAGGGATGGGTTGGATCCCCCTTCACCCAGGTGTTGGGAATGCTGGTCCAGCATTGCTTCAGTTTCTTTTCTGTGGGAGAAATTTGGTGCCTGGGGCAGAGAACAGCTTGAGACAACTGAAGTCAGCTGGCTGGGGCCACTCCCCAGTGCTGCATGAAGCTATCATGTACTGAGTTTGACCCCTATAGCCCCCAGGGGTGCCAAATATCAACCACTATCTGTCTCTGTTTCTGACTGACTTGGCCTGATGCTGGAGGGCACTCTTACCCAATGAATTTGGGATTCTGAGATGAAATCTCGGTCTGATCTGAGGTCTCTGGGAAAGTGGTGACCCACTAATCCTCAAAGCATGAGTCAGGCAATCTCTCCTTCTTCAAATGCTTCAACCCCATTTCTGTCCATACTGTTTGCCTCTTAAACAAGGACTCATGATTTAAAATTAGACTACCTTCTCTAGACTCTCACAAGACACATTTGATTCTGTACTCCCCTTTTCCGGCAGGAAAAAGACCAGAAAATCTGTCTCACTTAATCACATTAAAACTACCCCTTATCTGTCCTAGTTCAATAATCCAAATTATTTATTTTCTCTAGTGGAGATATCACCCAGAACACTAATAGGCTTGCCTCCCACTTCAATTGAGGAGCATAATATGATATCATGGTCCTATGAGTATGAGGACCCCAAAGGACAAAGAGAATATGTAAGAAATGTTAAGGGCACAACGAGATGACAAAAATCCTCCCTTGAAACCAAGAAGTTAGTATTCTCCATTTTGAGTGAAGCCCCAGCCAGAGGTCATGGAAGGAAAGGCAGAAACTGCTGAATTTTCTTTATCCAAATGTAGCCAGTTGGGGAAATGAAAAATGGTTAAAATGCCCTATGGATGAGGCCTTGCTCAAAACAGCAGCTTCCTTTACTTCTTAGCTGCTGCCAGATCTCTATCTCTCCATGGATTACAGAGCCTGCAGAGCCTGCAAGATTTACAAGGCTTTCAGAGAACTGGTTGAGATCAAAGGGTGAAAAATGCCACCTTTAAATCCAAGCTGCTTATGGGACCTAAATGTCTGGCTATGTATCTCTTAGCAGTGTACCACACTGCTTTCTTAACAAGTTCCTCCCTAAACACTACAGCACAAGAAGGGAAGATAGAAGATACAAGTCTTCTGTACCTTGAAATTTTTTACCTAAGCATTTCAGAGCTCTCACTCTTTCAACATCTGAACTGACTCTAGTTTGAACCAAAAGTGCACTCTGATCTGATAAAGATGTTCAGTTTGTTGCTTTACTAATTACTGCCACTTTTTTAGAACTCCTGTTTTAAAAAATTCTATTTTTTTTAGTTCATGGTTTTATGGTGAATTCACATTTAATCCTGTATACCTAATTTAAAATATTTTCTGATCAGTCTTTTTTAATCTAATTACAGAGGTTTTTACACTGTGTTTGTTTAGAGGCCAAAATTTCAAGGGTAAGCTCTCAAATACATTGGAGAATCTCCTTTTACAACATCCTAAAAAAGGACATGGACATGGTGATGTTGGAAATAAATCTGGTGGTCCCTGAGGAAAAGTGGCCACCTGATCTAAGTATCAATCAGGGCTGTTAGACTTTACACCAAGCATTTTCAATTTCATAGGTTTCTGTGATTAATCATAATGTAAAAGTCTAATGAAGTACATTTTAATTTATAGCAGGTTAATTTTAATAGAGGCTTTAATAAACATCTGTAACATTGCCTTCTACCTGTAGAGATCTACCTGCAGCTACAAGATTGTTTCCTGGCTGATTTACGTTTGTGTGCACACCTGTGTATTGTGTTGTGTCTACATATCTGATTATGTCCATATATCATGTACATGGTATCAAAATTGGCATATAGATAAATGAGTGCTCATAAATTAAAATTTAAAAGAGAAATGGATCCAAATACCTTTCAGTTCATGAGAGTTAAAAATTTAATTTAAATTAGATAAACAGATGAGAAAAAAATATGTCTTTAAAATTACTAACTCATAGGTTTTCTAGATGGTCAGAAAATTAACAGAGTATTGGTTTCTATAAAATATCTAGAATGCAATATCCATTGTTTCTAGGATTTTTCTTCAACAGGAAAGAGATAGATAATACTCTTAACAACACTTGTCTGATATCTTGGTTTTTACAGTTAAAAATGAGTAAATTATATTTAACATCAATATCAATGTGATTGTTCATAAGTATATTAGAGGAGATATCTGATTAATTTATGCTAAAAAGCATTAACTGCTAAATATAAAATCAAGTACTTTTGATTTTTCAAATTCTATAAGGTAATATATTTAAACATTAGATGTGTTTTATAAATTGCTACATGAAAAAAAGAGTTTAAGATTTATTTGTTTCTTGTTCTTCACTAAAGCAAGATTGCTAAGAGTTAAAATTCTAACAGGTGCAATTTTATATGAAAAGAGTCCAAAACTTTTCAGCTGTGTTTCAATTAATGTATTGTAAATAACATAAAGTATGTAATCTTATTAAGAGGAATAATTGGAAAAATTCAGGAATTTCATAAGGAAGGCTTTTTCCTAAGGTCAACTATTAATGTACTAGTGATATAAATCAAAGTTTAATCCTTTATAGGTTGAAGTAACAAGGATTTCTTAAAACATTAATCTGATTTTATCTATCAAGATAATGTCTCATGTCTGTTAAGTTTTATTTAGAAAAACTTGTCTTAATAAAATTACAGTTTGTACAACTCTGATTAAACAACAATTGTTATTTTAGAGTATTACATTGCACTATAGATTCTGAATTTTCCTAAATGTATTTATATCTTCCAAGCATACTAGTCATTAAAATATAAGGTGTAGAAGAACATTTTGCCAATTTGGTTCTTTTCAAACCAGAGTTTAAAGTAAATTTTTGGGATTATAAAAATTCTGTTTCTTGGCAGGCATGGTGATGCATGTCTGCAATCCCAGTGGTTGGGAAGTTGAGGCAGGAAAATCGTGAGTTCAAAGCCAGCTTTAGCAATGACAAAGGACTAAGCAACTCAATGAGACCCTGTCTCTAAATAAAATACAAAATATGGCTGGTGATGTGGCTCAGTGGTTGAGTGTCTCTGAGTTCAATCCCTGGTATCCACCCTCCCACAACAAAAATTGTGTTTCTTAGTTCATAGCTATTATACACACTAATATGTTTTACTCTTGTTAATTTCATTTTGTATTTTCCTTCTAAACTTTAACCAGTATCTGTTAGTCCCTTACAAAAGAACAACTGGTAATATAACAACCTGAACTATTTTGAGATAATAGACCATCATGTATAGGACAGACAGATGTAAGGCTAACTTCTAGCACTAATACTTATCCCAATTAAATAGAATGGGTAAATAACTGTAAAGTTACAGACATTAAAGGTAAAACTCAGTACTCTTACTGTAAGACTGGTGAAACTGGCTTGCTGTATATTCAGGACCCAAACTCAGAGACTAAAATTAAGGAATAAAATGGCCAAGAGAGAAAATAGCCAATACTTGGCTCTTGCCCTCTGAGATCAGCTTGACTCCAGGGAAAAAGGGAAATTCTCTAGGGTTTTTTAGCTCATGGCCACATAATCTCCTGATCAGGGAGAGTAATAAGACCCTGTAGAAGAGAAAGCTGACTGATGCACATGCTGCAAAGGGGAGGGTCATTGGAGGAGGTGTTATCCCTGATGCTTCTAAGGGAAGCCACATGGTCAAAGAGACTCTGACCTACCCAGGCAGATGGCACTTTAGTGGAACTTAGAGTTTGCTCACAAGTTCCAAAGAGTGATCTCAGCTGGCTCTTAACAACAGATAGGAATAAGGTCAATTTGACCAGCTTGGTCTTAAATACCTAAATAGTTATCACCAAAGTATAGCCATACCTGGGTATTTAAAATAAAAGACTATTATTATTTTAATTGAACCTAAGATGTATACTTGTGTCAGCCCCACAGCCCTACCTACCAAAAATTCGACTGGCCTCTGTACCTTGGTCATCCTTACTCCTCAATTTGCATTTTACCTAACAACCAAAGTTTACCTATCTTAATAAGGGCGCACACCAGGCTCAAGAAATCCCTCCAGTTTATTCCTTTACTCACAGGGCTAGAGTTATCTGCTGTGACTGGCATAGGAACAGCAGGATTAAGATCATAAATTCATTACTATGAAAAGTTATCAGACCAGGTTATTAAAGAGTTTCAACAGGTTGTTGACTCGGTACTGAAGTAGCTGATTCCTGGTAGTCCTCATTGGGGGATCAAAAATGACAGACTTCCTGATTATGCTCCCTTATATACCCCTTAATATTCACCTTTTTCATAATAAACTTTCTTCCCTGTATTCTTAATGTTCCTTTATTCTTAACAGCTTCTTTAGCTCAAAATGCCTCCCAGGAACATGTTAAAGCCACTGTCCTCCTGTGTTTACATTGTGATTCTCTGAAACCACAGAAAGGGGAATTCACCTACAATGACCTCTAGGCTCCTTCCATATATGGTCCTTTTCAGCCTCAACCCTGGGACCTCTGTCTTCTCCCTCAGAACTCTGAAAGTGGAGGTCTCCATACTTTGCCCCTTTTCAGCAGGAAGCAGCCAGACATGATATTGATACACCTATTCAGTATCCCCTTTCAGAGTCTGTAATGAAGAATATGGGAAACAGCAACCACCAGGGAGAAAAGGAGAACAACTCCCAGGGAAAAAAGGAAAACTATGGGCCATGGACTTTCACAATTTCCTGTATCTACAACAGTTCATCCTGACTACTCAATGGACACATTCTGCTATGATTCGGTTACACTGAATCTTATAAAACTCAACTGCCTGTTATAATCAGTTGCTATTTTCCTCTCTAAAATGTGCCCTTCTGTTGCTTAATAAAGCATTGCTGATCTGTTGAGGTCTGTCTCTGTTTTTTTTTTTGTTTGTTTGTTTGTTTCTTTCTTTCTTTCTCTTTCATTTGCTTTCAAGTCACTGAAAGCTACATGGGATAATCAGTGTTCCAAAGTTGTTGATCAGTAACCCTTCTGTCAAAGAGCATGTCACAAGAGAAAGGACCTGTCCACAAATTTGGAAAGTGTGTTTTGTGACAAAGTTGTGGTAAAACATAAAAGTATGTTGCAGGGAATTACACACTTGAGTTATTCACAGGCTCTCTAACTGGCCTTGTCAACATTCACCTACTTTTCAACTGCTTGAGGCTAATCAAGATAACAGTGAGTGATTTATTTAGCTACAGAAAACTTCAGCATTTCAAATAAACTAGAGTCATTTCATGAGAAACCACCGAGATTCACCCAGGACTGGTGCAGCATTAGAAACTGTCAGCATTTATGACCTTATTTATTTTCAGAGGAGTTTTTCACTTTACAAACTCAATCACTCAAAAAATTTATTCTGAAAAAAAACCAAACAGCTAAAAATGCTTAAGAGCTCTGTTTTGAAATTTAGCTCAACAAGTTGGGAATTTCTGGGTCATTCACCAGATGTACCCTTCAGAAAATTATTAAATTTTATCTGTTCTCTACTGGGTCACAGTAGGGATTAGGTAAGGAAATTAATTAGGTATATAATATAATTACTTAATTTTTTTGTGGTAGAAAAGAATAGAAACAAATATTAAAGGAGGCAGAACTGTGTCTAAATTTGAGACCATGAAGCCTATGAGATGATGCAGTCTTCTGACAAAGGCAATTTTTAAAAATTCATGCAGCCCAATATTCTTACAGAATTTAACACTTGATAAATTTGAAGCCATTGAGACAAAAACAAATATTTAAAAATGTACCTTAATCACAGGGATTTCACAAAATATCTGGGACAATACAATCTTAGACTTATTATTATTTGACAGATTTTTAAAAGAATTTCTCTTATCTTTGTTTCTTTGTTTTTATACATTTTCTCCTGCAGTATTTTCTTCCCAGGTGCATATGCCATTATTCATCTTGGCTAATCTCTACCAACATCACAAGCATACAGTAGACCTGAAATATAAGACTTACTCACAAAGTAGAAAATTTTCTTGCCTGAAAACTGGGAAAGAATTGATGGTAAAATTCCTGTAGTTCAGGAAGACTATTGTTAAAATTTCTTTTAGATCATTACCAAAATTGCTTTTTTATACATGTTCTATGCTTATTAAGAATTAAAGAATTTTTGAGGAAATGTTTTTAACATTCTCATCCCCTCCCCACACACACACACACACATCAAGTTGGTGGAGTGGTGGTTATGTTAATTAGTTTGACTAAATCTTTCCATAATGTGTTCATAAATCAAAACATCCCATTGCATTCCATAAATATGCATTACTATTATTTACTAATTATATATGACTAAAATAAAATAGTTAAAAATTAAAGGTGACTTTTTTAGGAAATTAGTTAGATTTGCTTTAAACAATTCTTTTGAGGAACACATCCATACCATTTTCAATTTTGAATCAATTATTATGAGTACTAACTTTCTGATTTTAACAAAATGAAGTAATAGATATTTACCCTAGTTGGTTTTAAGAATTTCTAGAACAGAAACCAAAAAGAAATCAGAAAATAAAATTAATTTGTAGTTTTAGGTAGAGCAGGATTTTTTGTATATTTGATGTTTTTCTTGTCTTTATTTTGCCTTCAGATATATATTTAAGTACAGTATCTGTTTATCACCCTGCTTATTTTGATTTTGTTGATTTTATCTTCTTATGCCTCTTTGAGACGGCATTATTAATATTAAGCTGCACAGAAAAAAGGCAGCCTAAGGCCTGCTTCTAGTTCTATCAAATAATTGGTTATATAACTCGTAAAAATAATTATTTGGGCTCAAATCATGGTTCTGACCCTGTCATGATCTTTGGCTATTTTATGTCTCAAACATGTGGACTTTCCTTCTATAAAATATAGGGATCAGTGTGTTAGTCTTAAGGTTCCTACTAAGGCAGGATCCTGAGTCTAAGCAAACCATAATGTAGTTTAGAATGTAGAGTATTGAGCCATGAAATCTGCAAACACACTTGTCATAGTTCTCCTTATTTATGATAATCAAAGTTGATATTAGTTTATAAATATTCATTAAAAGCTTGGTCATATAAGTACCAGTGGTTTGGTGGGTTGTTTCAATCAAGTCAAACCCACTAATTTTGCTGCTTCTACTTGTTTGGCAATTATGAACCGCTATGCCAAGCAAAATAGATCTTTTTTTCTATTTTTGGCAGAGGTTCATGGTTGGCTGGCAGCTGGTCCTGGCAGTTCTGTTTGTTCCTCACTGTTGATTCTGGCCCTTTTCCTGTCAGAGAATGCCAGATTGCTAGGATACATTTCCTCTTTGATAATAGAGTGAGCATTAGCAATAGATGACTACCAATTATTTGCTGGGAAACATAAAAGCAACTTATAACTACCTCCTTGCCAATAAGCACATGCTTCAAAACCCAACTTTTGTTTTTTTTGGGGGGGGGAGAGGTAAGAAAATAATTATGAAAACTTTTAAAATTGGCTTATATACTTCTTTGGAAATGCAAGGTGGCATTTTCATAAGGGCATGAACTTTGGGGTGAGACAGAATGCAATTTGAATATCATAACCACTCACTTGAGGGTGTGACCCCTCAGAGGCACTTACCCACCTCTCTGATTTCCATTTCCTTACCTTTAAAATGGGGAGGGTATACTTATACAGTAGGATGTTATAAGAATTAAATTTGAAAAATATGAGAAATGCACAGTAAAGACCATCTGTTAATTATGAAGTTGAAAATAATTGTCCATTTACAAATTATTATTTAGTGAGTATTTAGTGATAAAATGTAAGCATGGAGTGAGACAAAAGAGACCCGGTCTCTGCATCCTGTTCTACAGAATTCTTACACAGCATACATATGGGTTTTATGGATTTGTTTCATTTTCAACTTACACGAAATCTATAGCAATGGTATTCAATTTCTTTATAACAACCAGAGCAAGTTTATTAGATAATCTTTGCATATAGGTATGAAAATAGCTGTTTGAAAGAACATTCTCCACAATAGGTAGCCTGAACTTTATGGAATATATCAAATTACCAACAGGATTACTTTCTCTTAAATTCTATTGAAGTTAGAGAGCCTGGAAACTTCAGATGCTCATTTGATTTTTCCATGTTTATTTTTAAAACTAATAAATTATTCTTCTGCAGCCTCTACCTTGCCTTCATCTAATTAGTATTGAGGCACAGGGAAAAGTAAAGTCAGAAAGAAGATTCAAGAATTGATGTAAGCGTATCTAAACTAAAGAAATTCAAACTAAAGGGAACAGATATGTCTTCTCACATAGCCCACAGAATTCCTCTCAGTTCTTTTATACAAATTTGACTAGATGATATTTTGGTGATTTTAATTCCCATGTTCAAGCCCACAGTGGGGCATAAAATTTACTTCTAGATGAGACAATGGAAACTTTGGGGTCACACTATCATGAAGCTGGATGTCATGACTACTCATTCATAGACAGTCTAGCATTGTATGAAATTCCTAAAATTATAGGAAAGATGCAATATGTTTTGGAGATACATACTTGAACACCTAATACCTTATCCATATTTGTGAGAGAATTCTTCCTCAATTCTAGGAAAAAGTATGTATGTGGCCTAAAAGAATAGTAGCTCCTTGAGGAAGGTGAGAGCTGTGGAATACACAGAAAAACTGTTCCAAGTGGAAGCAGTATTCAGATTCATGTGGCTCCTTATTTAGCAGCCACTATCCAAGTGGTTGTCTTACTTGGAAGTGATTCTGATCTCACATATCTGGTTTTATCTAAATATAGATACAGGTTATATCAAAAATTTATACTGTACCTCTGTTTTTCTTTGTAAAATAGAATCTCCACCTGACAATGAGGAAACCTCCAAAATTTAAATATACTGGGAATGGTGATAGTAGAATGAAAAAAGGAGATTTCTTTAACTGTATTTCACTTAAGTTTTCTGGACAGTCTGACCCATAACATGGCATTATTAAATACTGGTTCAATGTGCTCCTTTAATTTTTATCACTTAGTAAGTTCTACTCTGTTCAGGACACTTTGAACATGTTATTTAACTAGTAAAATGCACAATTATGTATCCTTATTTTTATTTATAGAGGCTCACCTATGTCCACCTGGCAGAAGGCAAAAATGGGTACTCCACTCAAACCACAGTCTAACCTACTGCCCTTTTTGGTCTATCCCATGGCTGCTTCCTGAACATCTCCTAATATTGTTAGATAATGCAGTGATCCCACCTCAAAGTAATGATTTGCAAGTTGGAGATTATTGCAGGTATTTAAAAACTTCTATTGCTACAGAAGCCAAGAATCCTATTCTCCCACTGGTTCCAAATGGTGATTAAGAGACATGACTACCTTGGAAACTTTCCCAGGTCTTAAACTAGAGCAAAAAGTCCCATTTGATTTCTCTTGATTTATCTTTTGATTTGGGGCTATGACAAATGAATGACTCACCTGTTTAACATAGTATCTTGGTACACATGACTTTCTTTCTTACTATGATCCTGAACTTATTTGTTATACTGGAGCCTCACTGCAGGATTAAGCTATCAAAAAGATCAGTGCCTCTCTGTCTCCACCCCCACATACGAAGTTTTTATAAGAAATTGTCTAAATCTATGAATCCCTGGTATCTTAAATGGATCACAACAATGTAGGGTTCTCTTTGCACTACAGGAGAAACAATTTCTAAGATGTTCTGAAAAGGATCAGAAATGTGTAAGGAGTTACTGGCAAAACTGAACACTGACTATTCCAAAGAATGTCTAAGAGCAGTGCTTATTCATTTTCTCATCCAGATAGTATAAAATAATTGTAATCTCTTCAGGTTGTATCTGCACAAAATTTCCTTCTTTTTTTAAAAAAAAAAAAATATATATATATATATATATATATATATATATATATATATATATATATATATATACTCTTGAGAATTGCTTTTCCCAAAAGACTACTTCTTATTCATAGTTTTATGGTATTGGGACCTGAAATATAAAGTGGTGTTCAAATTCTTTTTGAGTTCAAAAAAATGAATATATATATAAAAGTTTAACTTTCATCACTCTGCAAAGAGTTTACAAAATCAACAGAGTAGTTACTTCTTTCCAACCACCAGAAACTCTGGGAAATTTTTTAAGAAATCATTTTGTTTTTGTTGAGCAAGTCAATTCCCACACAGAGGATGAGAATTGAGACCCTTGTCAATACCAGCATTTCTAACAGTACTGCCACTCTTCTCTCAGTCACTCATTACTTCAGGTTTTAGAGCCATTATTGCATTTTCTCTCTTCCACTTGTATCCCATTGTATTTGTATCTCTTGAAACTATATTTTATATAAAGGGATTTGTAAATGCTGAAAAATGATGATATACTAAGTATTTTGAAGTAATTGATAATGGAAGCTTCTAGGGGCCAAGATAAATGTTATGGAAATTAGAAGTTTGAGAGCAAAGAATCATTTTTGATAGAGTTTATGTTATCTGGGCTGTTCTAACTCTTGTTCACCTTACATAGTTTTCTCAGGTTGGGTTTTTCATTTAGAGTTTGTCTTAGGACTTTTTTTTTCTGTCTTCCTACACACACACACACACATACACACTCTCTTTCTGTCACTATTCTTATAAAATTTTCCCATCCTTTGCATTACCTAGCTTAGTCCATGACATCACCATGCACTTAATTATATAAATTAGAAAAAATCAATTTCAAAACCCTTTTTCCCCCCTTTCACTTGCAATATGCAAACTTGTACACAAAGTGCAATTGATTTATTCCAAAGCAGCTCTAGAATCTCTTAGTTCCACTCTATTACCTCTGTCTTAGAAACCCAGGACCTAATCAAAACAAAAGAAAAAAAAGCCCCAAAACTCCAAAGCTAACAAATTTAATCTGCTCCCTTTTTGCAGTCTGACTATTACCTGTGCTGTCATCAAATCTACCCTACCTTTGTATTTTAATCTTGCATTCCAGATTCAGTAAATGAGACATTATTTTCATGTTTTCCCAGAGTCAACTTTTTTCCTTAAATTTGTTTCCTTGAATGGCTTTAGTGCCTGAAAAAGTCTTGGGGATCTTTTAAGATTCACTCAAAGTGTCATTCCTTGAAATAATTGTGCATAGCTAACTTCTCTGCCGGCTTCTACAAAACTTAATGCACCATGCTGCAATTATTTCTTCACCTGCCTTATTCTCTTGTAACTTTGGGGCTCCTTAAATAGACAATAGAGACTATGTTCTTATTCATCTTCAAATTTCCAAGCACTAAGTGCTATATAATGCAAATTTGGTGCTCAGTACATTTTTGTTGAATGAACTGATTGATAGTCAAAACTATCTTCATTCTATCACTAAACCATACTTTAGATTCCCCCCCCCTCTGCTGTAGCTCTACCATGTATTTTCTTTTTTTATGCATGCTGGAAAGAGCATTCTCCTGAGAAAATGAAGTGAATGCAATTAGTTTCCCTATTAAATTCCTACTTATTGGTAGACCCACATCAAGTAGTTAGTCCAACATACACTGTAGAGCACAATTCTGAAATATGGTAAAACAGTCTTTTATATATTCCATATTTGAGAAATGTCTTTGCTAGCTAATTATAGGTCAGTTTTACAATATAGACAAAAAAAGTAGAATTTACTTGGAAAAATTTGCTGCACACCAGCAAGTTTCTCAACTTGAGAATTGAGACCCTCAACAATATATTTTTTTCTCTTGTGAAATTTCCGCCCATGCAGTTGTGAGATGTTAAGCACTACTCAGCATCTTTCTTATTTTATGTATTGATTATGTTCCCACTGTGTAAGAGATATGATCTTGGTCCAGCAATCATAATCTATTACTTTACAGGAATATATTTAGTTAGCATTTTAATTGACTATATTAGCTTTAACTGACTCAGAAGAATTTTCCTCTTATGCAGATGGACTCTAGATAATTAAAAGAAAGTAATCTGAGTTTACTTAATTTTTCCAAAGATATTGTGGATTCCTAATGTTTATATAATGGACAAAGCAATTACATGTTCTTTCCCCTATAATTAACAAACTTTGGTTTGGAGTTGGGGTGCTATAGATCTCACTTCTGCCTATCTGGCTTCACTACTTATTTTGCAACAGGGTAGTTACTTATAGAATGGCCTGGGTATTTCTAAATGTCTTTGTTTTTTTCTCTTGAGCCATGTCATGTCTCAGAATCAGGTTCTTGTTAATTGGCCATGTGGAATTTTTATATCTGGGCATAGTGTAGAGATTGAGTACATGTTTTGATGTTAAAACTATATCACTTGAATTCTGGATCCTCACTTTACCAACCATATACAAATTACTTAAACTTTGAATTTCAATCACTTCATTAACAAAATGGTGAGAAAACAATTATCTAATTGTATTATTGTACCAATTAAAGATACAGAGCACATTACTATTTAAAATATTTAATAGCTGATAGCTCTTCCTGTTATTGTAAGTAGATATATCTGCCCTTGTCAAAAATCTGAGTGACATTCATCTGCAGTGTCAACAGACCAAATTCAAAAGAATTCCACACTGAGGAAGGAAAAGGTATCTATCAGATCCACAGTGAAGGGCACCTAAAAGGTAACAAGAGGGATTTACAGCATCATGTAAGGCAAGCCAGGGGGAATCAGGGTTACGCTACTATAGCTTAACCTTTCCAAGGTTGTTGAAAGCTAGAAACCTACTGAAGTGAAGCACACCCTTCTTTCAAATAAGAGTAATTCCTGCACCATAATGCCCCTAGGTGGGAAGCAAAGAGGGAAGACATACAAATCACCGCCCGAGCAAAGTACACTGACAGGATCCAACTTGTAGATAAAGATGTTGTGTGTTTTAAGTAGTAATGTCAGTTATCATGTGAATGTGACAAAAATCTGTGGATCTGATAAATTTTTTTCTTATAGGCAAATTCTCTAAATTTAAACAGAAGAGAAAGAAATTTAACTGCCAGACATTCACTTATGTATTTCAATTTAATGAGCCTATTAGTGCTTCTCAGTACTGGCTGCAGGAATGAACCATCTCTCCTCCAGAGATCACAGGTGAATGACAATAAACCACAATAGTAGTAGCATGTGGTGAGAACTATTGCACTTAGGATGCCAAACAAGATGGATGGAAAGGAAAAGGAGGAACAGCTGCAAGTGGTTGCAATAAGGAGCTTCCTAGGGGAGGAGATACATTAGCTAAACAGATGAGATGGGGCAGAATACATGAATGTGTTTTACAAATGTCCTTCTAATTGTGAAAAGAGAAAAATAATATCATGAGCAAATGCATTGCTCAAAAGAGAAAAGTTAATCAAAAGTAATCCTTGATATTCAAAAAGAAGTGAACTCTTATTCTAAGCTATTTATTTATATTAATCATATTTAATATAAAGTTATAGTTAAGTCATCCTGGTAAATTAATTTACATTCACTGATTTATAAAACACTCTAAAACAATAAAAACATATAGATGTCTTAAAATATAAGAAAATATTTTATATCATCATCTTCTTAACCATAAATTTTACAGAATTAAAAAACATATTCCTTTAGAATACATTAAAAAAACCCACAATTGCTCAAGTGTCAGAGAAGTTATTAACCTTGGAAAGGAAACACAACAGAAATGTTCACTACTTATAATAACCCTACTTTTTGGTTTTGAATTTGCAGTGTTTTATTTTGACTAATTGAAAAGGTATGAGAATAAGCCATAAATGACATATTGTGCAGTGACTGCACAGTATATCTGTATAGAAAATATATAAAATTATAGACACAGCAATTTAAATCAATACATATCTATTAGAATCCATTAAGTTTGCAAAAATGTATTCTATAATTTGACAATTTCCAAACCATATAAGACTATTTAAGTACATCTAATAACTAAAGAACTAGTATTTTAAATATGATGTGACAATTGAGAATGTAATATAAAGGGAGGATTCTGAGTGAAACACATTATTCACATGTGAGCATTACAATGTTTATTAGTAACTGCTGAGGATACATAAAATAACTGCTGTACATTGAGATGAGTGTTTTGGCTCTTGCCAAGAAGTCAGTTATTAAAAAAAGGAAATTTGCTCAAGTTTAAAGTATAGAAAGAATAGCCATTCCTTTCTCTACTAAAGCAGAAACTTTGATCATATTCTCATTGTGATTTTTTTATCTGTTGCATAGCTAACCTTGGCACATACAGTCTATGCTACAGGAAAAAAAATGTATTATTTAAGCTATCAGGCACTGACAATTCTTAATTTACACAAAAATACTTAAAAACAAAAGTCTTAAGAAATAATTATAGTATAGAGTTTATTATTGCCTATGATATGTGTGCTTTTTCTCCTGATAACAATACTCTAACTCCTATCAAAATTTATTACTCAATTAAATTCAAATTTTAGTAGGATATATCTTATTCCAAGACAGTCAATCAAAGAAGTTCAAACACTACATAGTTACAAATAGTCTCATAATAATTTAAAATCCACACTAATTTGGATTTTCCCATCAAATTTTCCAAGAAAAGGGATTCTGGCTACAAAATTCAGATATTCTACAAAATATTCTTCATTTTATATTTCCTTTATCTGATTTGTAAAATATTATTTTAAAAATCAGTGTCTTAGGAAGCTGAGCCAGGGTGCTTGTGAGTTCAAAGTGAGCTTCAGCAACTTAGTAGGGCCCTAAGTAACTTAGCAAGACCCTGTCTCTTAATAGAATATTTTAAACAACGGGGGCCCGGGGATGTGACTCAGTGGTTAAGTGCCCCTGTGTTTAATCCCTAATACCAAAAAATAAAAATAAAATAGAGGACTAGTTAGTAAAGTTCTTGCCTTATTGACAAATTATATTCATTCAAATAAATGAAAGAAAAGGGATTTAAAAAATCAGAGTAAAAATATTCTAAGTCAAATTATTATTATTATTTCTTTAACTGAGCTCAATGTTCTATGAAAGTATAATAAATGAATGAATATATTGCCTTTTCTGTAATGATACTTAAATACATTTTAGTTATTTTAAATTTGTTAAAGATCAGTTAAACCTTTTTGATAAAGGCAGCTTTCAATCCTAGGGGGAAAAAAAAGCAAAAAAAATAAGATATGGCTTAAGGGAACTGCAAAACAGTATGTTCCAGTGTCAAAATTACCAGTTCACAGAGCAAAGTAATTAACAATCTTCTCAAAATCACTAGAGTGCAGAGAAATGAGCAATCTTCCAAAGGACTAATTCTATTTTATTGTCAGAAAAATATACTCGGTGATAACATAAAGCAGCTATTTGTAGGGGCTGTATAAAAAGAAAAAAAATGTTATATCATTTATATAAACTAAGGTTTTCTCAGAAAATCTCAAATAGATAATGTCACCAAAATATTTGGGACTTGAACAAATGTGAGAACTATGATGACTATACCTTTCAAATAGAGTGGCATCACTTCTTCTGCATCTAATCTTCCTCTATTAAGTTGGTTTAATTTATGGTTGAGATTTCTCCTTAGTATATAATCTCTGTAATCTTAGAATCACATGTTCTAGTTTTCCATTTGCTATGAAAGTTGTTTCACTAAATACATAAGTGGTTTTTAATTGTGCCCAATTTTCTTCTTGTTTCCCTTTATTTTAGGCATTTCATTTTTATATTTTACTTGTTCTCATATTTTGGAATATATTCTTTTTTTTAAAAAAAAATATTTTACTGGGGATTGAACCCAGGGGCACTTTAACACTGAGCCACAACCCATATCCATTTTTATTTTTTTATTGTGAGACAAGGTCTTGCTAAGTAGCTTAGGTCCTCATTTCTTAGAATTTTAATAGTTTAAGAATTCTTTTTAGCTTACAGTTAATCATAAAGCATATACTAGAAATCGGATCCACATGTCTTATAGCTCTTGAGGATCAATATATGCTCCTAAAACATTTATGATCTAAGTTTTTCATACATTGTAAGGCAATAGTATTTATGTGAAGAGGTTTATTTTTGTTGTTGTTTTTGTTTTTGGTAATGAAATGGAAAAAAACAAATACTGAATCAAAATGCTATGTGAGGTTCTTTGGAGAATAAAATAAATATTTACTTAAGATATATGCTGGCTCATTTTAAAAAGGCTTTGCAAGAGTTTACAGAAACTAAGAGAGCTTGAAAAAAGAAAAAAATAAATATTGAGAGAGTGAAAAATAAAGTTAGGAAAAGTAACACAAAAGAAAAAATAAAACCAAAAGAGCAATAATATCAGCAAATGTTACTACTAATATTGCTAATATTTATTAAGTGCCTCAGGCATCCCAGGTAACTTTAAAAAGCGTTCTATATATATTTATTGATTTTTAATTAAAATACACAATGCTGCATATATTTAGATAAAGGCATATTGCAGATTTGGTTCAGCTTTGGCCAGATTATGCATACATAGAAAGAGATCAGTAATCAAGGTCATCATCCAAAATGTAAAAACAAATAATGCCTCAGACAGAATGTTTGAGATGATGAAGACAGTAAAGATAAGGGGTGGGGCAGAACCAAGAGCAGGACAGTATAATAAGAGGAAATATTTCAAATAATGCCAGAGAACAGACACTGTTTGAGGGATAATCAAGTAGGGAAGGTATCCAGAATAACAATCTATAATGTTTGCCAACAATCTATTTAAAATGCAATAAATTAGGAAGTTATCAGAGTGTGCTTTCCCCAGAGTTCTTTTAGATAACGGTACTGAATTGAAGATTAATATTGGTAACCTATTTAGAGATTATATGTGTTAGGGTTTAGACATGAGGTATTCCATAAAAGCTCATGTGTGGAACAATGCAAAAATTTTCAGAGGCAAAAGATCAGATGATGATGTATGACCAAATCAGTAGATTAATCCATTGACATCGACTAACAAGGTGGTATTTTAGGCAGGTAGGGTGTGGCCGGGGAAGTAGGTCACTGTGCATGTGCCTTTGAGGTTTATATTTGTCCATGATGAGCACAGCTCTCCTCCCCACCTCTACCCTTATTTCTCTCTCTGCTTCCTGTTTGCCATGTCCTGAGCTGCTTTCCTGCTCCATGCCCTTCCACCATGATGTTCTGCATCACTTTAGGCCAAGAACTATGGAGTCCAGAACTATGTACTGACCCTCTAAAACTGTGAGTCAAAATAAGCTTTTTCTACTCTAAGTTTTTGTCAGGTCTTTTGGTCATAGTGACAAAAAGCTAACTAAAAGAATGTGTATGATGAAAAAGCCTCCTATTCAAAACACTCCAGTAAGTAATATCTCAGATGCCTGTAGAGGAAAATGGACTATTCACAGTACTTTCGTATTGTGGGTGCTTACATGGGATACATGTGGAAGAGATGACCTGTTTTAGAGTCTGGATATAAGAGGTCTTCTGCAATCCTTTCTTGAAGAACTCATCCTCTGTTTAAAGGGATTAAATAGAGGATGTAAAGGGATTTCATGTCTCCTCATATAATAATAAATAATATATTATTCTAATATTAGCTATTTATTATCCTGAATCATGGTGCTCCTTTCTCTGGGTTTAGCCCTACTAGAGAGACATTTCAATCATGGCTCTTTAAAAGCATATTGTGTGGTACAGCAAAATAAATCTTCAACAATTTTAGAACACTGTAACATGACAGTAGATTTTGTGTGACTACTTTTTGGTTTTGTTTATTCTCTTTTTTTAGTGTTTCCTCATGTTAAAGCAATACCAAATATCAAAGTCAGTAACAGTCAGTAACATCTGAACTGCCCGCAGAGGAGGATTATTTAACTGTAATTTTTGTATTGATGTTCTCAATCTAAACCAATACCAAGTGTCAAGAGAATGGTGTTTGGTGTTTGGGCGGGTGGCTAAATTTAAATGTTTGAGTGGAGAGAGCAATCATTAGCTGGATAAATGCTAACTGTGGTCATTCTGTTGAGAATGAATGGTAGGGTGTTAGGAAGAAAGGGAAGAGAACCGTTAGATGGCTGGTACAACAGTGCTGGAGGCAAAATGTGAGGGCTGGGCATGATAGAGCAGAGGTGGATGTGTCTGGATATATGCTAGATGTGGACATATGTGGACATGAAGAAGATAGAGGATAGAGAAAAAGTAAAGTCATGGCTGTGGTGACTGCTGGGTCAAAAATTTTAGAAGTTCTAGTATTAGGAATGAGAAGAAAGATAGGAAGAGGAAGTCAACGCTAGAATGTGTGAGATGATGAAGACAGTAATGATAAGGGGGAGGGGTAGAAACAAGAGCAGGACAGTAAAATAAGAGGAATATTTCAAGAACCTGTGAAGACATAAAAAATGGAAAGATCATATACATCTATATTGAAATCATCAAAATGTTTCAAGAAGTAATCTGGAGAGTATAACCATGAATGGGTACTAAAGTCTTCAATGAATGAATAGGAGGGCCCAAGAGCTTGTAGAAGGTTCACAGAAAACCTCAACAAGAGGAAATGGGCAGGTAAATTGAGGCTTTGAGATGCCAAACAGGCCTTCTGCGGCTGGAGAGGAGAATGTCCTGAAGGAAGCAGGGAGGACTTGGCTATGGAAGGAGCATCAAGAAAACTGGGCAAGGCAAATGTGGTGTCTGAGCTGAGACCACTTAGGTGATGAGAGGGCTGAAGGACAGAAGCATAAGCAAGAGGAACAACAGAAAGTCTGATTGGGGGAAACGTAGAAAAATGGTTATAGTTGAGATAAAATATGAGGAACAAGCTGGGAAGAGTTAAACATCATAAAATAAAATGCTTAAGTAAGTTTTTTTTTTTAATTTGGAGTTAGTAATAATATTAAGATTTGTAGGCGTTCTTAACCTATTTGGTGTGTCAAACTACTTAACCTATTTAGTAGTTTGTGAAACTGAGAATATTGGAAATATTGCTTTTATATGAATAAAATACAATATAGAGCTAAAAGAAAACCAATTATATTGAAATGCACTTATACAAAGATTAGAAAGCCAAATATATGTTTTCTAGCACATTATAATAACATGTTTATTGGCATATTTAAATAATGAGACCTAGAACTAGGTCTAATAATATTTTGAATTGCTACATCAACAGTTGAAATAAGTTATGAGACTATCTTCAGTTACTCTTGGTGAAAGTGATTTTATATTTGAAGGAATGTTAAAGTTCTACTAGAAATTATTGAACTTTACAATGTAATTGTTTTCCTCATTCCAATTTCAGGGACTACTCAAACTCTAATTCACATTCTGGATGTGGTCCTGTTGAGATTGTGATTATAAGTGGGTCGTTGAGAAAGGGGAGAGGATAAGATCCTCAGGAAAGAGAAGGTCAATGAATTGGGAGGCCAGGGCATTATTGGAGGAATCACCTACATCTATAACAGTATTCTAAGAATTTGCCACGAGCAGGCATAGCTGGATTCTGAAGTATCTCTGGGCTTAGTGTCTTGTGGAGCCACTCCTCTGTAATCTATACACCTGGGAATGGTCTTGCTTCTCTGTGGTGCTTGGCTTTTGGTAAGAGTCAAGTGTGCAGGGTCTGATGGTAGAAGCAAGACAACTGGCTGGAAAATTCATACTCTTGAAATATGCTCCAAATTATTTATTTACTTTTGGTCTGGCTCTATAAAATCTAACTCTGGAATGCCATCTGCTTCACTGAACTGCTTCCATACTGTGCATGGCCCACCTAGAGGCCCACCTTCTCTCCTTACCAGAATATGGGAAGTACTTTGAGCCCTGAAAATTCCTTCATAAATCATCAAAGCTGGTCCCTAATGTAATATCGAATGGACCATTTAGATTTGTTGGCATATTACTTTTCAGTTTAAGTGTTTTATGCTCCTCTTATGATAGCATTAAAGTTTTTAGTTACATTTGTGAGAAATTTCCAGGCTCTTATTTTTTAACAATGATAAATTCATTTTCTTTTATAAACATTTTTCACATTATGTTATAATCAATTCATGTCAAATCTCAGGAGAGAAAATTTAAAACCCAACTCCCCTTCTCAACATAGGCAATTATCCTTATATTTTCCTAAGATGGCTATAAAGTTTCCGAGGAAAATGAATTTTGAAATAGTATTTTTATAGTTTTTGCATACATTGATTACAGACCATTTAATTGCTTTACCTCACATATTTATTGATGCTGTATCAATACAGAATACAAAGTAATAAAATGATGATTTGAGGGGAGAAATAACTATCCTGATATTACATCTTTAGGAATATAGGCTGTTTCTAATCCTTCTAAGTATAAAAAAGAGATATATTAATATTATTTTGTGCCATTAACATATTAACTTTTACAAATACAAATGTGAGCTTGTTAATAATTATAATTAGATACCTAAGATATATCATTATATAAGATTATCCATTTTCTCATTACCAATATTTGAAGCAAATTATTATCCATAATCATTTTGAAAACTTTATGGCCAAATTTCTCATAGTTTGGTATTATACAAAGTGAGACAACCAAATTACTATTTAGTGAACCTGGAATTTTTCTGATACTCAAGATTTACAGAAACAAAACTTATTTATGAATCAAGATATCTCCTTTAGGCTCATTTCCTGTAACTTTTTTGATGCAATTATACTGTTTTAAAATGGTACATTCTTCTAATTTCCAATCTGGTTTTCTAAAGCAGTGATCATATGAGTCACTGCTCATGCTAGGGAGCAATTTTAGTTTCTTTAGTAATATTTCTTCCAGACTACACATTCACAGTGTATCTTTCTGATTTCAGTGCACACCCCAAAATGCAGCTTTTAAAGGGAAAGTATTGTCTCAAAGATTTCAGCATTGTAAAATATCTAATCCAAAATAGAAAACAGAACAAAAAAACTTTCATAATTTTCTTATAGTAGTAATGACTGAAACTGTTCCTTAAATATGTCTCTCCACTTGCCTATGCGAATATTTGAATAGATCCAAATGTATATTTGCAAATGATAAACTTGTGTTTACTTACTTTGTTTGGATTAGAGTTCTTTCAACTTAAGTGTTGACATAATCTTGGATAACTTGCTCAGTATTATAAATTCTTATTTTAATCTCAGCACCTACACTTCTTGGCCATACCTTATTGCTTCAACTAAAAATAACCCTGCCTTTTGAAGATAATGTCCTAGCATATCCATAACTTTCCAACCCTCTTCCTCTGAGTTTTTACAAAGTTTATCTCTGACCTAATTCCCTCTTTTTCCTCACTTTTAATATTAAGCAGAAATCTTTTTCCTTTCTGCTCTCTTGTTTATCCACTGTTCATTTTTTTTTTGTTGTTGAGATATTCTTTCTCCAGAAAGGTTTTGTCATCCTCAGATCAACAATAAATATTGATCATTTGGGGCAATCATAGAAATTTCATTCTATTAATTTAGGGATAGACTTATGACTTGGTTCTGAATATCATGGGAGAGTGCTTTTGGAGTGGCTTTTGGAAAAGATCCATAATTTAAATATTGACTTCCAAAAGAGATGGAGCCTCTTGTTCATGGTATTAATTATAATATCTATATGTGAGGGATAATCCCTAATGCTTCTTCAGCATTTTGCATAAATGGAAGCTTTTGAATAAGGCCAATACTGGGGCCTCTCAAGTGGAGAGAGAAGAAAACCTGTTTCATGATTATATTTTTGAGACCCTGATCATATCAGGACTAATTGTATCTATTTTCTCAAATAATTTTGAATTGAGAATTTATGACTGACCACCAAAATTGTTGTGATTGTATGCAGACTCTGTTTTGCTCTTTATTTTTTAACTAGAAGTTATGAATCTTGGTTTTCCTTGATCTTCTATTATATCCTATTATTCTGAAGTTCTCTTTAATTTTCCTATTGTCAGTAAATGGTTCTGTTTCATGAATCTGTTGGTCATGTTGGTATATGATTCTTCTGGTCAATCTAAATGTTTAGTCATACCAAATCCCCAAACTTCTCTCATCAAATCATCAAAAAATACTTCTGGGTCTTCTTTCAAATAGTCTTGAATAATACTGCTTCTTCCATCTTCTACTATTAGCACACTAGTCAAAGCTGATTTCATGTTTTGCTTGGACTATCATCACTAGGCTCCTCACAACTCTGTTTCCAGAGATGCACAGAAATTTTTCCCACCATTCACAATATGTCTGCTTCCTAGCATATGCTTCTCAAACTAGTGCTCAAAGCTTCTGAAAGACAAGTGAGACTCTGGGTGCTCCCTGAGCTGTGAGCTAACCATCCACTACTGGAGCAAGGCTGGGTCATTCACAGGGTGAGGTTACTAATCATCAGGGCTGTGCATTTCTTCTTGAAGTCTAATTCACAAGATATTACATTATATAAAAACTTTCCTTCATTTTTCTTTCTTGCCACAAAACTAGGAATTCTGTACAGGTGTTGGGGAAAGGCTTTGAGATGTCACAATTCACTGAAAATAAAGGTGATTCATATTTAGAAGTGACATAAATTAAGCTATTTGTGAACCTAGATCTATGTAGACTAGATTTATCCACTTGAAATCTCAACATGAGCATGCACAAAATATAAAAGAAAACCAAATATTTGGCTATATCAAAATGGTTGCAGAGGTAGCATTCCTTAATAGTATCTAATTGCCTTTATTGAAAATGTAAATTTATTAAATTATGATGATGGATTTATAAAAATGGCATTCAACTGCAGTATTACTGTCAAATAATATGCATTCACAATATTCACATGGTCACTTTATTCATAGAAATCTACTTCTCCTGAAAGATAGAAGACTTTTACAAAGTTGCTGATGTAGGGATCACTGAATCATATATAGTATCCTGTCATAAGGAAAGCAGGATAAAGTAAGCTTAAAACCACCATATGTATTACCTTCCCTTTCCTTCCATTTAGAGCTTATAGTGTAAGACTAGAAGCTCAGAACTTTAGGTTTGAAAATGCCTATAAAAGACATCGCAAGGATGATGATGTCAATATTGCACTTTCATTTAATAACATGTGAATTAACTATGAACATTCAATCTGTCACCTTGTCACTTTTATAGTGCACTATTAAGGCACCAGAGAAGGGCACATGGGAATTAAGGAGTTAAATGTCCAAAAGTTCTAATCATAAAATGATTTTTTTACCCCTCTTTCTTCGACTGGAGAGTAAAGGACAAATGAAAGACAAAACATGTTTTTAATCACAGTGTTTAAGTCAGTGGCTATTGTTATATAGTTTAACTTAATAGCTTGGAGTTAAAAAAATAGTAGATTAAATGTTTACATTACATCATCTGTGGTAACATCAGGATAAATTACAGATTTATTAGAAGACATAAAGTCCACAAAATAAATACACAGTAACTTTAAGTCAAATGGAAAAGAGGGCCTGTTCTTTTAGTATCCACCCTAGACTTCAATCACCCCATCTTTCTGGTGTAAAACATCAATATCTTTTAATCATCTTATGGCAATAAGCCCTGCAATTCCTCTCCTTACTTCTAACTGCCTGGCTGTATATATTTTCCACAATCACCAATATGATTTTTGCAAGTGAGAAAATCGGATCATTTTAATCCTATGTCAAAGGTATCATATGACTAACTATTTCTGTCCTTAGGAAGAAGTCCAGCCTCTGAAATGTCCTTAAAAGTCCTCCTTGGTTTGGCTGAGGTATCTATTGCCTGTTTGAAACTAAATAAAAAAAAATAAGGGCTTAGAATAGGCACGCTTACACATATATGACAAATGTATGATTCTCTGTGGATATTTATGAACAAAGATCCTTGTTATCTGATAGCCTAAGTTTTATAGCAAATATGAATTAAACCAAATTAGCTTACCTAAATTAATACTCAAAACACTATAGCTATCTGTACATTCTCTTAATTTAGCTCCTAATGATTAGAAACAACTAAAGGTTATAAGAAGACAATTCATAATTTCTTAGAGATTTTTTTTTGTGCTGAAACATTTGAGGTGTTACATTTGTCTTGATGTGCACTGTAAATATTCCATAAGGAATCATGTAAGACAGCAAGTAGTATTAAGGGCAGAAAGAAGTAGAATTACAGATTACTATGCCTAGTAAAATTTCCAAGATTCAAATTTGTAGATCAAAGGCTATTCAAAGACTCAAATTTGTAGATCAGCACCTGACATATAATGCCTGTACCTAATGGGGAAATATATCAATTTTTCTGAAGATCTAATCATAACCTTAAGTTGCCCAAATTATTCTTGTAACTATATTTTTCTCTATGTGGAATTCATAAATGATTCAGCATTCATTTACTAAATGCTGTTACATGCCAAATAGTTCCCTAGGTGCTAGAGATCCCCAAGTCGAACAAAGCAGATAAGAGCTTGCTCTCATAGGGCTTAGATTCAGGAAAGACTGGAGACAGACAATGAACAACTGTTTGATTTTACTACGCACTGAACACTTTTAAATGGTTATAAATATTATGAAGAAAATAAGACAGTGTTGTGATATGTGACTAACAGTTACTCAGAGTGAGGGGGCACAGCATAAACTGGTGGTGATAATCTCAGAGCAGAAACAAATGGTAAGAAAGAGCCTGGGTTGCCAAAATGCAAAGATCTTCAGGCAGTAGGTGGAGCAAGTACAATGCCTCAACCAGGAGTGACACCTCTGTGTCCACGTAGATATGGAGGTCAGTGGAGAAGGGAGAAATCACTTAATGGAGATGAGTTTGGCCAGGTCACACAGGGCCTAAGGGCCATGAGAAGGAACTTAGACATTACTCTATGGGACCTCTTTCTAAGAGGAGACTCACATGATTTGAGTATGTTTGAAAAGACCTCTCTGAGTGTGCATACAGTCAACTGCAGGAGACTAAGATTGGAAATGCAGTATGACCGGAGAGGAATGTAGAAATGTAAAGACCTTAGCAGGTTTTAAGTATGTGAACTGAGCCCACTGTACTGTATCTAATTGTATATTTGTTGAATGAATGAATTAATAGCAAAATGGTTACAAACATTAAATCTAGCAGTATATTAAAATTCTTGGCTACATATTTTGTACACAAAACTGCAATAAAATATTAAAGTATTAAAATTCTTCAAATTTGCAGGAAGGTTTAACATTTCCAGCTACATGCTTTTTTTTCATTACAAATAAATTAAGCAATTTGCAAATAAATCCAAACTCAAACAACAAAATACTAAAATGTTACTATTCCCTAAATATCTGACATTTCATAATGTTAATTCTACAGTTTCTTTGTGCACTTATGGTTGGACTAAGATAAATAATAGAAGTTTTGCAAGTAAGAATTGTCCATTAGTTAGGAAACAGAGAGAGGGATGTCAAGGGGAGAGGAGAGAAGGGAGGGGAGCGGAAGGAAGGGAAGAAGGTAGGGAGGGAGGGGAAGACACCAATTATGTTTCTAAACAAGCATACAATGTATCTTCTATACATAGGCTATTTACACTGGAATGTCCAATTACTTCTATGGCTTACTGAAATTGGCCCATACCACCTTTTGAGAGCCAACTGTTTTCAGGAACTTTATGAGCATTTGTTAAAAACACCATTATTAAAAGTCAAATTAAATAAACTTATTAAAAAACTTAAAACAAAGGTAGCAAATATTCAAAATCCATCACCTCCTGATTATTTTACTACTCTTCAATGTCACCAGTGCTCTTGAAGTTATGCCCCTCACATCTGCAGAGGGTAGTACTTTACACTTAGTGGGTACTAAGTAAAATCATGTGGGAAGCTTGCAATCGGACATGGTGAGAATATTTACACCACAGATGTAAACAAAGGGATTTCCACCATCCCCAGAAAGTCTGTTATTGAGCAATTACCAACATATCACTTTTATAAGCATGTTGACATTGCTGGCTTGACTATAGCATTACCAGTTACAGACTGTGAGTCCAAATCCCAGAAACTACATTCAGTTTAAACTGAGGAATGAATGCCAGATTAAAAAACAAATGAAGGTGTTGGTTATCATAGTTCATAATATAGAAAAAGCTTTAAAAACAAAATGATACCATTTTCTTTTATCAAATTTGTAATGACTGAAGAGAAAGACAATAATGTTAGAGTATTAAGTGAGAACAAACACATTAAATGACATAGGAAGATAAACAGATAAATGTTTTCAAAGAACTGCAAAATGAAGTAAAATTTTAGTTTCATTATTTAAATTTAACCTGTGGAAAAATCAGTTTACAAACATACTCTCAAAAACTGATCACTTATGATTGGAAAAACTGAACGGAGTAGAAGTGCTTAAAAGAATATTATGTGTAATTTTAAATAAAATTTTCAAAATCTTGAATGAGAAACAGAATATTTGTGTAACAATCAATGAAAGGTGGATATGGCATTTAATAAAGTTAAAACATAAAATTATATATGTACATAGAGTAACTAGAAATAAATTCAATTAAACATTAACTATAATTATTACAGGGTACTTTGAATATAAATGAATATTTTCTGTTACTTTTAGATTTTTCGAATTTCTAAATATTCGAAAAAGGCAAAATACTAATGTTTAAAATTAAAATGAAAAATTTAAATTCACTATTCAATAAATTTTTGATTTGAAAAAAGTATGCATGTGTTATGGTAAATTGCATGAAAATGTAGCTAATAGGAAGATAGTACTTAAATTATTAAATTGTCTGATATTGTATTAAGGATGTGTTATTGGTTTAATATGTAACATATCATTAATTTAGCTATTCATCACTACTCTTATAACCCAGTTATTCCTGCCTGATTTAGCATTATGTAGTATTTTATATTCTCTCATAAAATTCTCAAATTAACATTAGTTTTAATTCAGCTCAATGAAACCATGAAGATAAAAAAAAGTCTCAACTATTAAACAAATCATAAGAGTGCAATCAAAAAAGAGAAAAAACCCTCTGTCTCAAATATATATTCAAAATTAATCAATGATGTGAGAAAAAGAGTTTGCAGAAAAAAAATAGGCTAACACAAAAGGAAACAGAGATCAAGGTACAGGATCTGTTTTATTATATCAACACGGGCAGACAAGAAAAAGGAGTTGTGCAGAGAATTAAAAATCATTCTTTAGATTTCCTTTTGATATGAGAGAAGTTTGGATCTTATTAAATTATGGTCTAGAATTAACCATTTTAATATCTTATATTTTAAAAATACTTTTATATTTTAAAATATTTGGTTTGAAATCACGAATAGAATCTATGTAAGGTACGAAATATAATTGTAGTGGCTGGGGTTGTGGCACAGTGGTAGAGTGTTCACGGAGCATGAGTGAGGCACTGGGTTCCATCCTCAGCACCACATAAAAAAAATAAGTAAAAAAAAAAGTATTGTGTCCATCTACAACTAAAAAGAAAAAGAAAAAGGAAAACATGATTGCATTCACATACCTAGTATATAGTAATTATCACAATCAAATTAACACATCTATAACCATCTGTGGTATACGTTAGATCCCCAGAATTTGTTCATTCTATAACTGAAAGTTTTTAACTATGCTTTGACACCTAGATAATAATCAACAAACTCATGGTATGTTGTAACTTTACTTTTGTGACACATAAGGAAAAAATATCAAGTTTCAGGTTTCTTTGATAATTCAAAACTACTTAGGGAAATGTTGATAGTGGTATGAATATCAGTTCTACCTTTACTCTTGGGAAGCCATATGGCATAGAAACTTATAAGTATTTAACTGAAATGACTGGCTTACCTGAAATTTTGACTTGAGACACCACTCCATCTCCCCCATCACTGTGTGCTCGAACCTCTACAACATACTCTCCATCTCTGGGGATGGGAACCTCTATGGAGTGTTTATGAGTTGAATACAGCTTGCCATCATGCTGTCCATCAGGTCTATAGAGTACCTGATAAAGTCCAAAGACATTCCTATTAATAAATTCAAACTAATTAGCAAATGCCCTAATACTAAAATCAGAATGAAAGTACTTACCCTTGCATTTATTAAAAACAAACGAACAAACAAAATACATTAGCACTTTCACACCTGGAAAAATTTAATGTTATTTTCATTCACAGAACTTGATTTCTGCTTCTGGGGGAAGATTATACAATAGGTTTGCCATCAGAATCTGAATTTTATTTTTTGATATAATAGAAAACAAAGAGATCGGAATTATATGTCTTTTTAAGGGAAAAAACATAAAATGAAAGTTCTTTCAATATATTGAAATAGTCTAAACATACTCTCTCTTACTTTAACCTTTTTTCATACTATTCCTAAAATTTAGTATCTGATGAATGTGAAATATATGATAGCATGTGATATAGAGAATACATAGTAAAAATCTTTTCTCTTTTACTTTGCTGTGTGTTTAGCAACACTAAGATAAACATTGTCAAACAAAACTGAATTCATTATGTCTTTCCTCATTAAGCTATAATTACTCTAACAATTATATTCTTTAAAAAACAGTTATTTTATGTATCTTGATCACTTAACATAGCATTTCCCTAAAATTCCTTGAAGATGTTTTCTCATTTCAAAAAATTTCAGACTATGCCATCTAATGTTGCTATACAGGTAAAATAAGAAAGCTGAATGGAATTCACTGAAATGGAAAAAATTACACACATCAATAAACATCTGTAAGAATGAAACCTGTATGAGGAACATTTTAGTACTCTTGTATACCTTATATCCCGTCACTGTAGATTCATTTGATAGAGCAACAACATGATCCCAGGTAATTATGTAGCGTGAACCGGACCTTACTGAACTGATGATTCTTGGTGGCTGGCTAGGAGCTGTGGAAAGCAGCAATAGGTAATCAGTGGTCACCATATCCAAACTCAGGTCTGCAATCTCATTGCATCAGGAAGTATACTACTGATGATAGCAATGATGACAACACCACCACCACCCAATTTGGAAAAGTGCTTCCTATAGTGCCGGAAAGACACTAGGCTAAGCACTTGATAGCCATGATTTCTTTTAGTGTAAGGTAGAGAATATAACTATGTTGTATTCTTTTCTCTCACACTCCACTTGAGTTTCTTTCTCCACCACTTTTTTGCAACTGCAATTTTCAAGGTCACCAATCACCTCAAGTAGGCCAAATCTAATGTCGCTGTCCTATTCTTTTCAAACTTAACATCCTTGGAATAGTTCACAGAGCTGTACCACTTTTCTTTTTCTTGAATCTCTTGTTTTTTTCTTAAATGCATGGTATCTTACCTTGATATTCTTTCTACCTTGGTCAGAATTCTTTCTCATTAATTTTCATGACCTAGATCGAGGTCTTCTGTTCAACTTCTAAATGATGTCATTACTTACAACTTGATCCTGCACATCCTTCTCTCCTCTGTGTCTAAATCTTTCCAAAGTACCAAAATCAAGTCAATGGTTTTAAATACAATTCTAATTATAGCCCTCTTTTCTCTCTTGGACTTCTAGACAGATGTGCCCAAATGCCTATCTCTACTTGAACATCTGGAAGACTTCTTGAGTGTAATGTAACCAAGATGGAACACTTGTTGTGTACCTCCAAACCTGACTCTTGTAAGTCATTCCTATTCTTTTTTTTTTTTTTGAATGACACAACCAAATTCCCAATTTGTAAGGCAAAAATTTATTCAGACCAGCTATCTCACCCACGGCAACGCAAATTTACAGGAAGAAGTCAACTCTACCTACAGAGAACGTACCACTTCTGTCCTCGTTACCACTCCATGCTAGCCAACCACAATCCTCCTCAACTATTGATATGGCCTTCTGATTGGCTTTTCTGTTTTCTCTTAACACTAATCATTTTATACCCCAAAACCAGAATGATATTTTTTAATTACTCTCTGCCTTAAAATCTTGCAATGTATTCATACAACACATAGAACCCAAACTTCTTCCTGTGGTCTGTAAGATCCTCCATAGTTTGATAAGTAGAACAAGCACATTTCTGAATAAGATTACTGTTTATTTATTCCTCTGCAATGTTTTTATTTTGTTTACTAATGCTAAACTTTTCTGATACAATAGTATATTTTTCTAATGACTGTAACAGACACTCCTTGACATTTTCATCATCAGACCAGAAGGAAATTCTCAGATTGAGAAAGGTACACAGAGGTTTGGAAAGCAGCTGTTAGCTGGCAGAAACTTCCTGGTCTTCTAGATAGGACAAGAGTCTTCTGGTGGAGGCCTGGGTTTCTCAGGCTCTAAGAACACTCATCTGATCAGAAGCAAAAGGCCTTGATCTAAGTGAGTGGTTAAGACAGACAATACATAAGGCCTATTCCTTACTAAGCAGAAAAGAAATAAAATGAACATTTAGGTTCTAAGGAAATGTCAGGCACTGCATTAGCATCATCCACACACACTGTCTTATCAACAAACATCTGATGGTCGAATTTACCCCATCTTACAGCAACTACAATGGAGGCCTCCGTGATTCCTGGATTTTTATAAATGTGCTTATTGACTGAGATGCATACCACATTTTAAAACATCTTTCCTTTAGAAGAACCCAGTTTAAAGAGGAGAAGCTTTTGAACCAGATGACTATAATGAAGGCAGTTTCCATGTTTTATACTAAAATGAGTCATCTTATTCAAATTTCATGATACATTTGGCACAACAAAAGGAAAAATAAAAACCTTTCTTAATGTATTCTTTGTAACTTATCCTGAATGACCAATTCCTTTATTCCTCTGACTCTGGCAAGAAGCTGTGTAATAACAGTCTCCACTGAAACTCATGGCCAATTGAAGCAGTGACTTAGCTATTCCCTTGTAACTTGGGAGCAGAAAGAATCACTTTGTGTGCCAAGTAGTACTTCCTTATTTCCTAGTTTCCAAATATGAGAGTTACATAGCATTTTCACATGTACACTCAACCTTTACAAATGAAAGACCTGACACAGAATGATTTGTTTGCATAATCAGCCTCTTAAGTATATATGAACATACTTATGACTTATGTTTTCAAATAATTCTAAAATAAATAGAAGTGGATGGATATGTGTAAAACATGGCATTATGATTTCTGTCTGAACTAGATGCTGACTATGAAATTGGAATGAATTTCCAAGTAGATGATAAGTTTGGTCTCTTGCATCTTGATCTTCATGCTGAGTTTTTCATTGTGGTGAAGAAACAACAATAATTTGTGTGAAAATTTGTTTGGCAGGGAGTGGGAGGGGTCTACAACCTGAACCATAAAATAGAACAAATGTAATGCTCTTGGCTAATCAGTAGGGAGACCAAAAGAGACTCTATATGAATTAATGGGAGGTTACATTATCATTATTAGAAAAGCAAGGAAGTAAATAAACAAAGCAGGTCTACACTTTTTTGATAGTTGACCTTAAATTTCATTTTCATTTGCTGGAGTAACAAAAGTTGTATTTAATTTTTTAAATATTTATTAATACATTTTAATGTATTACATACATTGGGTGTTATATTCATACATGCATAAAACATATTTTGATTATTGCTATCCCACCACTACCCACCCTCCACCACCCCTCCCCACCCTCCACCACCCCTCTCATCTCCCCCAATTCCCCCCTCATCATTAAGCCTCCCTTCTATATTCTTGTCTATTTTTTTCTAGATTTCACATATGAGAGAAAACATGTGATTCTTTCTGAGTTGTATATTTATTTCTATTTAATGCATGGCATTTAACACTTATCTACATGTTGTTAAAAGCCCCACCATACTCAGTGTCTAGTGCTCACTCATAATAGCATATTAAACCATTATAGAATTGCCTCATTACTTGTCTCTCTGCTCGTATAGATTATAAGCTTAGTGATGGGAGGTGTATTATTTTTGAACACATTATATGCTAAAATTGAGATCTAAAAAGTGTATGTAATACTTTGTTTTACCTGTGGTACTTACTCATTCATTGAACAAATATTCATTAGATTCCCAGTTTGTACCAGATAATGTACTAAATGCTGATCATGCAGTAGAGAACCAAAGAAATGTGTTCTCCTTCATATTTCTTATTTAAATGTTAAGCAAGGAATAAAAGTGCTTAAGTTCATATATAATTATTAAAATCATTGATAGATCAGTGTTTAATTTTGTTTCAAGAAAATGTACTCTTCATAAAAGTATTAAGAAGCGAAAAAAAAATGCCTCAGAAAAAAACTAACTCCCATTTTTAATAATGAATAATTATAATACATTTATGAGCTACAATAGTGTCACAAAATAGTGACAATCATGTTACAAAAGCAACAATTATATCCCTTCTACACCTTTGTGAAGTTCTCCTACACCTTTGTGAAGCTTTACTTAGGGGAGATACAGACTAAGACAGATGCCTTCTCCAAAATAAGAACATGAAGCACTTCCTAAACATCATTTTGTGCTCACTCAAAAAAGCAACAATTATATCCCTTCCCAGAAAAAAATGAGAAATTTGTAAGAAAAGCAGCCCTTTAACCTCATTTACTTCAAAGAGGATCAGAATAAAATAATACATGCTACCAGTTATGGAGTGCTTGAAGATATTTAGCATTTCCAAAAACTAGCTTTGTATCATTTTATTATTTGCTAATTCTGTAAACTTTCATATCAATTTCCAAGTACCCTCCTTTAAATTGAAAATTTTATCTATCCAAAAGTAATCGCTGACATGTGAATATTCCTCTACTTAATATAAGAATTGGTATCTTTTTACTAAAAAAAACAATCTACAGATGGTATTTAAGTGGAAAAATAAGAGTAACAAAAAAGGACTAAATCTCTAAAGAGATATGATGACTTTAAATTATCCAGGTCCCAGATCAAGTATTAGCACAGTTTATGACTATGAATGGCAATGATATAAATCTTTCAAAATCTATTTGCATACCACTTGGGAACTACTCAAAGTTCCCTTTCATTTCAGCCACTGGTACAGAGATAAAACAGAGCTGAGCAGGTTTCAAGCAGCTTTCCACAAACACAGGACAACACTTCATCTCCTCAGAGCTCCCAACATCACACTCCCTGCCTAGGGTCAACCTGCACCTCAGGGTGAAGCTCAGTAGGCCCCAAAGAAAGAGGAGACAATGCCTATGGCTCCACCTTAACCCAGGGGAAAAGGGTGCCTCAGTGCTTCCCCTTTCATCTCAGGCAGGGCAGTCCTGAGCCACATTTGTGAAGTTTCTTAAAGATCTCAATGCTGTCCACAGTGGCTGCCAACAAGATAAAGCTCCTTTGTTTTTAAGTTCTCTCCTGTCCTGTTTTCTTTTCCTTTCCCTCCTGTCTGCTCCGGTTGCATCTTATGTAAAATAAATAAATAACAATAATAAAAAGTCCCCTTCTTCTACACCTTTGTGAAGTTTTGCTCAGGGGAGATACAGACTAAGACAGACGCCTTCTCCAAAATAAGAACATGAAGCACTTCCTAAACATCATTTTTTGTTCACTCATAACAACTTAACCAGTAAGAACACTTTAGAAGAATATTTGGGACCGTTAATCTTTTATGATGATTGCACAATCAATTATCTGCATTAATCTCCAATTCAGCAACCAAGAGTTTTTGCATTCATTATTTCTGATAGCCTATTTTTGCTTATTTTCATTAAATTAATTAAGTGAATATTTTACCTGCTGAGTGAGTAAATTAAGGCTTTTGTGGATTTCTGGGAAGGAGACCAAAGTTACTGAAATGACTTTGAGAAGGAATTTTTGTGGTTTTCTAGCTCACCTATTCTATAGAAAAACTCACTGGGTAATTAAATTGGAAATGGGGAACTTTTTAACCTGACTGCCCCTCCCCCAAAAAAACATGTGTGACCTTTCAATTTCTACTGAGACAAACTTTAAAACTACAAAGAAAAGACTAATTTTGGATCCAATTGCCTGCAGTGCTCATTGAAATCTCAGCCTTGAGATGCGGTTGATCACCAGGACTCAACTTTCTCAACATTATAATTTATTTGGTATTTTAACATGTTGCTTTTTGCATATGCATATTTGTAACTTAGATCCATCATAGGTTTTCATAGAAAGTGCAGTGGGGGTATTGATTTTCCTGATCATCTACCTTTCTAAACTACTGGCTTCTTTCCTATTTTTAAAATAGAAATAATAGCCATATTATAGTCAGTAAAAATTTCCCCCCATATATTCATGGGACATTTCTCATGGGAGAAATAAATGATACTGATTTTTCTCTTTTAAGATCTGTGCTTATCTTTGATATTTGAGGTTCTGTGTGAAAGGCTTAAAAGGATTTCAAGAAAGACTGAATAGAAACAATAATTGAACAATTTACTTCTAGCTTTTTAAATCTTCTATTCTCTGGAGATTCAAAACAATTATTATAAATGTTTGGAAGACTCGAGACCCTCATCTTTAAAATGGAGAAAACAAAAGCGGCTGTCCCCTAAGGTTGTGTAGATTCAATACAATGAGCTGAGGTTCAGTATACAAGGACTTAACAGGTGCTGTCTTTTTCAATATCATCCCAATCATCTCATCATTGCCATAGTCATTTTCAGAATACCCAATGGCAAAGAACAGGAAAACTCTTAAATGTGGATTATTCATTTCCTCCAAGCAACAATCTTATGAGGCAGTGGTGACTCTCTCAAATTTATAGGTGAGGAAACTAAGGAAGTTCAAATAAATCTCCCACTAAATTCCTAAGTAACAGAGCTGTAATGTAAGCCTGTGTCTGGTGTTAGACCAGGACGCAAGAAAAGACCACTGACTCCAATTAAAATCAAATTAAAGCAAGCTTATTATTTCGACCGGCCGGACTGCCTTTTCCTCCCAAAACAGCAGGAACAAGACAGCAGCCCCACCTTTCCTGCAGCCCAGCTTTATAGCCCAGAAAGTTACACAAAAGGGGGGTTACAGATAACAGGACTCTGACAAGCATCACACTAATGGTAGTTTACATTTTTTGCTGGCCCCAACATCAGAATTTATGAAGCCCATTAGAGCCTCAGAGAGGGTCGTTGTCTGGCCAGGGAAGGCCAATATTTATGAGGTGTCACTAAAGTTTCAGAGAGGGATGCTATCTGGTCAGAGAGCCAGGCATGGGTGAGTTCAAGGCACGGGCAGGCATTCCAAGCAGGTTCAGAATTTGCAGTAATTTATAGTAAAGCCAAAATTAGCTTTTCATGGCTTTGTGGTGAGAGGGCTCCCAATTTAATAAAAGATCAGGTTGGGTTTATCACTGGTCAGCAACAAAGCTCATAACTTTCTACTTGATGTGGTTCTGCAAAATGTCAGAAGTCTATGAAACCAAATTCCCCACGGCACACACTTTTTTTTTTTTTTGAAATTCCCATTTCATAAAATCTGATTTTCTATTATTTGAGAATCTTTAATCCAGGGTTACTTCCCAATCAAAGCTTATATTCTGATTATTGTCTGAATTATTGGTATCAATATATGGTTACTTACTTTATATTTCTTTTGTATTCTCTATGTTGAAAATAATAACATAGTCAATATAGAATTACTGGAATAGGGAACGATAGTATATAATTCTATAGGGTATCCTTTAATAAAGTAAAATATATATTTAACACTTTATCTCAATGAGATGGATTATATATTAAATTTCATTCTCATTAAATTTTTCATTTGTTAAAAATGAATAATATAAAGAATGAAAAAATCCTGCGGTATAAAATCGGATGTTTTAAGCACCAATCATTGATGCCTTCTCCCAGTGATATCTTGGATTTACTTATTATGAGGATTTGTGACATCTACAAAATTTCTCTCTCTCTCTCTTTCCCTCTCAACCTCTCTCTCTTTCTTTTTCCCTCTACCTCACTCTCTCTCTCCTTTTGTACTATGTATAATTGTCGAGTTAGTAAATCATGAGAACTGTGTATTCCCAGTCTGTCTGCTCCTTTCATTCCTAGTCCCCTCTTATCTGCTATCTTTATTATAATTTCAGTTGAACCCTTGCAAAAATTACCTGAAGGTGCTTTGAAATCTAGCCAAATCATGAACCACGGTGTCAAAATAAAACAACAACAACAACAGAAAAGCAATTCCTATTAGTCTGGGTGTTTCTGCTTAAAGGCTTGGGTTGCTTATGTGTCTGCATTACAGAAACATGATCTTCAGAGAGCCAAAGGTTAACATTGTATTCAATCATACCTCATTATTCCTATCAGTACTCAATGAACATCTATTTAGTGTCTGATATGTGCACAGCATTATTCTCAGTACTGAGAATAGAATATATAAAAGCCTGCCCTTATGGATCTGATAGTCTATTCACAGATGGAAAAGCAAAGCACAAGAATTGAGAGGATAAGCTAGCTGGTGAGCACCTCCAGAATAGCAGTCCTTTCTACTCACTGGGCAAAACAAAAGGAGATCTGTGGTATGGCATCAAGCCCTAACCTTAAGTCAGAAAATCTGAGTTCTAGACACTGCCCTGCCACTGCTTGTTAAGAACAACAGAGGAAACATGTCGAATCTTTTTGGAATCTAGTATTTATTCACTCATCTGTGAAGGCAGTTGATGCCAATCCTTTTGTTCACTTATCCTACGTAACCGAGCCTGAATTGTTTTAGCTTTGTGTTGAAGACCCCAACTACCTTTCTAGTTTCCCATTTCCAGTTTTCACTCCCTTATGAAGACAAACCTTCCCCTTCCTACCTGGCTAATTCCTACCAGTTCTCTAAGCCTGGCTTCATTAATTTCTTTGGGACATTTTGATTGTTGGCAATTCCCTGCCATCATAGATAACATTGTAAGACACATATCTGGTAAATTTATAATGGTATCTTTTAAAGAAACTTTTAGACGTGGAACTGCTTAAGTGAAATAAGATGACCATGTTGAGGAGGCTGATATAAATTACTAAAATGCTTTCCAAAAAAACTTGATATTCACCAGCATTTTATGAGAATGTTTGTTTTAAAATACCTTGGCTAACCATGAGTGTTATTACTTTAGGTTTTGTTTCAGCCAGTGGTTTGCTAGCACATAGGTCTCTATATCCCTTCTGTATTAGCCAGTTAGGAACACTGTCTTATTCTTTTCTTTTACTTTTTATTGATACATAATATTTTAATATTTGTACATCTTTATGTGGTACAGTGTGGTAATTTAATACATATAGATAATGTGTAATAATCATCTCAGGATATTAACTAGTTTACTCTTGACAATTAGCTTATAAGCGCCCAAAACACTAAATACCCAAAATATAATGTTAGTTGCTCTACCAATTAGTGGGACCCAGGACATTATAACATGCAATTATTTAAATGTATGCTCATATGTTTATGAATAAATGCAATGTTTGACAAAAATTGAGCTCACCTGATAACTTTCCACTATTTTTTCTAATACATGCTTCCAATGTACTGAGATCTCAGAAGATGATAAGACTTTTACACCTACTTCTGTGGGGGCTTCACTGGGAGCTGAAATTTGATGAGAACATTACATTTTAGATACTTACATAAAGAGATTTGAATAAAACTGTTTGCTATATGAATGAATTAGAACTATCACATTTGAAAAATAAATTAGTTTTACTATATCTTCCTTTATTTTTATTATGTTTATTATTACTATGTACACACATTTTCTTACACATGAATGATAATGTAGACATACAATTATTCATGTACTTTTACAAATTATAGAAAGCTTTGTGGATTTCCAGGATACCTTTGAACAAGAAATACATTAATTTGTTTTTATTTCACCCAACTGATATTTTTAAGAAGGCCTCCTTATGTAAATTAAAACTATATTTATCTATTCTACCTTACCAAAAGAACTTCAGTATTTACTATACAAATTATTCATTATAATGAGTTTTCTCCTACTTGTTATTCATAATTAACAATACATAGCAATATAATTAATAAAACTTTCTTCTTTTATGTTCAAGCTAAGAGTTAAAAAAAAAAGAATGTATGATCCTTTGAAACAAGTTGTGACATCCACTGTTTCTTGGGCTCAGGAAAGCTTTTATATGTCTAATCTTACAACTGGGCATCAAGTCAAATATGTATCAAAAAGCCTCTGTTCAGGGACAAAAAGTAATTTACATCCATTATGAAATTTACACAAAGAAACCAGGGAAACATTTAAGCAGGGGTGATCAATTTTTATTGTCTTTCATTAAAAAGGCATAATCCTATTTAATGTTAAAAAATGTTCTGCATATGAACACTGTTGCCTTTCCAAATCAAGGTAAACACGTAGCACTGTGATTGATTTCCTAGAAGTAGAAGATTAACAACTTATGCAAGTTTCAGCACATGCAAGTTTTATGAGACTCATGAAATATTTAGGAAAGAAATATAATTAAACACAAATGGCCATGACTCCATAGATGACAAGCATGGCCTTTTGCCTAGAAGCTTACTTTAGCATCAAATACAGCAGTAAAAAATGATATTGGATGAGAAGATAACTTGTAAAATACTTTTAACTTTCATTTTCTCCAGGAGATGTAGTCATGTTTTTCAAGTTATTAAAACTGAGTCAAGTTATCACATTTCTACTGAATAAGTACAGGAATAGAGAATGTAAGATTTGTCATCAGGACTTTTCCATGGCTTGATTATAAACAAATTATTTCTGCTTTTTATTCTTTCAAGGTATTTAGCTGAGCTAAATGACTCATATGGCTGCCTTTCACATGTGCATTCTTGAATACATATTATATATATTTAGAGTATGCAACATGATGTTATGAGATACTACATATACAATGGAATAACAGAATTGGTAAGATTATTTGAATATATATTACATTTTTTAACAAATATGAAAGCTAATGAGTCTATGACTGAGGATCATATTAGAGAAGTTCAGTTGAATTCTAAGGGACATTTCTGTTTATTTTGAAGTAACAATAATGCAAATTGGATAAACCATTAGATGGAGCCTTTTTTCCTCTAAGAGAGTAGAAGAATACCTCACACAGTTCTAGTTTTCAAAATCTTCCACTTGAGTGTTTGCAAGGGGAAATTGTCTAAGGGTAAATGTGTTAGATCAGAAGTCAATAAAATCTCTATTTGCTTCATTAGTCATTAATTATTTACACAGTGCATATGAGTAAGAAGACATAATGTGGACATTTTATCACTTTTTAACAGGAATATAAATTTAAAAATCTTAGCAGCTTAAATAGGAAATCATAGGAAATAAGGTAACTATGTTAAAAACTGTATGTCATTTACCATAAAAGTCCTCTATAAGCACGATTAATTTAGTTTCTAGAAAAACAGAGAGCCAGTATCAATATTTTTTCCCTAAATGGCCTATAGGACAAAAATTTTCCTTTAAAAGAAAAAAATTTCAACTGATTTTCTGATTCCTCTTTTATATAATCATGTTTAGATACCCACTAATAAAATTTCAGCATGCTATTATAATTAAAAAGAAAACTTACTTGAATGCTGCAGTCACACAAATTTTGTGATATAATTTTGAGCAATTTTATAAGCAATACATATGTTCTAGAGTCTTATGTAGTAGTATGCACAAAGATAAGTTCCAATCCAGTTTTGGAGAATTTTGACAACCACGTTATAATTAAGAGGCAAGGAACAGAAGTCTAGTCAACTACATTGGACTTGATCTAAAGGATGAACAAAAGCATGAGTAACACTCTTGTCATTTACGTGGAGAGACTGGCATTTTATTTTGGCTCAAAATTTGTGAAAGGTGTAGTACTATAGAAGGATCTTCATAAGTAAGACCTGACAGAAAACAAACTGAATGCTAAAGAATTAGATTCCATCTGCCTCACCACATTGGCAAGGCCTCTGTCTTACCGTCTTGTGCTGAATTAATGACTGCTATGAGGCTGTAGGGTCCATCTCCTTTGTTGTTGAAGGCTTTCACTTTGACTTGAAACGCAGTGGAAGGGCTCATGGTTTCATCTTTATGGACATATCGGCCAGTGTCTGGATTAGTAACTGTGATTTTTTCCATTCTTCTCCGTCAAATGGTTTAAATGCCACTATGTAACCAAAATTGTTACCATAGTGGTATTCTCTTGATAAAGGCTAAATAGAGGTTAAAATATTAAATAGGTTTTAGTGATAAAGTTAGCAGTGAGAAAAATCCTGTGAGAATAAATATTCACATAGAAGCATGCTTTCCCTTAAAATGTATTTGCTCATAAGTTAGTACTGGGGGAACATGCCAGAGAAAAATCATGCTCAACATGTGATGACCTCATTGACCAAGAGGCATCCTTGCTATTTCTCAAACATCCCAGGGGCTCCTGCCTTGGACCTTCCCATTTTCAATTTCTCTGCCTGAGATGCAAATAAATTCCTCCCAAGCTTTCTTGAGCCTTCAAGAACACTGATTCTCAGGCCCTATCCTTAGAAACTTGATTTTGAATTTTAGGAGAATTTCTAATTCGAAATTTTTTCACAAAGCTCATTTTATTGGGAAGCAGATATCCACAGGGTTTACAAAAACCATGCCATATGGAAAAGAGTACAATGTCCTGATTTTTATATTTTTATTTTGAGACATTACATTGACAGTAAAACTCGGGAATAAATAATTGGAGACTCAGACAAGCAAAAGGCAGGGTTTTTTCTTTTTCTTTCTTTTTTTCTTTTCCTTTCTTTCATTGTTTCTTTTTTTAAAATCTTGCTTAAAAATCTATTTAAGTGCCAAACATAATATGTGACTACAGAGGACAGAATAAAGTCACCTGAATATGCTCTTACTTAATAAATCAGTCTAATTCATGTAAAGACTAAAACCTGTCTTTTTTCTTGTGGTCCTCAAATCCTTTGGAGCCTAAATTGTGTTCCTCAAATATCTGCAGTACTTAAACATTAAAAATCTGGACCGTATAAATGAATTTATGGAGTGTTACCTGGATAAGTGCCAGATGCCTACTTCAGGTAATTCTGTGCTATCACAGTTTTCCCCACACCCTCCCAATTTCCCTCCCACCTCAAAAATCAACAAATACTATATCTGATATAGAAGTTCTCCTTTGGATAAAGAAAATGTAATAAACTGTTTGGATTACTCAGTAACAGTCCCCTGGATGACTTCTAAGACTCATCTATCATGATGGATTACACTAGTAAGAAACAATCTCCAATTTAAAAAATGGGTTTGGATAGAACGTCTGCAAATTGAATCTTTGGAGTTCAGATTGTCCAGAGAAAAAGTTATAAATTATAACTGGGTTACCAGACCACAATGAATTTAAAATATTTCTGGAATCAGAGAGTTGAATATTTAATAATCTAGGCTACTGCATCCCTTGGTGTTCAGGACCCTTTTTTTTGCATAGGATCTGCCCACCTTAGCCTTTGCAAGCCAGAGAAAGAAAAAGAAGTAATTCACTCTTGTTTGTGGATTGAGAATTCTGCTTTGTTTTGAATTTATTTCAGAAAATAAAATGTGTTTGCAGTTCAGTATAGAAGTACCCTATAATATGTTCAATTCAATCAATACTTACTGCCCATGTTATTGTCAGCTCTCTGTTGCTTCCACCTCCACCTCCCACATCTGAAGGAGCCACATTTGGTGCTGAAACAAACAAACAAACATATGAAACAACAAAAACAGAGACTATGTAATTTTTTTTTCTGATGATAGTGTTCTTATTTACCTCAGAAAACATGATTTTTTTCTTTCACTAGGAAAAACAAGCTGCCTGCATGATCCCACTCAATTATAATAACAATGGCTCACAGTAGCTGTAATAATCTGTTTTACTGCCAAGATAAAAATTGACTCTGTGCCATAGGAAATGTGCTGGTTTCCTTCAGCAAAGGAGAATGAAGCAAACTGGCCTCATCCATCTTTTGTGTGATGTGTCCTTCCATTTAAAATGACTTTTTAAGAATATATATATTCTATTGGAAAATATTTTAGAGCTCTCACTTGAAACCCTACAAATTTCCCACAACTTACTGTTTTGCCAGTTTTATACTTCATTCTACAAAATAAATATTAAGATTCCATACATTTATATTAACATTGGATAATGTTTCCCCAAATATGTGGATATAAGAAAAATGCAATAAATCTAATATTATCTCTTATGCTCTCATTTCCAATTCCTAAGTCTCTTTTGGAAGCTTGCCCCATCAGTGACTCCAATCCTTCTGTTCTGGAACCTCTTACATCATCTTTCAGTCTCAATCTCTGCTGGAGAGTTTTCTCACTGTGCAGTCTCTCCTCTCTTAAGAACTTTCTTGTAATGCTGCTTCCCTCTTAATCCCCAACCCATCACACCCTTTCCTGTCACTGAAGTGTGTGAAAGAACGAACACATGACTGTCTTTTGTATTCATTACATAATCACTTTTTAACAACCCTCAATCTGTTTCCACTTCTTCATATTCCTAAAATCCCTATTTCACAAAATTGATCTTAACTGCCAAGTCCAATGGGTTCCTTTTTTTTTTTTTTTTTTTTTTTTGATTTTCTCATTCCTTGAAATCCCTTCAGGGTAGACACTGTATCTTGTTAGAAGTGTAGACATGGCCTCTAACTGGAGATGTGCAGATGAATGATGCTTTGTCTGTTTTGAGCATGCCCCAGCTACTGGCTGCCTAGGAAGAGGTCTGGGTTTCCATAAGCTGTGTACATTCCCCATGCAAATGTGTTGGCTCAGTGGGAGATATTATTCCCAAATTGGTTAACCCTTCCAAGAGATGAACTGTCATTTCTTCTCAATTCCCTTCCCAAGGTGACATGGTCATATCTTCCTCAGAATCGTCTTAGCAAGGTAACATTTACTGAAGTACAGAACCTAACAAATAATTATGATTAAAAAAGACAAGCCTCAAAACATCATGTTAGCTATGTAAGTTCTTAGAAGAAATATGTAGATTTATTGCACAGAAACAAAATGCATGCTTTCCCTTATATTTATAAAACTATATGATGATTTCCTTTTCTCATGAAAAAAACCTGAGTGATTTCAATTCATTATTCAACTGTTACCACAGTGAATGTCAGAAGGTAAAATTCAGTGCACAGGGTTGTTAAAAGTGAAGTTGTTTGTAGCTCTTTAAAACACATATTGAAGACTAGGATATTAAAATAACTCTGGAAACACTTCTAACTCCATAACTCATGTTCTGAAGTTAAAATTCCACATGCTATAGAAAAACAAAAAAGGTTATTGTCTAATAATCAATGAGTAAAGGTTTTTTTTGCAAATAATTGCAAAAATACCTCTAAAATAATAAACTATACCACAATTCGTTGAATCAAACACTGCCTTCCTTGGGACAAGTATATTAGTTAGGATGTTACATTATAATTTATAATGTAATTAATGCATTTCATTATAATCATTTTTAACCTTATGATAAGAACAGAGCGAAAGATAGAGTGTGTTTACATTGCCACTTTATGTTTAAGTGCTTTTTAACATGCTTCAAACAAATAATTCAGAATTGATTTGCTCCTCAAATATTGCCTGTTGGGCTCATGTTGCTGAAAACAAGACAATGAAGAAAAGCACAGAAGTAAAAGTAATAAAAAGTAGCTTTGTTTTGATATCTTACTTAGATTATTGACTTAATTTCCCCCATGTTGCCTTAAATATTCACCAGTAGCCTTAGCAGATTTGGGGAATTTTTCACAGATGCAGTTAGCACATAGCCTACTCATCTAACTTGAATCTGAGAACAGAGCAGTTAGATGCTGTTTGGTTTTGTTTTCCTCCTGTTGGCCCTGGTAACACAGGAGGACCTGGCCACATGGTGACTTTTTTAGGCAAGTAAATCACCATAAGCACAAGGAAGTCTGTTTAGCTCCAGGCTTCAGCACACTGAACAGAAAACAAATTGACATTCTTTAAATAATAAATCATTAAAACGAATTTAAGCTAATATTTTTAAAAATGCTAAAATATTAATAATGAATAAGCAATATTTATAATTTTACTATGAAAGGTAAAAACAGTGGGATATTTTAACACATTCTTTTGCCATCATTTCAGTCTAACTGCGATTCCCTTGAGGTTTTTTATAAGAGTGCCTCTGTATTACAGTCACAGGTTTAGAAAACTTAAAAAAGAAAATCAAGTTATTGCCATGATTATCTTTCCTATGAAAAGAAGCTAATACTGCCAATCTCCCTTTTATATTTCAATATAAAACAATTTGTATATAAACATCACTTAAACAATTTGTATATAAATATCATTTTGGGCTTTGATGTTTTATGTAACAGTGTTGAAACTGGCTTGTAACAAAACCAAAATTATGAAAATAGAATATATAAAGATTGGATCTTGACTCAGAATATATTAACTACTTATTTGTTGCTAATTATTTCCTTGACTTGAAAAGTCACTTTTAGACAAAAAATTTAAACATGAATGTAAATTTTCAGCTTAAGTTGCATCAAAAGTCCAATATGATTTAAAACAAATATCTTAGTAAGAGATTTTAAATGGTTCCATAAGTATTATTCTAAGAGATTACAATTTAACACCTAGTTTTATTCTATTTTTATGTCTTTATGTTTAAGCACTTAAATATATAATTCTGAAAAACTCTTTTTTCTATGTTTTTTACATTTTTAAATCTTTTATTGACTTTATTTTTTTAATACACAACAGCAGTGGAATGCATTACAATTCTTATTACCTATATAGAGCACAATTTTTTGTATCTCTCTATATAAGGTATGTTCACACCAATTTATGCCTTTATACATGTACTTTGTTTGTTTTTTTGCATTACAATTCTTAATACACATATACACCACAATTTTTCATATCTCTGTATATAAAGTATGTTGACATCCAATTCAAGTCTTCATACATGTACTTTGTATAATGATGTCCTTCACATTCCACCATCTTTGCTAATCCCCTGCCCCCTCTTTTTTCCTCCCACCCCTCTTCCATATCTAGTGAAAAATAAAATGAAACAAATTGTAGAATATTTGGATATTCAAATAGAAGTAGTTCTTTGTAACTCGTGAGATCCTACATTGATGGTGGAGCAGATTGCTAGCAGTTCTAATGCACCTACTATATTAAATTGATATTCTTTCATTATAGATAAAAATAAAGAAATTTCAAGACAGCTCTCAAAAATATTAATGTTTCAGCATCTTATCAGGCAGAGATCGGAGGTTTGTTTGTTATTATAGGCTTTGTTTTCAAATAGGAAATTATAACAGGAGAGTAGAGTAAGTATATTAATTGCTCAATGCAATGATCCTATAAGAAAAGTCAGTTGTAGATAGTGGTTAGATAGGCAAAAAAGAATGCTATAAATTGAAATAATTATATGCAGAATAAAATTCATAAGTAAAATCCAAACCAGTAATGGATTATTTCTTTAAATAAAGTAAAATATTTGTTACTTTCTAGTTTACCTTTCTGTGTGTATGAAAACCAAAATCATCTAATACAGATGTTAAGCTTGTTTTCAAACAAAACAAAATATATTTGGTAGTAGATACTTCTAAATCATAATATGTAAATCCCACTGTTGCTTTGATCACACCTTCCTTTCACCATCTGCTATTAATGACTGGTAGTTAGTACTGCCAGCTTATCCTCCTTATTTCTCCATTTTTTCTTATACAAATAATTTTGAGTAACTATGGACAATATGCTGTGTTAAGCACTAAAGATAACAATATAAATACAATTTGCTTCAAGTCCCGAAGATGTTCTTTATGATGGTAGAGGTTAAGTGCACACTACTAGTTTTAATTCATTGTGTTAATTGTCCAAAATTTATAAAAGTGCTGAATGAATAAAATGATCCGTGTTTAACAACAGACTTATCTACAACTTTTGAATTATTTTTACTTATCTCACCTAATTGGACACTCACACAACACTTTAAAGTACAAAAAAGGCAAATGAATCCCAAAGAAGCTAATTGTCCAGGTTATACTACTCACAAGTAGAGAAGCTGCCAACTTTAATTTGGGTCTCCTGATGGCTTAAAAATCAATCTATATTCTTTGATTCTTTTAAAATGATTTATCTACTTAATTATTAATGACAACTTACTCTCACATAGTAGTTTCTTACTAGCTATAAAATATGTTCTTAGTGGCATTCCTGTCTTTTATTAAATAAGGAAAAGAAGAAAAAAACAACAGAAAGAAAAAAAGAAATGGAAAAATCTAAATGAAAGAAATACTAGCTTTGTTGGACATGAAATTCAGACTTAATACATAACATGAAAGTGTTTATTCTGGTTTTGTTATTTTTCCTCTTTTCCTCTTCAAACTGGCTTGAACTGGCAAATAAACACAAAGCTGTCAAAATAAACCTGATTGCACCATTTGAGGCTATCAATTCACCAACTGCACCTGCAGAGCTATTAGCTGTGGGAATATATCTTACAATGACTCATTATTTCAAAGGATGTTTTTATTATCTCTTTCTTACAGTCAAAATTAAAAGGGCTAAAATGAATTACAAACATGCCTTCTAATTCTTCATTTGGGAGCATCCATTTTATAATACACTTGTCTGAATCCAAAGAATACACTCAACTGTTCTCTGAGATCTTGACATTAAGTAATTGGACAGAACAGGGCATGTGCAGCATTGGATAATGTCACCTCTCTTCAGTTAGCATAATGAGGCACAGATCAACTTTTCCATCAAATGGAAACTAGCCTTTATCCCACATAACATATGCTGGCATCTCTTAGAGTCGTTATAATTGCACATGACAAGACAAATATCTCTCATTTAGAAAGTCTTTTTACTTTTCTGTAAGAATGAAAAATGTAAATGTCCAATTTTATGTATATTCATTTTTAATAAAGTAGATGAAAGGAAAAACAAAAAAGAGAAATTCTGTTGAATTTTATTTTGTGAATACATAAAATCATTCTTTTAAGATGATAAAAAATTCTATGAAATAATATGATCTGTTATGCTTTTAAAAATGGAAATATGTTACCAAGTGAGATGATCAATTACAAAGTAGACAGGAGACCATATTTTTATAAGCATATTAAATTTTAAAATTAACATTAATAGCATAGTAAATATGTATTGAGCAAATATTATGTACCACAATGCTGCTATCCTGTGTTTTTAAATCATAAAAGTAATCCCATAAGACAATTGATTCCCATATAAAGATGAGACTGTGTGGCTCCAAGAGATTAAGTAATGTGTTCCAGATCCTAGAGCTTCCAAATGATGATGCTATGATTCCATAGAGGATCAATGGCTTGGAACTTCAGTACTGTGCACTGTCTTCAGATAGAATTTAGGAGCAAAACATTTAGAATTTGGAAGAATTGGATTCGAATTCCAACTCTGCCTCCCATTAGCTGGGTACAATCTTCCTCATGTCAGACCAGGAATAATCATAATTTTGTAAAGCTGTCATGAAAAGTAAGAGAAGCAATATAAGCAGAGACTGGGTAGGATGGTGTAAGTCTGTAATCCCAGCAGCTGAGAAGGCTGAGGCAGGAAGATCCTGAGTTCAAAGCCAGCCTCAGCAAAAAAGTGAGGCACTAAGCAACTTAGTGAGACCCTGTCTCTAAATAAAATACAAAATAAGGCTGGGGATGTGGCTCAGTGGTTGAGTGCCCCTGAGTTCAATCAGCATATTAAAAAAACAAAAGAACAAAAAAATATATATATATTTAAGCAGAGAGTGAAGCATTATATCTGATAACCTATGTCCCATATGTGAATGGTGGCAACCTAAAAGTTGACTAATCAAAATTCCTAAAGCATTTTCTGATGATAGATTAATAAATGTGTTATAGGTTACAGGATTTAGTTTTTCACAATGTAAATGAATCATCCCCTGTGACTACAGGGCTTCACCTTGTTCTGAGATTAAGACCTTTATCATTTCATAGTTGTGTTTGCTCTTCTGCCTATGATGTCATTTAAAATAATTTATTTTCTAAGCACACTAGACAGAAAGTTAAATCCTTAATAAAATACCATTTGAGTAAAAATAAAGTAAGAGATGATGCCAAAAATAAGTTGGTTGCCACAATTTGGGGTTTGATATTACTTTGAAACATTTTTTCCCCTAGAATTTAAGAAGAAGAAAACATTGAAGTAGAAAATTCTTCAGAGGTACATACCACTAGTATTAAGCAAGGGACTTCTAGGCATTATATTAAATACAAACTATATTCATAGACCCAGATATGAAACAATTAAATTGAATCTGAGACATTGGTATTTTTATTGTTGCTCTTAAAAATATTTAATTTCATTACTTCTACTTGGGAATTTAAAAATAAGCCTAAGACAAATCCTATGGCAATCATGTCCAGATGATGAACTTATGTAACAAATCCTTCTCTGATAAAAATATTAAAGTTATTGTTTTTAATAAAATTTGTAAAAAGAGGGAGGTCTACTTCTATTCTCAGTGCCAAAGGAAAGCATCCTCCTGTCTGTGAACCATTTTTACTTCAAGAAACAGTGTGCAGATAAGACTTGGTTTATATGACATTAATCAAGAGATTGCAGAAAATTAATAAAATTCAATGAGATTTTTGTTTAAAAAGGTTTGTATTTGAGGTAGGTATGTTACAGTGTTGTAACTGAAATGCTTGCTTAGACCAATTTAATCATTCTGTATTTTTCTCCAACTTTATTTTGAAAATGAAAATGCTTGTTAAATCAGATCAAGTGCATGATCTCTCAGTGTAAAATTATGTGGTCAAAACCACTGGTTCAGTCATGCCCCATTTTCCTTTCTTTGTATTTTTCAAGAAAGAACAACTGTGTTCAGCCTGCCAAACAGTAGCCTCCATTGCAAACATAGGTGACTCTAGGGAATAATAATAATAAAAATAAACACAGGGGTGCTGGCTCTGTACAACTGTGCTTCAGACAGCTTTGGCTTAGATGACTTCTATATCCTAAGAGATTTCTATGAGGTAGAGAAGAGGGAACACTTTTTGTTTCCTAGGTGAACACACTAAAACAAATAAAAATAATACTTAGGACATCTCTAACATCTTAGTTAAGGATTAAATAAATTCAAACTTCTAATGCAATTCTAATACAGCTTCACATAAGCAAATAAATTTTTAGGATCCTGCTTGAGATATTGCTTTTATCAGAAAAGCTCAATATATCAGTGGAATCAGACAGATCTGAATTTGAATTCTGAATCGCACAAGTAGGTGTATTAACTTAGGCAAACTACCCAGTGTCCCCGAGTCTACTGCTTATTAACAATCATAAGGACTGTTCTCCTATATGGAAATATTATCATGAGGTTAAATGAAATTTAGGTGAAAATACTCCCCACAGACCATATATCTTAATCCTATTTTCTTCACTTAAGGGTCATCGTTTTCATCAGATAAATTTGATGAAATTATATAAAACTGTGAAAGACAGCTTATTGATGGTTATCTCTGGGAATCAGTTTGTTTTAAAAACTAAAGACATTAGAAATAGAAGTTCAGAAATTATACCATGTAACTGAGATAGCCAGAAACATGGATAAGTGGTATTAAGAGAACACAGCAGGATTATATGATTATATTCTAGTCTGTTATCTGCTTAAAATCTTTTCCCCAACAGCACGCCTGTAATCCCAGAGACTCGGGAAACTGAGGCAGGAGGCTCTTGAGTTCAAAACCAGCCTCAGCAAAAGCAAGGCGCTAAGCAACTCAGTGAGATCCTGTCTCTAAATAAAATACAAAATTGGACTGGGGATGTGGCTCAGTGGTCAAGTGTCTTCTAGTTGATCCGTGGTACCCACTCCCCCTCAAAAACCCCAACTTTTTCCCAAAATAAAGTGCTGAAGTTTAGCAGAGTATAGTCAAAATAAAAATAAAGGAACTCAGAGAGCTTACAAAAACAAAATCCTTTTGATATACAGGAATGATAAATGAAGAGCTATCATTAGAATCAAAATTACAGTTTGCTTAGAAATTCAGGGTGTGGGGAGAAGGGAGGGGGCATGCAGGTAAGAAAGATGGTGGAATGGGATGAACATCATTACCCTAAATACATGTATGAAAACAAGAATGGTGTTACTCTGCTTTGTGTACAACCAGAGACAATGAAAAATTGTGCTCAATATGTGTACTATGAATTGAAATGCATTCTGCTGTCATGTATAACAAATTTGAAGAAAGAAATAAGTTATTTAATTAATTAATTCAGGGGGAAAGGGGAAAAGAGTGCTTCTTTCAGTAAAAGCTACTTAAATGGAGTTGGTAATTAGCATAAAAATGCCAACCTGAATTTGAAGAACAGCCAAAGTTGAACTATGATAAAAGAGAACTTGAGTTATACCTAATGTTAAAAGAACACATCCTGGCTATGTCTTGGGGATGCTATGACTCCCCATGTGGCACTGATCTGAGAAGTCCTCAGTAAATTCTCTCCATGCCCTGCTCTCTCTCTGCCCACACCCTCCATCTGCAAGGACATTCAATTATAAATGCCTCAGAAGTGAAAAAAAAATCACTAACCTTCTATATTAAATTCTAAATTAAATCCTGGAACCTGTTTAATCCAGAATCTGCCTGGTTAAAATTCAGAATGTACATTACAGTCTATCTTCTAAATGCCAACTTCATTTACATAGTGTCTGGTAGACTGTGCAGTGGTTTCCATTTACTTCTTTCCTAAATTAATTATGCAACAATATTCAAAACTTAATATTTCCTGTTTTTGAGTTTTGGCCGGCCACCTTGATATAGAATACACACATGTGTGAAATACATACACACATACATGTTTTGATGAATCTCTTACCTTAGAGCATTATTTATTTCCAAATACTTTCCTCTACTTATTAGACTGAGATCACATTTATAAACATTTTGGAATTTAGTTTCTTGTACATACCTGCGCCATCTGTTTTAATCCTGTTCGATGGTAAACTGGGCTCTCCTATACCCAACGTGTTAGTAGCTATCACTCGAAATTCATACTCCATCCATGGGATTAGGTCCACTGCTCTTGCTGCCTCCATATTTCCTTCAATAATTGGGGGATCTAAATAAAATAAATATTGAATGGAGATTATTAGTTGCCTAAATTGTTATTTGTATCACTCTTCATTTTCATTTCATTTTCTTGAAGAGAATGTACATATTATGTGGAATTAAAATAAAAATGATAACTAGGAATGTGAAGTTCAAGTAAGAGAAGAAGTTATTATAAATAATGCACTAGAAAAAGACATGCAACATAAGAAGTTTGAGGTAGGGCACCGAATTCTGTATTTCTCAGGAAGGCTCAGGTCATGCTGATGCTGCTGGTCCAGGAACTATAGCTTGAGGAACAAGAAGCAGTGTTCTTGAGGTGAAACCTAGAAAGATTTCCAGAGGCAAAGGTAAAACTAGCACAAAAAGTTTATGCGCTGCCACAGGTGTAGTCTACACATAGCAAAAGATTTATTAATAGGGTAAAAAAGGATAATGATTATGACCTTTTTTTTGTTGGTGTTACAGTTGTGTACTTAGATCATCTGGGGCAGTGATAATAAATATTATACTAGTAAAGTACTCAGAATTCATGTTACTAAATACTAATAGGCAATTATAAATTATGAGTAGGATAAGACCTTAGCTTGCTTATTTAATTGAAATATGATAAGATATACAATCAAGATAGGTTCATGCCTTACTTTAAGCTCTCTGAAAATATTTCTACAGGATTTTTATAATTAACTTACACATACATATGCATACAAATGCATATACACTACCTCTTTGGAAATTTTTTTCTTTTGGCTTGTCTTGTGACTCATTATGTTAATATTTAGGGAATTTTCAGCCTGCAATGCAAACTATGAATATGCAGCTTCTTAAGATGTTGTACCCATTACCATAATAAATGCAAAGCATCTTGGTGTTCAGTTTTACTTTTAGAAAAATTCTTCTATAGCTCAGACTGTTTCATTTCTCACTCTGCTGCAAGTTTTGCTATTTATTCTCTTATTTCATTATACATTTGTTCTATAGACTTGACATGATTTTTTAAAGAATTTTTTAATAACTTTCTTTTATTTATTTATTTTTAATGTGGTGCTGAGGATTGCCAGTGCCTCACACGTGCTAGGCGAGTGCTCTACCACTGAGCCACAACCCCAGCCCATAGACTTGACATAAATTTTTGATATTCTGATTAAAAATGTGGCTGTCCCTCTTGTTTTTGTTCTGCTTCTTTATTTCCTATCTATTCCACTCTTCCCTTGCATAACATCAGAATCTGTTTGTTTTATTTGATATACTTAGGTACTTTCTTTTTAGGTAATTAGAAGAGGAAAAGTGAAATTCTGGATTGCAAAGGGCCCTTCATGGAGTAAAGGGGAAATAGAATGAGTTGTTATGACCCTGGGTTGGGCAGTCCTTCATCCTCACTGGATGCATTTCAGTCGTCTTGAGCCCCCTATGGAAAAAGACACTATGAGGCTACAGTGGTTTACATCATATCCCTGACAAAAAAAAAAAAAAAGATAAGTCCCTGTCTAAATCTCAATTACCTGAACCTGTGCATGCTACCTTACTGGAAAGAAGGTCTTGGCAAACCCTTTTCAGTTTAAGTTAAGGCTGTAATTAAGTAAAAGGTATTGGATGAGATCATTCTGGGTTATTTGAATGGGTCCCAATTTAATGATGAGTGTCCTTATAAGAGACACAGAGGAAAAACTCTTAAAGAGCTGAAGGCAGTATGACCATAAGTATTGAAGTGATGCAGTCATATGGCAAGAAACACTTGGAGCCATCAGAAACCAAAGAGACAGGAAATAAATTGTTCCCTGGGGCCTTTGGAGGGGGCGCAGCCCAGCCAAAACTCCAGCCAACATAATCCCCTATATTCTAGACTTTTGAAAGTTGCCTGAGTGAGTCCTGATATTTCCTTAAGGATTCAATTGGAAATGTTAGGATCCTTCATCTCAATCTAAAACCCAAATATTTGAAACTACCTGGAAACAACTTCCCACTCAGCATAGACTGTAACATAGTATTCCAAGTATGACCTGAGCATCTTGTAGAAATCTGGAAATGATACCAAAGTGTTCATTCTCTTAAAAAAAAAAACTGAGAGTAATAGTTATAGTAGATTGTTTTCAAAATCCACATTTTCCTTCTCTTTTTTCCTAATATCATTATTCTAAATTAAAATTTAATCTTTGAACTGGTAAGAGCTGATAACTTGAAAAATATTTATTGGATATTCAAAATAATTACCTTTATAAACTTATTTCATCCTATACTTTAATTTTTATTGAACACTAGCATAACTTTAAAAATCCATGATTTTTATTTACAGATGTTTGCCAAAAGTATATTTTTTATTTCTACTGAGGGTATAGTCACTAGAAATCTTCATTTGTACACTAAAGTAAGTAAAACAGATAGTCTACAAAGGCACTTAGAGTTGAGTTTGTGAAGAAATACAATGGAATAAATCTCATCTTTGGTAGAGCACGGAGGAAAGGAGGTCATCATCACAGATGTCAGAGCAATGACCAGCAATCCAGCCTAAAGCTCCAGAGGGACAACCATGAACCAAGTGAAAGAAAGGAAACATTTCAAGCTACCACCCCAGCCCCTGTCCTTTCTTCTCTTCAAGAGGTAGTGGCTGATAATTTTCCAAAGTTGAAATGTCAATCCAAGGACACAAGAAGCCAGCAAACCCCATTCAGGATACATCTTGCCAAGCTAAAAAGAAAATTTGTAGAGAAATATGGACAGAATTCACAGAAAATGGACATATTAAGTATAGAGAAAGAAGCTAATCAACAGCTAATTTCATTAAAAAACAGTGCAGGTCAAAGACAATGGAACAATATTCTTAAAGTTCTCAAAGAAAATAAAATAACTCAGAATTTATATTGAACAAAAACACCACTTAAATATAAAACAACAACAAAAAAGACTGTTTCTAATGGAAAAAATGCTGAAGGTCTTTGACTCCAGTAACCTGAAATATGTGTTCTAAGAAGTTCTATATTTATGGAATTGTACCAGAAAAAAAAAATCCAGTTTTACAAAAAGGAATGAAAATTCAGAAATAAATATATATATAAACATAAAGGGATTTTTAAAACATCTTTCAGAAAACTAATAGGAAAGTGCTTTCTCAGCCTGATAGAAAACATCTAAGATAGCATGTTCTGAGCATTGAAAAGAAAAAAAATATGAACCAAGAATATTATATGACCAATATGATTCTACAATATGTATACTCAGAAAAATGAGAAATTCTATCCCATCTATGTATGATATCTCAACAAATATAAGTGCATTCTACTGTCATGTATAAATAATTAAAACAAATACAAACTTAATTAAAAAAATAAATAAAATGAACTTGCACAGCCCAACAAAAGAGAGTCTATAAACAGAATAATTATATATATATATATATATATATATATATATATATATATATATATATGTATATAATATATAACTTATATATTATTTATATATAAATTCTGTTAATTTAAAGGTATGTAAAAATAGCAGGACACGGTTTTGGGATAAGTGGTTTTCCACTGAGACCCCTACTATATTCTCAGGAATAAACACCAAACAGTTTAAAGACGGGGAAACCATCTGTAAACATAGTTGCCGGGAAGATAAGAGCCACATTTTTGCCCTTTGAAGATGAGGAAGAACTTCCCAAGCAAGAAATAAAGCTGGATGCTCTGACAGAGACAGGCAAGGGGTCACCAAATTATTCTGTTTCTCCTAGGCACGCTTGCTCCTCCCTTTATCTGGATGGGAAGATGTGGGTGAGTTCTGGTTGGTGGAAAGTAATGATGTGGCCATTTATAGTCTGGTTTCTGCTGACTTCTGAGCAGAACCAACCATTTGGTTTCCCATTCTCCTTCTGAAGTGAAGGCTTGTGGGACAACAGAGATGCTAATGGAGGGACTTCAGACCCCGCATCACTGCCGGGAGAGAACAGCCAAACAGAGTGATGAAGGAGTGACATCTGCCCCAGAAATGAAAAAGACTATGTGTGTGTGAGATGGAAGCTTGCATATAAACCCACCGTCAGCACTAATCATAGATATCATAAGGGAAAGATGGTCAGACTTAGCCACAAGAGAATTTAAAAGTATGTATAGTAAAAATAGATGATAAGTAAAGTTCAAAGACAAACGACTGATTGGTAGGAACTATTTGCAATTTATTGAAAACATGAAATGCTGGTAAACAGAAAGTGCTGCTATAAATAAATAATGAAAGGTAAAACAGTTCAATTGAAAAAAAAATAAGTGAAGGATAAGAGAACTATATCAACAGAAGAAAATGTCAAGGACAAACATGAAAAGTTGCCCTTTAATTTGCAGCTAAAACCAAAACCTACCAGTATTTCTTCATTTAATTTTTAGATTATATTCAATATATATTTGGGGAACAAGGCATCCATAGGTTGTTTGTTTTTTTCTAAATTATTTTGGCAACATAAGGTAAAATATACTGTCCTTGAATTTATTTCAGCATAAGATGAAATAAATTTTGGAATACAACGTCTTGACTTAAAATAATCAATTATAAGCAAAATCAGAGTTCATTGACCTGTATTATATAAAATATCTACATAAAATATCATACACTATTATTTGTGTAGAATGGTTCCAATCATGTAACTGTTTCCCCAAATGTCTTTGGTTGAGTATGTACGTAATGTGCATGGACAGAAGCACAAAGAATGTGTGGGGATGTCCCCTGAGTAGGGACAGTAGGGGGCAGGACTGGGGGGAGGGAGTGTAGCAGAGTCTGTACACTCTGGATTGCTTGAATCTTGCTACAAGAATCAGATGATGTATCACTTATAAAATAAAAAAAAAAAGAAAAGAAAAATACTATCAGCACTGAAATATTCACGGGAATGAAAAATGAGCAAGGAAGAGAACTGGTATTAAAATGGTAATGAAAGCCTTGTAGGGACATAGAAAAAGCTGTGTAGTGATATGATTTGAAAAACATTGAAATTACAGATACATTGTGATGGTTGGAAGGAAAATACAAGTTTCTCTAGGGGAAAAAATCTAGGTGGATATTGGGGGGTGTCGACTGAGTTTTTAAGTAGATTTTTAAAATTTTATTTGGGTACAGTCATGCATCACTGAATGCCAGAGACACATTCTGACAAATGTCTTGTAGGTGATTTTGTTGTGCAGTCATCCTGGTGTGTGCTTACACAACCTAAGACGGTTGTGATGTCACCGTGTGGTATGATCTTATGGACCACCATTCTCAGTGTGACCCCTCGTTGACTGAAATGTCAGGTGGCCCATGACTGTTTTAGAATAGAGTTCTACCCCCCTACACCTGGGTTCTTGAAGGAGGGCAGAGGTCTTGTGTTAAGTGTTGAATGTGAGGGACAGTCCTGATTTGCTGCATCTGTCAATTTCTCTGTTATGTAACTATCGACACTAGGGCTCATGTCAAACACCACCTCAATGTCAGCCAGCTCCCTGCCTTCCTGACACATTAAAAATCAGGTCTCACCCAATGATACGAGAGAGCACACTCCTGGAGACCACACAGGGATGCACAGCGCGTCCTTTAGTGAGGTAGAAGAAATTGACACAGGGAAAAGTACTTGTGATGTGAGTGGGTTTTATTAGCAAAATGTCACCAATTCCTTCAAGTCTGAAGAACTTAAGCTTCCCTTCCACTGAAGTCAACCCTGGAAGACTGCTCCTTGTCAATGTCCTATTCTACTGAGTGGGACCATAGGTTTATTTGACTGAGATTTGGGAGGTTGAAGAGAGGACAGAGGGACAAAAAGCCAGATGCATGTGGGGAAGGGAATCAAGGTGAAAAAACAGCAAGAAGAACTCCCTTTTGATCCAACATGACACAAGCGAAGATCGAGGAGTATTTACCAGCATCCTCTGGCTTCTGAAAGAGGAGGTCCAGAGAATGGAGCTCAGTTTTTCTAGACAGCTGTTCCCTAGACGCATGGTACCCTGAGAATGGAAGGAGAGGAGGAACAACTTGAGTAAGATGCTAGAGGGGGATGCGGGAAGGGGACACCTCTGGATCGCAAGCCTCAGAACTTTTGGTGGAGCTTTCTAGAGGTTTCATTCTCGTGGCAGTCAATGACACAAGCACTGGATTTTGAAATTCAAATTAATGTCCTCGTCAAGTCTAAGGTAATGTGAATCTGGGATTGTGAATCATCATAAGAAACCCAGGAAAGTCCATGTGTGCCTAGACCACGGAGCCAACCGTCTAAGACAGATGAATGCCATAGCCCAGCTTTGGGCTGCAGGAGGTTGCCTTGTGGGAATGCTTGGTTTTGAGGGGTAGGAGGGAAAACACAACCTCTATTTTTTTCTGAATATGTCTACTCTTAGAGTTTCCACTTAGGAAGATGTATCAGGACCCTTTGGGAACCTTAAATAATTTACTAAGGCTATAATGAAGGGGTTGGGGAATGGCAAGTGTTGTAGGGGTTGGAGTATTTAGGCATGCAACAGGATTATAATTAAGAAAAGGTCTTCATGTCCAGCTTGTGAATGTTTTTTCCCTGAAGTTTTCAGTGAGTTTCAATGTGTTGGAGAAAGGATGAGGCCAGTTAGCTCACTTGAGACTATAGGTGATACTTCTGTGGATAAGGATGATGGTGATGGTGGTGATGGAGATGGTGATGGTGATGATGGTGGTGATGGTGATGGTGATGGTGATGGTGATGGTGATGGTGATGGTGATGATGGTGATGATGATGGTGATGATGATGGTGGTGATGGTGATAGTGATGATGGTGATAGTGGTGATGGTGATGGTGATGGTGATGGTAATGGTGATGGTGATGATGGTGGTGATGGTGATGGTGATGGTGGTGATGATGATGATGGTGATGGTGGTGATGGTGATGGTAATGGTGATGGTGATGTTGGTGGTGATGGTGATGGTGGTGATGGTGATGGTGATAGTGGTGATGGTGATAGTGGTGATGGTGATGGGGATGTGATGGTGATGGTGATGGTGATGATGGTGGTGATGGTGATGGTGATGATGGTGATAGTGGTGATGGTGATGGTGGTGATGATGGTGATGATGATGATGGTGATGGTAATGGTGATGGTGATGTTGGTGGTGATGGTGATGGTGGTGATGGTGATGGTGATAGTGGTGATGGTGATAGTGGTGATGGTGATGGGGATGTGATGGTGATGGTGATGGTGATGATGGTGGTGATGGTGATGGTGATGATGGTGATAGTGGTGATGGTGATGGTGGTGATGATGATGATGGTGATGGTGGTGATAATGTTGATGTGGACTTCACATCAGAACAAGAAGTCTGGACCTGACAATATTTGAGCAAGAAAGGATTTTTAAAAATTAACCAATAGTCTGCTTTTTGTCATACTGACCAAAATACCTGATATGAACAACTTAAAGAAGGAAAATTTTATTTTGATTTGTGGTTTCAGTTCAAAGTTGGCTGTTTCCAATGCTAGAAATGAGGGCATTCCCCCAGTGACCTAGCTCCTCCAACCCTGCCTCAACTGCCTACAGTTTCTACCAACTCCCAGTAGTCATTCAGCTACCAATGGATTAATCCACTGATGAAATCAGAGTCCACATGATTCAGTCATCTCCCAACACCTGGCCCTCCCTGCACACGGCTGCAGTGGAGACCGGGATAACACATGAGCTTTTGGGAACATTCCAGATCTAGCCATAAGATCAAGAGTTAAACTTGGTAGAACAAATCACAAAGTTTCATGTATAGGAGGTTGCACCTACAAGAAGAAGAGAGAAAGACCCCTATCTTGGTGAACTGTAGGACGAAGCAAAGAAATGAAGGCATATGATTGAAATCTGTGCACAAATGAGACTTCAATCATAAAAGATTTGAGGCAAATATGGCAAAATTTATGAAATCTGGGTAGTGAGCAGTGTGTTTGAAATATTTTCTCATTTACAAGTGGATCACATAAATGTAAGTCTTTTGCAAAGTCCCCATATTCATTCAATATATTCAAGGAGACCAGCTCTAACATTCATAAGTCTGAAAACCTCGTTTCTCTTCTCACGATCTTGATTCAGTGAGTGGGATAAAACAAGCTGAGCAGCAGCTAGGTCAAAGGAAGATAGTTCTAATTCATCACTCAGTTATTAGATGCAAAGGAATTTTGAACTTGATGATTCCTAACTCTAATCAAGCCATAGTTTGCATGGGCTGGAAATGACTGGGAGGGGAATGTAGGGCTTTGGCCACCATTGCTAAGTCTGGACACTCACTTTGCCCTCTTCTCAGAAAGAGGGAGTCATGTGAGGTATTTTGATGGTATTCATGTCCCCAGATCCTTCTGTTAGAGTTTAGGTATGAGGGGTCCCCTAAAACCTCATGCATGAGACCATGCAAGAAGCTTCAGAGGTGAAATAGTTGGGTTATGAGGTCCTTGTGTAGTCAGTAATCGCCGATATGGATCAACTCAGTGGTGACTGTGGGTGGGTAGTGGAGGGCTGGAGAAGCAGGGTTCCGGGGATGTGCCTTTTTGGTGAGTACTTTATCTGTGGTGAGTGAAGCTTTCTGAAGTCCTGAGCTGCATTCTTCCACCACACCCTTCTTCCTGAGGTTCTGCCTTCCCTTGGATACAGAGCTACGGAGTCGTCCGACTGACCATGGGCTAAACTTTTCCTCCTCTAAGTTGTTCTTGTCAGGCCTTTTGGTCACAGTGCTGAAAAAAACAACTTCTCTGACTGAAACAGCTTCTCTGAGGGGATACCTGGTTGGAATTCATAACAAACAGTTGGAGCCTACAGAACATGGTGGGGAGCCAAGTCAACCTGGAAACCTCCAGGTGCAGAGTGGGATCCACTGGGGCAGGCCTTGGTGGTTTGTGTGCAGTGTAAATAAAGCACCAGCTCAGATTATTCAGCTGCCCATGCTGTGGTCTGGACTCTAGGCTCACGTATCAGGCACTTGGGAAGGTCGAGGAACCCTATAGGTGGGGCCTAGTGGAGGAAGTTAGGCCATGGGTGTGTCCCTGGGAGGGGACATTAGGACCCTGCACCTGCCTCTTTCTTTTTGATTTCCAGGCAGAATGAGCCTAACAGGCCTACCCCACCAGGTCCTCCCACCACGGTGCACTGACCCAAAGCAACAGGGGCACGTGACCCAGACTGTAGTCTCTGAAATCAGGAGCTCAAATCACTTTTAAGTTGATATTCATCCTTTTAAGTTGATATCTCAGCTCTTTTTCTCAGTGATGAAAAGCTGACCAGCACACTCTAGCTCAACACGCAGAGTTGGTACCTGAAGAAGTTCTGTGTATGGTTTGTGCATGTGTGTTTGTGTGCGTGCCTATGTGTGTGAATGCGGGTGTGTAGGAGTGTGTATTGTGTCGTGTATGTGATCTTCTGTGTAGCATGTATGTGTATGTAGGGAGTGTGTGTGTGTGTGTGTGTGTGTGTGTGTGTGTGTGGTGTGTTATGGTTTGGATGTGAGGTGTCCCCCAAAAGCTCATCTGTAAGACAATGCAAGAAGGCTCAGAAAAGAAATGATCAATCCACTCAGTGAATTGATCATCTGCTTGAATCAGTTGAGTGGTGACTGAAGGCAGGTAGGGTGTGGCCGGAGGAGATTGGGGACATGGCTTTGGGATGTGTATTTTGTATCTGGCCAGTGGAGTCTCTCTGCTGCCTGATCACCATGTGAGCTGCTTCCCTCAGCCACACTCTTCTGCCATGATGGTCAGCCTCACCTTGAGCCCAAGGAATGGAGCCGGCTGTCTATGCACTGAGATCTCTGAAACTGTGAGCCTCCAAATAAACTTTTCCTCCTCTACAATTTTTCTGTTGAGTTCTTCAGCAAAAAAGCTGACTAAAACAGTGTGTATCTACCTGTACATGTATGATGTGTGTATGTGCCTATGGTTGTGTGTGTATGGTGTATGTGGTATTTGTGTGTGTGTGCATTGTGCCTTGTATTTGTGTATGTGTGTGTTGTATGTGTGTGGTGCATTTGTGTGTGTATGAGAGGTGTATTTTTTGTGTGGTGTGTGCATTGTGTTTATGTGTTGTGTTGCATGTTGTGTGTGTTGATTGTGTGTTGTGTCGCATGTTTGTGTAGTTGTGGGTGGTGTGTGTGAGTCGTTTGTGTATATGTTCTATGTGTGTGTACGCTTGCCTCTGTGCATGTCGGAAGCTCTGTCCTTTTCTTGATACCTTCTTGGGAGGTTTGGTCGGAAGTCCAGTGTTCCTTGACCTTGCATCCCACATTTCCAGGGCTGGACGATCCCGTGTGAGTGGTGACCAGGGAGTTAGGGATTATGGAATGGACTCCTCTGTCATGGGTTTGGCTATAAGTCAAAATGGTCACAGGGTGGTTAGGGTTTTTCTCCCTTTGGCAATTTCCACTTGAGGTTAAGTAAACAGGAGTATTTGGATTTGGTTTGATTTTGTTCAGGGCTCAGCAATTTAGGTGAAATATGAATCAAATCAAGAGTGAGAATTCACTTCTGGGACATAAAGAAAAGATCTGGACTGGTAGATTCCTGTTGTCTCTGTCATCACTGTCCCTACCACGAGGGTGGGTCACGGGACAGGTGGCGAGGGAGGGAGGGCAAGAAGAGAGAGCTTTGTGGGCCAGAGTGTGGCCTTACTGTTTCATTTTTCCCCAGTGGAATCTGACAAACGTGGGAATAGGAAAAATTAAAGAAAAAATTACAAAACAAAACAAAACCAAACCCAACCCAAACAGAAGCAGAAATATTAGGGAGCCAAGATGGGAGGGCAAAGAAATAGGAGCTTGTGTAAGCTGGTTTTGAGTGAGTCTGGGGATACACAGAATGAAAAGGAGAAAATATTTGGGGAAATCCAGATGTGAGACAGATTATTTCAACTTAGAGAGAGGGGGAATTTAAGGAGGTGTTTTTTTTTTTTTTTGGTGTATTGCATTTTTATTTTGGAAATCTAAATAGGTTGTGATAAAATGTTGGATCTCTTTTTAATTGTGAGAGGACTATGTTGACTTTTTTTTTAATGATGCTGAGGATTGAACCCAGGACTTTCTACATGTGAGGCAAGCACTCTACCAACTGAGCTATCTCCCCAGCCCCTATATTGACTTTCAAATGCTACCTTCTGCTGAGATGAGGCCACAGGATGGCTAGGGAGCATCTCATTCTGCTTTGAATCATCAGGATTTATGGTGCACTCACAGGAGGAGTGTTAGGTGTCGAAGAGACTTACAAACTTTTGTTTTAAATGTCCAGGTTGGTTGCAGAAGCCTGTCCCTGAGTCCTGCTTCTTCCTCCACCCTGGATCCATCCATGTCTGTATTCTTTCTCCTCTAGTCTGTGACATCCTGGAGGGTCACACCCAGAGCCCTACATCCCATTGGATCTCCAGCACTTGGTGCATAATTATTGCAGAGCAGTGGTGGCATGGAGCCCTGGGTTCACAGGGAGCTGATCTTTGGCTTCTGTTATAGTGTCTCCAAAGGCCCATGTGTGGAAGGCTTGGTCCTAGATGGCGGCACTGTTGGGAGGGGTAGAAATTTTAGGAGATGGGGACTAGTTGAAAGAGGGGGTGACTCAGTGCACGCCTTTCAAGGGTGTATTTTGTTTCTGAATCCTGCATACTTTCTCCCTTGCTCCCTCTTCCTCTGTTTTCTAACTATCATGAGGGGAGCAGTTTTGCTCCACCATGTACTGTCTGTCATGATGTTCTGGCTCACCACAAATCCAGAGTGATGGGACCAGGAAATGATGGCCTGAAATCTCTGTCAAAATCTTTTCTCCTTCAGGTTGCTTTTCTCAGGTACTTTGTCACAGGGATGGAAAGCTGACTAACACAATTTTTGTAATATTCATCAGCTCTCTGCTAATCACTGAAATTGCATATAGGTCTCAGTCTTGTTTGTCATCTTACTGGCACTCTTTCTCTGGCTTTATTTTATATTTGTCCTGATGAAGAGCACCAGCGGTTGAGGAACCAAAGGTGTCTTCTGCTCCATAGTACGGCAATCGCTGAGGGCCTCTGACAACCAGTCTTTAAGAAATGGAATTTTGTCAATAGGCCTGTGAGTGAACTTGGATGCGCATCATTTCCCAGTTGAACCTTCAGATGAGACTGCAGTCCTGACACTTGAAGGCAGTTTTCTGAGGGAACCAGAAGCAAAAGACCCCAAATAAGTCATACCCAGATTCCTGATCTATAGAAGCTGTGAGATAAGTGTGCATATTTTAGGGATAATGAGTTATACAGCAACAGATAACCAAGACACACACACTCTCAGGGCCTCAGTGGTCATATAAAACATGAACTAAACAAGAGCTGGGTTTGCTCAGCATGCACAAAGCTCTGGGGCCGATCCCTAGCACCCCCCAAATACCAAACAAGTGGAAAAACAAATACATGATCTATTGATGTCATGCCACATTTCAAAGACAACTTAGTTACCACACAAAGAGATTGTCCACCTGCATTTGAGGGCTAATGGAATAAAATAGCCCAGGTTATGTGATTTAATTGCATGGGTGTTACCCCTGTTGGCATAAGCTCATACCTCATATTGTGTGTTTTTGATTGACTGGCCACTCTTTCCTGCCTCACTGAGAGTTTTCCAAACCTGACTTTCCTCCCCTGATTTTATTTTTTATCTTATTAATGCTGTCTACCAAGTAAAACCCTTTGTGGGACAAATGTTAACTGAATAAATGTTTACTTATATGGAACTCATTTTTCAGGACTGATTTGGAACCAACATTCTTCCCAGATGTGGTAGCAAACAAACAAAAATATATGCCACCTTGGTCCTGTTCCAAGTTTTCAGTCTTCTTGTTGTGACTTAGAAACCAGCTCAGAGTTCTGTAAAGAACTGGTTTGGCTCTTGCCTGCGTTCTACCATTCTATCCCCTTTTGGGTGAGTTGATGCCATTCCTACAAAAATACCCACAGTTGAAAATAAATACTTCCCAGTCATGAGCAGGGTGCTTTCTGAAGACCTATTTCCTGGCAGGGATTGAAATGGCCTGTTCTTCTTGTTGTTAGGATACAGTGTGGAGGACAGAGTGCAATTTGAGAATTGGCATATTACAGGATTTCTCAATCTCAGCACTAGTGATATTTTGGATTGAATAATCATCTATCGCCTGGAGATGTCCTGTGCATTTTTGGATATTTGCCAGCATCTCTGAGCTCAACCTACTAGTTGCTAGTGGCACCCCAGATCCTGACCATCAAAATTGTCTCCTTGGGGGGGGGCGCAGAATCTCCCCTGGATGAGAACCTTTCACATAGTACCACTCCATAAACAGTCTGCCTGGGCTCTGTTTGATTTGAAAGAATCAAATCAATTTTCAAGATTTGAAAATCAACAGCAGCAATATTTAGAATCCAATTTCATCAACTGATGCATCATTTATTATCCATCTTATTTATAGATTTTTGAGAATTTGTGTTTCCTTTCTAGGGAGCAAGGGTGGCATGTTTCTCTGGCATACCATATTTAGTTGGCATTCCTATTTCAGACAAAACTATGATAAAAATTCCAACGATTGCTTTAGGAGAGAAGATACACAATTCTCCTTATTTGATGGTATTTTAGATCTTCTTAAAGGTTTCATAATCCTGTAATTTCATAATTCCTTCTGTGGAGGCAAACAATATGTGTTTGGTTCTCTTGTTGCTGACTGTATGCAAGGAAAACATTCCAGAAGTCTCCATGCAGTCAATGGACTCCATTTGATTGAAATCACTGCTTGAAGGCAGTTTTCACATTACAGCTTTTAAAACTCATAGTTTTATTTTTTAAAAAATCAATCATTTCCATGATCAGTTAAGTAAATAAACATAAGGAAAAAATGTTTGGTACCCTTCCCATTTAGTTTCTGATGATTTATTTATTTATCTTTGTTTTTTCATGAATAACAGCTCCTATGATTTTACCCTTCCTGATTTGCCTTGTGTAAACTTTCTAACATGTATCATATGGACTTTAGTGTCCTACAGAACAGACACATGGAGGTGGTAATGGAAAATCACAGGCTTCTAGATCACCTGGACCTGACATGTAGTCCTTAATTTCCTGATTTATAAAAATGGGACAGTATTGCCCTCCAGTGTTCCTGGGAGGACTCAGTGAAGACTTTTTTTTTTTTTAATGTGAATCATCTCTTACCTGGCCCTACTTTGTATTTTTGTGGTTAAGCAATGTACAGCATAAATTTACCTTCTTGATCATTTTAAGTCTATAATACAATATTGCTGACTATAGGCACATTGTTGTACAGGTCTCTAGAACTTCATTATCTTCCATGACTAAAACTCTGTGCCCATTTGTGTTAGTCAGCTTTCTGCACTATAAGGAAATACCTGAGATAATCAACTTAGAAAAGGTTTATCTTGGCTCAGTTTTAGAAGTTTTAGTCCATAGTTCACTGGCCACTTGGTTATAGGCCCATTGTGAGGCAGCACATCATGGGGTCAGCATGAGGCAGAGCAAAAGTGCTCACCTATTGGCTAAGAATCCAAAGAGAATGAGGAGAGAGCCTGGCTTCCACAATCCCTGATGACCTGGACCTACTAGGATGACCCACTAGGCCACACCTCTGAAGGTCCCATCTCCTCCCAAGAACACCGCCATGGGAACCAGAATATGAGCCTTTGGGGGATATTTACTGTATATAGAGATTACATTTTCTTTACCCATGCATCTGTCAATGGACATTTGACTTGCTTCATTTTTTTCTTAGTATTTTGAATAATATTCCCATGAACATAAGTATGTAAATATCTCTGTAATCCCATCTTTAATTCTTTTAGATATATTTCTTCTTGTACTACTTTTTTTACTTAGAAATCTTCTGCACATGATTTTATGATTGGAACAATAGAATTTTCTCATGCTTTTTTAAAAATATGCTATTTGCCCATATTCGTCAGTGAGTCAGTGTCAAGGACTGTCTTACCCATCTTTATGTCTCTACCTCTTAACTAACACCCACGGATACTCAGTAAAGAATGTTGCAGGTCTGATGAAAAGGACCAACAATTACTCAGTTGGTGAAGATCTTACCATAAAGGAGGCCCTCAACAAATGGAACATCTTCTCCTATATGTTAGGATCATGAATACAGAATTGTAACAAATGCAAGGCATAAACATCATTCAATAACAAGTTCTCCATTATGTTTAGTGAATCTCCTGGGTTCATATATAAGATTTTGCAGTGTAGAAATATATTTGGATAAAAACCAAGATAGGTGATTAATGCTTTTTTTTCAATGTGTTCAAGAAGCTAGTACACAAGGGAGAACCAGTGAAACACCAATATTTATTTATTTATTATTTGTTCTTTTTATATATACATGACAGTAGAGTATATTTTGACATGCTGTACCTACAAGGAGTGTAACTTATTAGGATCCCATTCTTGTGGTTCTACGTGATGTGGACTTTTACTGATGATGTGTCATAGGTGAACATAGAGAGTTACATCCAATTCATTTGACTATCTTTCCCATTCCCTTTCCCCTCCCCTCCCTTCATTTCCCCTTATCTATTCCATGAATCTTTCTCCTATTGTTTTTTTCTTATCCCACACCACTTTATTTTGGATTAGCTTCCACATATCAGAGAAAACTTTTGACCTTTGACTTTTTGGGATTGGTTTATTTCACTCACCATGATAGTCTCCAGATCCACCCATTTAACCAGAAATGTCATTCTTTTTTATGGTGAATAATATTATATTTTGTATATATTCCACATTTTCTTTATCCATTCATCTGTTGAAGGGCATCTAGATTGGTTCCAAAGCTTAGTTATTGTGAATTAAGCTGCTATAAGCATTGATGTGGCTGCATCACTATAATATGGTGACTTTAAGTCCTTTGGGTATGAACCAAGGAGTGGGATAGCGGGTCAAATGGTGGTTCCATTCCCAACTTTTTGAGGAATCTCCATACTGCTTTCCATAGTGGTTACACCAATTTGCAGTTTCGTCAGCAATGTATGAATGTATCTTTTTCTCCCACATCCTCACCAATGTTTATTCTTACTTGTGTTTTTGATAATTGCCATTCTGACTAGAGTGAGACGAAATCTCAGTGTAAATTTGCAATTTCTATAATTCCTAAAGATGTTGAGCATTTTTTTCATTTATTTTTTGACCATTTGTATTTCTTCATTTGTGAAGTGCCTGTTTGGTGCCCTTTTCTTGATTTGGTTATTTGTTTGGTGTTGAGTTTTTTGAGTTCTTTACATATGCTGGAGATTAAGGCTCTATCTGAGATTCAGGTAAAGCCAATATTTAGTTAATGCCAGACAGGATACATGATGAACTGAGATATTCCTTACTAAAGAAGAAATTCCTGATAGTACCTTCCAGGATACTCCTCTCAAATGAAGACTTTCTCAGGGTTAAGTCAGACGGGTCTGTGTCTACTCACTCACTCATTCATTCACCCCTGAATTAGATGATTTTTTATTCAGCACTTCCCATGGTTTTTTCCCAGTCTCTGTGAAATTTGAATGTCAGCTACACATTGGAATGTGAGCTACGTCTGAATGTTTTCCAGAAAGTTTTATGATAATGATTGACAATTCCTATGGAATTCCTGTCATATGGAATTGATTTGTCTTTTGGATAGAATCAGAAAGGCATGTTTAAATCCAGTATTTGAGAAAAGGAGGCCATTCTACATCTTGTTCTTTTTTTTTTTTCTGTTTTGTCTCCAACGGGTTTGTTTATGTAACGTGGCAATGTTCTGATGCTCTACCACTCTGGTATTCATTTAGAATGTTTTACCTTGTCCGGAATTAGCTGTGGCTTCTGGCACATGTAATTGAAGGCCATTAAGTACTGGCCTCTACCTGACCAGAGGCATGCCACAGATGACAATCCTTTGCAAATTACAACCTTGAGACCCAGAAAACTGTGTTGGGCTCCTTTGCTGGTGGCATGGAGGCAGTGCCGAAGTCTACCGTGGGTGTCTTGTGAAACTGATGTTGGTACACTTTAAAATAAGGGAAATAGCATTAGAATAAAAATACTATAGAATAAATATCATGAGAATAAAAATACTAACTTGTAGACTTCAAGTTCTAGGGTGGCTTTGATTTTTCCCAGCCCTAGGTTCAAGACTTTGAAGAATAATTCATGAACTCAGGAAAACATCTGCCTTATGTTCAGCAGTTTGTTATAGAGGTCACAACTCAGGAACAGCCAGATGGAAGAGATGCAGGGGGCAAGGTGTGACGGAGGGAGGTGGAGCTCCCTGCCCTCTCTGCCACCTTCCCAGCCCTCTAAGTGTTCCCCAACCCGTAAACTCTCTGAACTCGATAGCTTAGGGGTTCTTATGGAAGTTTTGTGACTTAGGCACAATCATTTACATCATGGATTATTGGTGATTGACACCAATGCTAACCTCCTCTCGCTTCCCCAGAGCCTGGAGGCAGGGGTGAAAGTTTCCAATCCCACAGTTGGGTTTTCTGTTAACCAGCCCCCATTCTGAAGCTATCAAGAGTCCCGAGTAACCAGTCCTTTTAATACGATACACAAGATACTCACATCACTCGGGAGATTGCAGGGGTCTTAGGAGCTGTGCTCCAGGAGCCAGGAACAAAGAGCAGATGTTCATTTCTATCACACAACAGAAATGAAATAGCATCATAAAATGCTTCCCCAGAGAAGACTAAACTCCACCTGGTCCCCCTTTTCTAGAGCAAGATGGAGCCAGAACCTAGCCCAGCATTTAGTCTAACATCATGGGATGGACAAGGTGGTAGAGGTCTTACCTCTTACTCTCTTCAGCCCTGGCTCCAACCTCCACTCCTCATAAATGTTAAGCACAGTGATCGAATTTGGTGGACTAAAATTGAGGTACAGCATTAAGAGAGATTTTTTTGGTTAACATTCTTTATTTTCACAGGATGTGGAAAGCTGTGCAAAAAATCACAAGTTTGGTTCTCTTTTGGGGTTAAATTTGACTGCAGAGAGTAGGGAGGCATTAGGGCCCTTGACAAAGAGGAAATTATGATACAAGATAATGTAATGTCAAAATATTACTCACTAATGGATCAAGAAAATGTGGCACATACACACAATGGAATATCATTCCTCCCTAAAAAATGAGATCCTATTGTTTATGACAACATAAATGAACATGGAGGACATTACGTTAAGTGAAATAAGCCACACACAGAAAGAAAAATATTGGGTGATTTCACCTCTATCTGGAATCAGAAAAAGTTCGATTCATAAAAGCAGACAGTAGAACAGTGGTCACGGGGCTCTGGGGAATGGAGAGACATTGATCAAAGTGTTCAGACTTTGAGTTACACAAAAAGCATAAGCTCTGGAGGTCAGTTGTATGGTGTGATGACTATACCTAATAATACCGTACTGTAGTGGAGGGAATGGAGATAGGAAAAGGAAAGAGTGGAAGGAATCTGAAAAGAACTTTCCTATGTACATATATGCATACACCATAGTGGATACCACTATCATGTACATCCATAAAACTTGTTAATTCATACACAAGGGACCCTGAAGTTGATTTCATTTCACAGTTATTGTGAATTTTGCTTTTTTGTTTGTTTGTGTTTTGGTGGTGCTGGAGATTGAACCCAGGGCCTTGGGCATACAAGACAAGCACTCTACCAACTGAGCTATAGCCCCAGACCCAATTGTAAATCATGGTGCAAGAAAGAGGGAAGTGTGCATATATTTTTGACCTACTCATTCCAATAATGCAATTTTTATTTGTTATTTATTTATTAATTAGAAAAGATATATTCCATGCTTGTATAAGTATATCAGAATGAGTTCTACTGTCATCTATAATTTTAAAAAAAACAATAAAAGGACTGTATTGTATACTTGAAATTAGCTAAGAGAGTAGATCTTAAATGTTATCACTTCCAAAATTATAAGTCTGTGACATGATGGATATGTTCAGGAACTTGACTTAATCACTTCATCATGTAAACATATATCAAAGCATCATTTGTGTTGTATGCTGTAAATATATGCAATTTTAGAAATGATATTGATATTTTAAAACTTTATTTCTAATTGAAAAATTATACATATGTACATATTTATGAGGTACAATATGTTTCACATATGTTTACAATGATAAAATCAGGGTCATCAACAAACCTATCACCTCATAAAACATTTACAATCTACTGTTTTGGCAATTTTGAAATATACAATGCATTATTATTTTTCATAGTCACTATTCTATAATTATATCACTGAAGCCCCTTCCTCCTAACTCTTTGTATCAACACCCCCCCTTCCTCCTCCACCCTCTGGTAACCACTATTCTTTAATGAGTTTGTCTCTTTCAGACTCCACATGTGTGAGGTCATGCAACACGTGCCTTTCTGTGCCTGGCATGTCCTCCATGTTCATCCATGTCTTTGCAAATGATAGGACTCGTCGTCAAAAGCTAAAGAACTCCGCTGTGTCTACATGCTGCATTTTATTTATACGCTTATTCACCCACTATGGACCCTGAAGTCGATTTCATTTCATGGCTATTGTGAATTATGCTGCAAGAAAGAGGGAAGTGTGCATATATCTTTGGCCTACTCATTTCAATAATGCAATTTCTATTCATTAATTATACCTTAACGGGGCTGAGGCTGTAGCTCAGTTACAGAGTGCTTGCCTGGCATGTGTGAGGCACTGGGTTCGATCCTCAGCACCACATAAAAATAAACAAATAAAATAAAGGCGTGTCGTCCATCTAAAAAAAATTTAAAAATTATACCTCAACAAAGTTGTGGAGGGAGAGGAAGGATATACTGACCATTTGGCAAATGAAAAAATGGAATAACATTGTTCAGGCTCTTCACGGTGAAGTGAGAATTTCTGTTACTCCTGGAGGGCCAGTGCCAACTGTTTGGGAAGTGGAACAGGTGACACCTCAGTCACAGGGGTTACTCATGTCCCTCAGCCCCAGGGCTCACTAGCTGGCACAGTATGGGATAGGTGTGGGCAGTCTGCCAGGCCTCCCACCAGGGCAGGGTGAGGCAGGGTGAGCAGGCTCAGGACTGGCTAGCTTGGGCAATTCTGCAGTCCCTGGGCTGCACAGGCTCTCCCTGGCTGTCTGGTATCTGGTGTGGTCGGGGGTGTGGGCTCTGTGTTGGCTGATTTGGATTTGAAAGGAGCACCCTCAGAAGATTCTTTTACTTTGTCTAGGAGCTGGTCAGTCCTGGGAGGGGCTGTCTCTGCAGGGTCAGCAAGGTACCCGGTATCAAAGCCTCAGAATACAGTCAACAGAAGACTTGGTGAGTTAACACACGGGTCAAGTTTTAAGTCATTTTTTGTAAAACCATTCAGGATCCACTCTGGTGGAAACCAAGCCATCTCACCAATGTCAAGATGAGATTTTGTAAAATCCTAGACCACCAGAACCACATGCCAGTCATGCCTTTGTCGAGAAAATGCATTTTTGTTTAGAGGCTCCCCATGGGACAGAGAGAGGACCCCACATCTCAGGTGCTGCTCTGGTGAGCACCCCAGGTGGGGTTGGGTACCAAGTCCCAACATTTTAGCTTTCACTAGGACTTGGATCCTTGAACTACATAAAATATATCACATGTAATCCAATTTCAGCAACGTTTGTGTTCAGTATTTTGAAGGCATTAAATCATTTTTTTTTGGAGCAGAATTTTACTCTGAAACATTTTTATGAGTTCATTTAACCAGAGCTATGTTTTAATTGTGTTTGGTAGAAGAGCAATAACAGGATCTGGCCAGGAAACACTATTTTTTTTTCTTTTTCTTTTCTTTCTTTTTTTTTAGGCTTGAGGCACAAAACAACAAATAATCAAAAAAATTTTTTTACATGAAAAGAAAAGATGCCTTCCCCTTGTATAATATTCATAACAGCTGGAGCTGAACTGTTAAGCATCAGGGCTTTATTCTTTCCAAAATATTGGCAGGGTACTTGACATGCATTTTTTTAAAAAAGCCCATTTTTTCACTGTATATGTATAGGCAGAACGTTCATCTGTGTAGTCAAAGCAACCGCAGGAAAATATGTTCCAGGTGTGGTGAAATGAAGAGCTACAAAATCTGAAGTAATCACAGGCATATGATATGAAGGAGGGTCAAAATGTAAAATTCAGGATTATACTCTTGAATCTATCAAAATTTCCAGATAATAATTTTTAAAAAAATATTTTTTAGTTGTTGATGTACCTTTTATTTTCTATTTATTCCTGTGTGGTGCTGAGGATCAAACCCAGTGCCTCTCACATGCAAGGCAAGCTCTCTACCACTGAGCTATAACCCTAGCTCCTCCAGATAATAATTTTAAGAATAATGTCAAAGTACATTTACTAGATCTTTTTCCAATTTTACAAGCACCTCTTAAAATAAATTATCTTAATCATACTTACATAAATCTGTGAACCAAATTGGCTTTTATGTCAAGTCTTCTCTGAAGCTTCTAGGTAAGATACCAAGTGTTTGAACGTGCAGTGATAATCAGCATAACACACCTAAAAATTCAGAGCTGGGTCCTGACATACTCTCTAAGATGAGGAAGACTTCATTTTCTTTCCTCTTCTGATTTCTTGGGTACCATTTGCTAAACATCAGCCATATTCCAGGTCCTCAGGCACCAGGCTTTGGGGACACTCATTAAACAGGGCAGACTCAGTCCCTGACTTCCTATATCTTAGCATCAAATGAGAGAAAAAGAATTCTATGAGCAATTTTAGATTGTTCACTACGATAAATGTCATGATAGTGAAATACAATGTACAGAAAGAATGTAGTGGACAAGGGAATTAAACTTAGCAGTTATCAACACTAGTCGACTTAACAGTCTCCTTTCTCCTGGTCTTTTGTACAATATTTGAGAAGACTGAAACACCTGCCCGGTAAGGAAGTGTTTTCTGGAACTCATGTCACCAACAAGAAGGGAGGCAGTCTTGCCATGAATCCTGTTCTGCAGAAAACAAGCAAGAGGTGACCCACCAAACTGCTGCCCAGCCCTTGACCAAAGTCCACCCCCAACTTTGAACTCCAGAGTTACGTGAATAAATGACCTTTGCTATTTAATTTAGTTTAGTTTATCTGTGTTATAATTGACAGCATGCTGACTCATTAGAAAGGAGGAATATGGAGAGAACATTCTAGAGGCAGCGAACGAATGTGTAAGGGCCCACAGTGATGGGAATGGGAAGCCCTTGTGTGGCTGGAGGATGGAGAGGGATGGAGAGAGGAGCTCTGAGGCCTGGGAAGCAAGCTGCCTGCTGTCCTGTCTCCAGGGCTGGGGGAACCACTCAGGGGCTCACTCAGGGGTTGTGTAACTGCATGGCCCACCAGGAGAGTCACCTTGGCTGCCAGGGGGCTTAGCAAGAAGAATTCTGGCTAGAAGACTATTCCAGTACCTTGAAGCTTCTCAAACTATTCTGGTCTTAGGATTCCTTTCCATGAAAAACTTATTGAGGACCCCAAAGAGCTTTTGTTTTTATGGGTCGTGTCTACCAATTTTGCCAAAGTAAACAATAAAATAGAAATTCGAAACATAATTTAATTCACTTAAGATAACACGCATCAATCCATGAGGTCATTTTGCAAAGCTCTTTAAAGTCCAGCCCAGTGGGAGCCGGATGGTCTCCTCTGCTTTCCCTGACAGTCGCCGTGAGGAATTTTCAGTCGCAGTAACATGAAGAAAAATGTCAACCTTCTCGGATATGCAGTTGGAAAAGGGAGGGATATTTTGATAGCCTCTTCAGATAACTGTTCTTGTTACTCTCTCATCGTACACCGACACTCAATAGCTCCTAGTTTCTTAAAGGTAGATTGCCAAGGCGGTCACTGGCACTGTGGTTACGAACTTCTACTCAGTTACATTAAAATCCACTGGTCCCTCTCCCACCTGGCACAGCCTTTGCCCAGGCACGGTTATGATCGTTCAGATAACCTGAAAGCATCCCAGAGATCCCCGGACTATCCCTTGAGAGTCACTGATGTAAACTTAAAGAAGCTACGCAGGACCCTGAGCAAGGGCAGTCAAAGGACAAGTCAAGTAGAAGTGTAGTGAGAAATGGGTCGATCAGTGTGGCATCCTGGAGGCACCGAGGATGGGTGGGTTTAGGAGAAGAGGAAGAGATGTCTCCCCAGGTTCCGGCCCAGGTGGATGATGCTACATTCACTCACAGGACAGGAATTGAGAATCAGGTTTGGGAAATTGAGGCGGATCTTTGGGGCTTGTTGGACTGAACCAGAGAGAGCTCCCTCAGAACTGGTGTGAGTCAAACATCGTCAGTGCATTCGGCCGTCATTACAGCCGGAGAGCAGGTGAGGTCCCCAGCAGAGAGTTCTCTTCAAGCCCAAAGAGAGAAGCACCGAGAGTGGAAATCTATAAAGGAGAGAGATTGAGAGGACGAGTAGGAGGAAGAGGAAGAACCCAAGAGCAGATAGAGATGAAGAAGAAAAACCAAGATGTCATGTCACGGAAGGCAAGAGGCAAGGAAGTGTTTAAGGAGTTAGGGATCACCAGGGAGGGGTATTTGGAATCCGGGCTTCTCTTCCCTCCCCCTGCCATTATGGCTACTGCCTTTACTGAGCACCTGCTGTACGCAGGCACAGGGTAGGTGCAAGCCTGCATGGTTTTTACTTTTCTGATGACCATTGTTATTATTTGGAGAGAGATAGATGATAAACAAGTAAACTGGTGAATGTACTTACAATCTTATGGAAATCCTCAAGCTCTAAAAGACAAAGAAGATGAATTCAAATCCCCGTACACACAGAGCTGAAATCCAAGATATTGTAGAAACTAAAGCCCTTTCAGAATTCATTAGGTGGCAAAACCAAACAGAAGACTTCAGGATGATTACAGTCTTTATTCTCCGTTTTGCCCAGTGGCTGACTATTTACATTACTCAGTGAAGAATTATCAGTGTGCTTGATTTGTGGTGCTGCCTCAGACCTAACGGGAGGGGTACACGTGAGTTATATTACCCCTTTAAAATCTGGGAGCGTCTAAGTTCTTAGAAGATCCAGATAAGAGATCATGGAACTATCTTGTCTCTGTATTACAGATGAGGTAACAAGACACAGAAAGTGTAAGTAACTTCATATCCACACAGTCATACCAGACTCTTTCTCTACTCAGATAACCAATATCAAGAAAACAGACCAACTACTCATCCACTCATTCATTTGTCTATCTACCCACACATTGATCCATCTATCCATCCTTCCACCCATGTATCTATTTATCAATCCATCCATTCATCATCCATCCATCCATCATCCATCCATCCATCCATCCATCCATCCATCCATTCATCTTTGCATCCATTTGTCTGTCTATCCATGCACCCATCCATCCATGTGTTTGCACATAAGTATGTCTACTCATCTCTTCATTGATCCTTTCATTTATCTATCCCAAAACATTTATTTGAGATTCCACGATGTCCCAGGCTGTCAGACAAAGGTTCACAGTTATTGCAGAGAGTATTATTTTTATAGATGTAATATTCTGGGGCTCTGAGAACTGAAGGAATGGATCAGTGCTGAATGCTGACCACATCAGTTATTAGTCAGCAGCTCCGTCCAGGTCTCTTACCATTTACTCAAGGGCAAGGAGAGCATCTCAGCTCTTCTGTCCTTTATATTATATCCTCAAGGGGCTTATTTTAGTGTGTGGATCAGTAATCTCTCTCTCAAACAAAACAAAACAAAACAACAACAACACAAAACTGGAAAGAATCAAATGATGATTTTCCTTTGTGCTGCAGGAGGCATTAGGGTAGAAGCCGGGCAGCCCGAGTGCGTTTCACATGGCAGTCTCCAAAGGGATTGCAGAGGTATCTTCTGAACAACAGAACAAGAGGAAGCATGCCTTAAAATATCATTAGTGAAGATGACTCCCAAAGGGAGAGGAAAGTGAAGGGAAAGGAAAAGATAAGAACAATACAACAAGCACATGACCTTGCAATTGTGGGGAGGCCTGAGAGGAAGGCACTGGAAGGATCACAGAGCTGACTGCATGCTCAGGAGGTTACGGCTTCCCAACAGAAGTGGTTCACTGTCTTGGAGTTAAGAAGCCTGTCCCCCATCATGTGATGGACAGCAAACGGGGACATTCAAAACAGGGAAATCGAGGGCAAGGGTGAAGTTGCATTCCACAGCTGAGGACAGAATGACAGCCGCTCTTGAGAGCTGAGCATGGAATTGAGATTGCCCAGGAGTACCTGCACCATTTCTGGGAACTTTGACTGAATCGTGTGTGAAGACCTGGAACCGAAACTCCCCACAGCTGTTGTCTGGATGAAGTGGTGTGTTTGGCCTTGACCTACTAATAAATAAGTCCATGAAGCTGTTGCAAGTGGAGGTTCTGGAGACTATGGGAACATTTTTCAAGAGAGCAGTGCAGACCATTCTTGGAGGAAATGGCTCCCCACAGACAAAGCCTTTGCTCCAATGCTGGCTTCTTGACCAGTTTTGACCCTAGACCCAGGGTTCACCCTCAGATCTGGCTCTGGATCATGCCCTGCTTCCATATGAGATTCTCTTGCCCATGTTGAACCCTATGCTCACTCCAGAGCCCACCTGCCTATGATCTTCTTTTTGGGGGCAGGGGGTACAGGGGATGGAACTCAGGGGCACTCAACCCCTGAGCCACATCCCCAGTACTATTCTGTATTTTATTTAGATGAACAGGGTCTCACTGAGTTGCTTAGCACCTTGCCATTGCTGAGGCTGGTTTTGAACTCGGGATCCTCCTGCCTCAGCCTCCCAAGCTTCTGGGTTTACAGGCATGAGCCATGGTACCTGGCTGCCCTAGGATCTTGGCTCAGCCTCTTTGCCTTGTTGTGATAGCACATAGACATGTCCTGGGCTGTGAACAGGAAGGAATCTTCAACCTCAGGATGAGATTGTTATATTAAACCCTGTGGTTTTATCATCAGCATTCCCCCACCCCTGGACCAAAGGATTCTAGTGCTCAACAGAAACCCTCAAAACATGCAATAACAGGAGAGGAAGACTTTCAAGCTAAGACTGAGCTGTGAGGGGTTGGGAAGGGGTGGACAGAGCCAGCTCCACTCAGGTTCCCATGCTCTAGGGCCTGAGGATGTGCTAAGCTGGGAGGTCACTATTTTATGGATTTATGTGGGGGCTTTCATTGTCTTTTATGATAGTATATACTTTTGTGATATACGTATGTTTTTCTATGCTCTATATTATGCCTCTGTAACAGATGTTTAATTGACTCAGAGAGAAAAAGTAAAGCTAGACCTTGTAATTATGCATCATTTAGTGGAATAAAATCACAACCTGGGTTTTCAGTATCATGTTTTAGACCACACCCTAGAGGAGCTAGGATCACAGAGTTGGATAGAGTTGATGCACGTGTTGTCAAAGACAAAATTGCGACCCATTAAATCCTAGACCTCATTTGGCTTTTATTTGTGGTTCCTGGACAGGGGCAGTCTCATTTTCCAGGAGAGAAAGAGATCTCTGGCAGGGTTTGTTGGGGGCAACAAGGAAACAGAACAAGAGAAACAAATATTGTCTGGCCAACATTGGGCGCAGATGACTTTTTCGGTAAGGTTAAGGCAGAGGTCTACCTTAGGTTCACTTGGGTGAATGGGAATTTCCTGTTTTCAATAATGACTCATCTGGTTTGTGATCTGTTTGCTTCCTGAAAGCTTCAGTTGGACGATATGGCGTTTGGCACGAGTGACTTCATTTTGGTGCATGTGGTCTGGCCTGTTGAGGCCAAAGGCAGGAGCTCAACACAGACCATGCCCTCTCATTATTTGGTTTAAATTTCCTATTAATTTCTGAGAAAAGTCTGTTTTAAAAACTCACAGCATGTTTCTCTTAATTGTGTGATGATTCCCATGAAATGAACATGAACTTTGGAGATTCCCCTCCAGCTCCACCTTGGAATCGTTGTTGAAGGAATCCTTAAAGAATTCAGCACCTCCAGTCCCTCTCTATTTTTTTTTATTTACATTTTTTTTTTCTGTACCAGGAGTTGAACTCAGGGACACTTAACCACTGAGCCACATCCACAACCTTTTTTTCATATTTTATTTTGAGACAGGGTCTCACAGAATCGTTTAGGGCCTCGCTAAGTTGCATAGACTGCTTTGAACTCACAATCCTCCTGCCTCAGCCTCCTCAGCCCCTGGTATCACAAACGTGCACCACCACGCCCTGCTCCTCTCTTTCCTTTAGCCAGTTTCTCTTGGCTGATGGGGAGCAATGGAGCTTTATGATGGATACAAGGCCCTGAAAGAAAGAGTCCCAAGCTAGAAACCCAAAGCTAGAGACTAAAACTTTACTTTTAAACTTTTATTTCTCTTCTCCAGGTTGCTGAAGGATAACCAGAAGTCTGTCTCTGCCGCAGACATGCACAGACTCTGCCGGATGTTATTAGAGTTAGAGATCCCAGGAAGCTGGGCGTACCTGGCATTTTCCCAGCTCCCACCTGAGGGCAAGGGCATTTTATAAAATGTGATTGCTTTCACAACTTACTGCTCTCTTTTCCTCTTTTGCAAACCATCTGCTGCTAAGTGGGACAGGTTGATTCTGTTCCAAGTGTGAGGCTGTCCCAGGGGACCGGGCTTGTCATGGGTGCCAGCTGATTACCGAGGGCACCCATTTGTCAGAACTTGCTTTCTCTGCTAGTACTGCCAACTCCTCGGAAACGAGAATTCCATGCTCACTGTGCCAAGCCTGATATGGATCATCTCATTGATGTCTCACAAATTCCTAGGACAGAGAGAGTGTGGTCACAGGTGACATCAAGGTTTGGAAACGTTAAGTAAGTTGTCTAGGATCACCTAGTAAACAGGAGGTAGAGGCAGAAGTCCCCTCTCAGACAGCTTTGATTAAAAGCCTGCACTTTGAATGACTTCACTAGCTATATAAATAAAATATTACAGTGTATCAGGAGGAAATAAACCATACACGACTCTAATTAGTCACTAGCATGTGTAGCTAATGTTGGTAATGATCTCATTAATTTGTAAGCCTTTGATGAGAAGAAAGTCCCACTAATCAAATAAAGCTTTCAAAAATGAGATTCATGATTTCACCAGCATAGATGAACTTACTTTCTTGAAATTAGAATACGTATAAAGGTTCGTTTCAGTTACGCAAGGAGAGCACAAACATAGGGCAGCAAAGATTCTAAAAGGTAAAAACAGAATAGTGAAAACTCTCATTAAACTACATAAAACTTGCATCAAGTGACAACCAGGGGTATATTTTTCTTTTGCAGAAAAAAAGTTGACAACCTCAGATCTTTCTCTCACTTACCTGCTCTGGGAGACATTTCTTCTCAGAACTGTGCAAATATCATTCCATTATCTTCTGTTTGCACTTTTTTTTGAATCAGATATATATGTACCTGTGTGTATATACATATGTGCCTTTCTTTTGTGAATATATCTTTTTAATTTTTTCTCTATGTCCTAAAGTTTGCTCTCTTCACTGATGGTTCTCAGTAATCTACTGTGATATTCCTTAGCTATGGTTTTCTTTTTTATTTATCCTGCTTGGGTTTCTCTAAACATCTTGCTTTTGTGGGATTTCCTGAGTTCTGAGAAATTTTCTTCAAATCCTGCTTCCACCACAATCTCTCTCCCCTCTCCTTATAGTACTTTGGTCATATGTGTATTGGGCCATCTCATCGTGCCACATTGATTTCTTATATACTTTTTATTGGGCACATTTTATACTTTAAAAATTTCTTATATTTTTTTCTAGTTATTTCTCGTGATCTGCCTTCCACTTTCCTGATCTCTTCTTCATCAGTAGCCAGTTTGCTGTTAAGTCCATCTGTTTAGTTCTTAATTTCATTCCTTGTTTCATTTTAATTCTAAAATTTTAATTTGATTCATTGATAGTGATCTTCTAAGTCCTTATATTGTCTTCTTATTTCTTGAACATACAAATCCAGTTATTTTAAAATCTGTCTGATCATTCTTTTATTGGGATCTGTTTCTATTGTCTTTTTATTCATTTATTTTTATCTTGTTTCTATCCTTTGGTATACCTGGAAATTGACTCTTAAACACTCGTAGAGAAGTATTGCTCTTTGGCTCCAGCCAGGGAGTAGGGCCTTACCTTAGTGCTGCTCAGCTCTTGACAAAAGCTCAATGGCTAATGGTTTGTACTCTAATTTCCCCCCTAGAAATCCACCACATGTGCCTGGATTAAATTAACCATCTATCCTGAGTGCAATTTAGGAACCAGGGAATCTTTGCTGAATTTCACTCTGGATTCATGCCATCAGCAATCCTGCGAGATGGCAAAAGAGGGCTGATATGATTTGGACATGTTTCCTTTGATGAAGGAAAGAATCTTCCTTTGAAAATCCATGGAAAAATTTTCTCTCTGGTCATAGGATAAAGAATAACTGGATCACTCCTTAGAAAATCTTCTTTTTATTTTGTAAACCAAGTTACACAATTTCTTTTTGCATTGACCACTGAATAGCTTCGAGTCCTAATCCCAGCTTTCTTGTCACAAGAGAATGGGCCCCCACCACATGCATTAGCTGTGTGCATCCCACCCACCTTGGCGTTTCCCCCTAACTTTGCCATCTCTGTCTGCCTTTCACCTTGGTCACTGACATGCCCTAGGTCTGACCCATCTCTTCCCTTGCTTTAGCTATTGTTACTTTATTTGTCATTCTGCTTTCAGTTTTACTTCCACTCCCCAATGTATTATCAGCATTAGCCAGAGTAACCATCTGTATTTGGTATCTACTGCTGCATAACAATTTAACCAAAACAGAATGGTTTGAACTAACACCATTCACTTTACTATTTTTGTTGTTCAGGGATCTGGCAAAGCTCACCTGTGTGTCCCTGACTTGGGATCTCTTCCAAGGATGCAGTGATGGTGTTGGGGGCTGTAGTCATAAGAAGGTTCTCCTGGGATCAGATCCAGTTCCCAGGTCATTCACAAGGCTGCAGTGGGCCTCAGGTCTTGGCTGGCTCTTGGCTGGGGGCCTCAGTTCCTTGATTCCGGGGGCAGCTCCAACATGGCAACTGGCTTCCCTTAGAGTGAAGGAGGCAGAGCTTGAGAGAGGGAATCCAACATGGTGGTCCGTGTTTTTGTGACCTAATATTAGAAGCACATCCTATCCTTGTTGCCTTATTTTCTTTATTAGGAGCAAGTCACTAAGTCCAGACTGTACTCAAGGACAGAGGATCATGGATGGATCACTGAGGCCCGTTGTGGAGGCTGCTTACCACATCTCCTAAGTACACAAAGAGGAGCACTCTTCTGCTCTTTGAATGAAGTCCAAGTTCCGTAGCCTGGCTGGCAGGGCTGTCCAGCCACAAACTCACTGCTCTGCTCTTATTTTGAGAAGCTTCCTCCCCAACCCGTTTGTGTTTTCTACAAAGAAGAAAATGGATTCCATTAAGTTTTCTCCATTCCAGAAGAACATTTTTTTAAAAATAGTACCTTTATCAAGAAAGCAAGAAACAAAATGTTGAAAATGTCACCAGCCTAGTGTGCAACCCAGGAATAAGTCCCTATCACTGGAGATATGAATAAAAACAGTAAAGATGACTAGCACTTATGATTGCCTGTCAGAAACTGATCAGAGGACTTCAAATGGATTAATTTATTTATCCTCCAGACACCCTGTACACAAGTCCTTCCCTTCCCACAGGTGAGGAAGAAGCAGGTCAGAGCAGGTATCTGGCTCCGAGCCCCATCCTTTAAGCACTAAGCATGGCTCTACGCAGACGTGATGTGACAGGTATTAGCTAGGATCCTATGCCCAGTGTTCAGGAAGGGATTTGATTCCTGAAAATAGCCTTTCTAACCACTTGCTCCTAGACTCAACATTTTAAGAGAAAAGATAGAAATAACCTTTTAAGATATTTTTAATGTGTATTCATTCATATTTTATAAATCTGATAATATAAAGAGCTTTTTGTTGTTTATTTTTTTCTTTTCTATCAGTAATCTTTTGGAACAAGGGCAATTCTGTTTATTTTGTTTTTTTTTTTAATTAAAGTTTCTTTGGATCTAAGATTCTGGTTTAGGAGAATTTTTCCAGAAAGTTCTCAAACTGGTTCTTTCCTATTCTAAAACAATAAAAACATGTTGGGAACAGTTCTATGCTGGAAGGATTTTCCCTGGTGGTTTGTCCAGGGGTGATTTTCTCTTATCTGTGCCTCCTTCATTCATCCCTAGCCATCTGATCATGTTTTGGGGATTGATCATGATGATTTTAATCAAAGGAGTGGACGAAAAGGTACTGACTCTAGCTCAGCTTCCAGAACTCTCACAGAGATGGATGTTGGTTTATTTCCAATGTCAGGAGGCCTGGTTGCAGGGCCTCACCAAGTAGAGAGGGGTGGCTCCTTCCCTGGGCACCCGCTGGAAGGCGTGTTACTCTTGGACAAATAGATATGTGCGCTGTGAACTCCAGGTCTCTGTGCCCCTGATAACCGGGACTTCTCTCCCAGCCCTAATTCTAACCCAATTACCATTGAAATGACTTCAGTGTGTTAGGCAGAAATGCAGATCCAACAAGCATGCTTCCTTTGCAAGTATCAGCCTGTGCGTGTTTTATTTTCTGGAAAGAACATCTCTGAAAGACTCAGGTCTCTGATAACAATGCTTGGGCCCAATTATTTCCCAACTAATTTTATATACGTGGTCAAGAGTACTGGGCCTTCTTGAGTTGCAAGCAGTAGTTTCAGCTTAGATTTAGAATTCTTATACAAGGGATTGTATTTTCCCTTATTCCACCATAATGCTCCTTTCACTAATCCCAAAAGTCCTTTTATTTATTTTTTTTTTTTTTGCATTTTTCTAACCTATTCAATTTTTAACCAACAAATGATAATTGTATATATTTGGGGTCCAATGTTGATGCTTTGATATGTGTTTACAGTGTGAAGTGTTTTAAGGCATGTGTCCTTCACAGTGAACTGATTTATGCGCATTATGCTTTATTTTGCAAGTCCAAGCAGTAAAAGAGAGAACAGAAAACAAAAACAATCTTGCCTGTCCCTGAGTAGCGGAGTTCAAAGGGGCCTGGTCCGAGCCTTAAGTGATCCATTTTCCAGTTAAAACTTCCTTTCTTCTTTTAGGAGGGAGTATATTTCCTGGCTGAACATACTTTTAAAGGGCTTTTAAGTAGCTAATCATATTAGGGACCAACCACACACTCTTCCCCATACAGCCTCGCCTCTGGCCACAGCTCCATTCCTGTGCCTCTATCTTATCTGGGAAAAGTACCTCCTTGAAGTACTGCCCCTCCCTCGTGCCTATCTAACCCCACCCCTCACATCTCACTGTTAATCTACTTGCTCCTAGACTCAACATTTTAAGAGAAAAGGTAGAAATAACCTTTTACAATATTTTAATGTGTATTCATTCAGATTTCATGAACCTGATAATATAAAGAACTTTTTGTTGTTTATTTTTTGAACTCATGCTCCCTCTTCCTATCTGACCATGAGTCAGTCACCTTATATCAGAGAAAATATTTGCCATTTTTTTTTTTGGGGGGGGTTGGCTAACTTCATTTAACATTATCTTCTCCAACTGCATCCATTTACCTGCAAATGCCGTGACTTTATTCTCTTTTATTGCTGAGTCCTATTCCCTTGTGTATATCTGCCACATTCCTTTAATCCATTCATCCACTGAAGGGCCTTAAGCATGGAGGGTAGTGTGAGCAAGGGGCAGTGGTGGGGGTAGCATTTGAAACCAGCTGCTCTGACAACACTGATTTCTGAAATCCCCCAGAGGACAGAGCACATGAACAGGATGCTCCAGTTCTACCCAAGGCCTGGAAAGGGGCCTGGGAAGTGGGCCAGAGTTCCCATCCCACCAGCTTCACCATGCTGGTCTGTGTGGGTACCCACAGGACTTAGAAGGGGACAGGGTGGCTTGTGTGGGTACACTGGGCACACCGTGGGTGCTATGAGCTGAACCTGTTCAGAAAACGTCATATTAGGAGTTGAGGGCTTCAAAGAGGTAATGAAGGTAAAATGTGGCCACACGGGTGTGGGTGTGTCCTGATCCAACAGGACTGAGGTCTTGATAAGAAGAAGAGATAGGACACACACACACACACACACACACACACACACACACACACAGGACCATCTGAAGACAAGAGGTAGAAGAGGGCTATTTACAAGGGAAGGAAAAAGGCCTCAGAAGAAACCCACCCTTCAGACATCTTGATCTTGAACTTTCTGCCTCCAGAACCTTGAGAGTACATTTCCGTTTTCTAAACCACCCAGTCTAGGGTGCTTTGTTATAGCAACTACAGAAAGCTCAAGGAGTGGGCAGCTGGGATGTGGCTACAGGGTTTCAGGGTACCATGAATACTTGTAGCTGAGTTCATTTTGTTTTTCAAAAGTATTTGTATCTATCAAAGCATAAGGCAGAAAAAAAATCTCTAAAAATCCCCTTTAACTTGCAGTCTGGTAGGAGGCCATAAAGAATGATCATAATTTCAAATAAAATGTCTATGCAACCACAACCAGAGCTGTGGGAGGGAGGGAGGGTGGCAGGGAGCAGAGGCCTCTTCTGGGCGCAGAGACTTCTGAGGTCTGGACCACTCAGGGGAGCCACAGACAGCCCGGAGGAGGCATTGGGAACACCACTCCAAGGAAGGGGACTGACCTGCCAAGGTTCAGGAATGGAGGCTTTCTGAGTGTGCTGTGGTGTCTGGCATCGGGAGAAGAGTGGAGACACAGGGAGTGGTCTGCATCAGGGACGTGGACTGTCTTGAAGAGCTCCTTCTGGTCAGCACAAGGAAATGGGGTTGAGTCCTAATTACCAAGGGCCCCTGAGGAGGGCTGGGAGCAGGGGAAGGACTTGATGAGACTCTCCCTTGGAGGAGAGCTCTCCAAGCCCCACATGGAGCCTGACCATGGGAGGCCATCCGTGTGGAGAGGGGTGGGATGGGATCACAGGGAAGGGTGGAGAAAGGAGAGGGGGTGCATTTGGGATCTGCTTTGGAAGTGGAGCCCACAAGATGGGCCATCGACAAAGAGGGGTGTCCAGTACCTGCCGGGCAGCAGGCAAACTGTTTATCACTCTGATAAGCTCCACCACATGGTAGTGGTTCCTGGGGACAGTGGTCATCGGCCAGTGTGGGGTGCGCTGCAGGAAAGCAAGACCCTGGTCCACACCTGATCAGCCCAGCTGTGGAGTGGTAAGAGTGTGTGGCAGGACCCCCGAGGAAGATTCTACAGCTCACACTGGAGCAGATGAGGCCGGTGCTCAGAAAGTTTCCACCCCTGAGGACGGGTTAGATGACAGTCGTGCTGGGGGAGGGGCTCCCGAGTAGACCTGGGGTGATCTGCAGGTAGACAAGCCTCCATGGAGGCTCTCACAGGATGTTCTCTGAATGGGTGGTTTGGGGGCCTCCAAGGATGCTCCGTGGGCAGAAATTTGTGTCTGGTTCAGACCCAGGAAACTAAAAGTCATCCCAAGGAAGCAATTCTAGGTGCTCTAGAGAATAACAATGACTTGCTTCACCCCCAAACCAGAATGTTGGACTGCTCCTGTGACCAGGAAGGGTCTGGCAAGCAGCAGGCGGCACATTGAAATTGGGCTCTTCTACGAGAGGCTTAAGAGCAAGGGCACTCAGAAATGTTTGGGCAGGTGAGGGAGGCCCTGGAGCAGAGGAACAGGGAGTGACAACAGTCTTGGCTTCGGAGGCGAGGGAGGGAGAGTGACCACTGACATCAGGAGACCATTAGGTAGAAAATCCACCTGGAGTCCCAGGTCAGCAGAGGGAGAGCGCTACAGGAATGGATGTCCTGACTTCTCCCTCTTCCCCTTTCTTCCAGTCAGATTTTGAGGCTGTGATTAAAAGACCTGACCAGAACAATTAGAGGAGGAAAAGTTTTTTGGAGGGCCCACAAATTAAGACATAGACAGCCAGCTCCATTCTTCAGGGCAGGACATCATGGTGGAAGAGTGTGGCTGAGGGAAGTAGCTCACATGATGATCAGACAGCAGAGAGAGACCCCACTGACCAGATACAAAACATACATCCCAAAGCCATGTCCCCAGCCTCCCACCTCCTCCAGCCACATCCCTGTGTTTGATTCATTCACTGACTGGGTCAAGGCTCTCATAACCCAATCATTTCTCCTCTAAACCTTGCCTTGTTTCGCACATGAGCTTTTGAGGCACATCTCACATTCAAAATGTAACACCCTCCTTCTGATTTACTTCTGACCTCCTTCTGGTCTTACCCAGCCAGAAGCCAGAGGGCAAGGGAAACTCTTAACTCAACCCATGCCTTCCAGGGCAGAAAGGATGGTAGAGATGGGTAGAGAAAGTAACACAGGAGGAAACGGAAGACACTCAGGACGCTCTCTGAGGTGTAATCACCTTTGCTGACCCTGAGCCAACTGCCAGACTTGCTATAGGGCCATGGTAAGTCTTCCACCCAGGTACACCGCCATCTGACCTTGGATGTATATGTGATCTGCCCTGCCAGGAAAACTGATCAGCTGACCCATAGAACTGAGAGAAATCAAATATTTGTATCATTTTGTATTTTGGGGTGGCTTGTTGTACAGCAAAAGCTACAATCTTACAAGGTTGTTAGGAAAAGTAAAGGATTTGAGATGCGCAAAGCATTTG